>NC_091821.1:82867449-83196735 GCF_038994185.2 Dermacentor albipictus
CCCTTTAACACTCTCACCCACGATTTTTGCGAGAATTGCGCACGTTGGTACCTTTACGTTCGCAGTCTGAACTAGACGCATACGCTTGTTGCGCTTCCGCTTACGTATGTTACGAAAAATCGGCGCCTTACGAACGTAGTCTGAACATAGCATAAGACACAGCTGTTATACACTTTTCTCTTGAGGGATATAATGGCAACCTGCTGTTCATGATCTGATAATGCCTGCCAAACGCACCCCAGCCCATTCTTATTCTTCTGATTATTTCAGTATCATGATCCGGATCCGCGGTCACTACCTGCCCTAAGTAGATGTATTCCCTTACCACTTCCACTGCCTCGCTACTTATCGTAAACTGCTGTTCTCTTCCGAGACTGTTAAACATTACTTTAGTTTTCTGCAGATTAATTTTTAGACCCACCCTTCTGCTTTGCCTCTCCAGGTCAGTGAGCATGCATTGCAATTGGTCCCCCGAGTTACAAGCAAGGCAATATCATCAGCGAATCGCAAGTTACTAAGGTATTCTCCATTAAATCTTATCCCCAACTCTTCCCAATCCAGGTCTCTGAATACCTCCTGTAAACATGCTGTTAAATGCATTGGAGAGATCGTATCTCCCTGCCCGGCGCCTTTCTTTATTGGGATTTTGTTGCTTTCTTTATGGAGGACTACGGTGGCTGTGGAGCCGCTATAGATATCTTTCAGTATGTTTACATATGGCTCGTCTACACCCTGGTTCCGTAATGCCTCCATGAGTGCTCAGGTTTCGACAGAATCAAACGCTTTCTCGTAATCAATGAAAGCTATATGTATATAGGGTTGGTTATATTCCGAATATTTCTCCATCGCCTCATTGATAGTGTGAATATATGGTCTATTGTCGAGTAGCCTTTACGGAATCCTGCCTGGCCCTTTGGTTGACAGAAGTCTAAGGTGTTCCTGATTCTATTTGCGATTACCTTAGTAATTACTTTGTTGGCAACGGCCAGTAAGCTGATCGGTCTATAATTTTTTAAGTCTTTGGCGTCCCCTTTCTTATGGATTAGGATTATGTTAGCGTTCTTCCAAGATTCCGGTACGCTCGAGGTCATGAGGCATTGTGTGTACAGGGTGGGCAGTTCTTCTAGAACAATGTGCCCACCATCCTTCAACAAATCTGCTGTTACCTGATCCTCCCCAGCTGCCTTCCCCATTTGCATAGCTCCCAAGGCATTCTTTACTTCTTCCGGCGTTACTTGTGGGATTTCAAATTCCTCTATACTGTTCTCTCTCACATTATCGTCATGGGTGCCACTGGTACTGTATAAACCTCTATATAACTCCTCAGCCACTTCAACTATCTCATCCATATTAGTAATGATACTGCCGGCTTTGCCTCTTAACGCATATATATGATTATTGCCAAATCCTAGTTTCTTCTTCACTGCTTTTAGGCTTCCTCCGTTCCTGAGAGCGTGTTCAATTCTATCCATATTATACTTCCTTATGTCAGCTGTCTTACGCTTGTTGATTAACTTCGAAAGTTCTGCCAGTTCTATTCTAGCTGTAGGGTTAGAGGCTTTCATACATTGGCGTTTCTTGATCAGATCTTTCGTCTCCTGCGATAGCTTACTGGTATCCTGTCTAACGGAGTTACCACCGACTTCTCTTGCACACTCCTTAATGATGCTGATAAGATTGTCGCTCATTGCTTCAACACTAAGGTCCTCTTCCTGAGTTAAAGCCGAATACCTGTTCTGTAGCTCGATCCGGAATTCCTCTATTTTCTCCCTTACCGCTAACTCATTGATCGGCTTCTTATGTACCAGTTTCTTTCGTTCCCTCATCAGGTCTAGGCTAATTCGAGTTCTTACCATCCTATGGTCACTGCAGCGCACCTTGCCGAGCACGTCCACATCCTGCATGATGCCAGGGTTAGCGCAGAGTATGAAGTCTATTTCATTTCTAGTCTCGCCATTCGGGCTCCTCCACGTCCACTTTCGGCTACCCCGCTTGCGGAAGAAGGTATTCATTATCCGCATATTATTCTGTTCTAATAACTCTCCCCTGCTATTCCCAGAACCTATGTCATATTCCCCCACTGACATGTATCCAGGCTGCTTTTTTCCTACCCTGGCATTGAAGTCGCCCATCAGTATAGTGTATTTTGTTTTGACTTTACCCATGGCCGATTCCACGTCTTCATAGAAGCTTTCGGCTTCCGTCATCATGACTGGATGTAGGGGCGTAGACCTGTACGACCTTCAATTTGTACCTCTTATTAAGTTTCACAACAAGACCTGCCACCCTCTCGTTAACGCTATAGAATTCCTGTATGTTACCAGCTATATTCTTATTAACCAGGAATATCCGACTCCTAGTTCTCGTCTCTCTGCTAAGCCCCGGTAGCACAGGACGTGTCCGCTTTTTAGCGCTGTATATGCTTCTTTTATTTGTCCTCCTAATTTCACTGAACCCTATTATATCCCATTTAGTGCCCTCTAATTCCTACAATAGGACTGCTAAAGTCGCCTCACTAGATAACGTTGTAGCGTTAAACGTTGCCAGGTTCAGATTCCAATGGTGGCCTGTCGGGAACCAGGGATTCTTAGCACCCTCTGCTGCGTCACAGGTCTGACCGCCGCCGTGGTCAGTTGCTTCGTGGCTGCTGGGGGCTGAGGGCCGGGGTTTGATTGTTGTATTCATAGAGGAGGTTGTGGCCAAGTACTGCACCAGGTTGGCCAATCTTGCTCTGGTGAGAGAGTGCGTCACCGGTTCTGGTCGCAGGGATCAGGCCGCAATCCAGGCCTGTTTAAGCAATTTTCTCAACACGCGGATTTTTTTTATCTGGTGGAAAATTGCGCGGCACCGGGATTCGAACCACGGTCCTCTTGCACGCGAGGCGGATACTCTACCTCTTCGACACCGCAAGCGTGCAAAATGCCTTCGGCCAATTCACCGCTCTGTTTCGATGGAGCATTTATCTACAGCAACGTCATTTTTCAGCGAGCAGAAGACGCAATCAGCGACGGAGAACGCCGCCGCGCGTCCCTCAGCAACAACGAAGACGCCCGAGGTGGATACCGCGGGAGTGGCCGCCGATCCCATCGTCGTCCATTTGCCCTCCCAACAACGAGAGGTGGACACCCCGACCGGGGAAAGGATGGAAGAAGATGCTGCCCCGAACATTTACGACGACAAAACCGACGACGACGCAGGTGGCTGTTGGAAGACAGTCATACATAAGCGACGCATCCGTCAAACGCACGCTAAGACGCAACCCTCCGAGAAAATAGAGACTTTTAGCTTGTACGCTATTCCGGTAAACGGGAGCGGTTTGGGCGGATTACCGGATGGTCGGGACGTAAACGTGAGCGGTGAAGCCGCCTGGTGTTGTAGAGCTCAACCAGACAAACGCATAGCTAAAACTGCAGTAACTCACCATATCCTGCTTCGCCACTCGTGGAAATTTTTGGCAGCGGCGTAAATGTGAACACGATTACGCCACTGTCACCCCGTCACCCCGTGCCCCACAACCTCACTGACAACCCCACCCCGTCACATCCGTGCACCCCACACTGCAGGTCCTGTGACGGGACCCACCCTACAGCGGATCCAAACTGCCCGCGGTGTGCTAGGCAGACACTGAACAAAGCTTGGGTGCGGAAAGCTCTCGAGAAAGAGCAGCGTGAACTCCAACCCTCCAGCGACCCGACCACTACCACAGATACGGCGGAGACCCGAACGTCGTGCGCTCCAACGAAGGAGACTAGACAAGACCAGTCGGAGACCCGTTCGAGATCCCGTCGCAAGTTCCGGACCCGCTCCAAGTCTCGGTACCGATCCCGTGAGGCATCGGTGCGCCTCCCAGAGAGGCGCCCTCCTTCCCAACAACGCTACAACAACGATCTTCCCAACAACGCTACAAGAAGGCCCTGCAGACCAACGCCCCAGCCAAGGTGACCCTGGTTCCTTCAGGGGTGCAGCGGACCCCGGAGAAGACAACAGCAATGGAGGCGCCTCGGGAGGTAGGTCGGGCGGAGGGTCCCCCACAGCTCGCTCCGCCCCGTAAATCTCTCCCTACCCTTTCCCATGTTACCAATTCGTTATCAAATCCCGATCCTTTAATAGAAATAGCCCGTCTAGGTCGTGACATGGAGGTGCGCTGGGAGCGCCTGCAAAAACAAATGGGCGCGCTGGTGGCAGACATGAGCACTAGTATGCAGGCGGCTCTGGACAGGATAGAACGCCAAATGGAGGCCCTTCAAATGCAAGTTCCTGAGCTTAGCGGTAACAACGAAAGCGCGCTTTCCGACCAAGGCTCTCGGCCGCAACCTTCAAATGTGGGCACCCGGCGCCCGCATCCGTATGCACGACCGCCTGCTTTCTCTCGCGATGATGATGGCGCCGCGCAACGCGGAGCAACTAGTGGTGTGGCAGTGGAATTGTAGGGGATTCCGCCGAAAACGAGGTTCCCTACAGCAGTATATCGCCACATCCACGAACCCTGCCGATGTCATCCTCTCACAGGAACTCAACTGCACCCCTTCTTTATTCGGCTACAGCTCGCTCTCGGGTGTCTCTCCTCTTGTGGGAGCCTTAGTTTCGAAACATGTTACATGGCGCATGCATACCACTAACATTGGAATTCCTCACCAAATATTGGAAATAATTACGCAAGGTAAACGCAGCGAGAGTCTGTTTATACTCAATGCATACAGTTCCCCCCGGTCGCGAACGCACTGTTTTCAGCACCTACTAACCGAATTTGGTAGGTTTGGACGGGTTTGTGTGATGGCCGGCGACTTTAACGCTCCGCATACTGCATGGGGTTACGTTTCGCAGGCTAAAGGGACCCGCTTATGGAATGCCATCTGTAACATGAGATACACACTGCTTACCGACCCAGAGCACCCCACTCGGATAGGCAACAACGTATCTCGTGACACCTGCCCTGACCTCACCTTCGTGCGCAATACTGGCCCAGTCGTTGCGCACGGGCCTTTAGAGGAGCACCTTGGTAGTGACCACTACATTGTGTTGACCACCTTGTCATTACGGGGTGCGCGCAGGCCCGAGCGAAATGTGCGTATAACGGATTGGGCGAATCGCCAGGACCCTCCTGAGGGCCAGGGGTACGAACTCAGGCTTGACTCTCTCGCATAAGATCTAGAGGCCACCACGTGCACACTGCGCACCACAACCGAGACACCAGACATAGACGCGCATTTACTTCATCTTTGGGACGCCCGCAGAGGGTTGACACGACGATTGAAACGACAACGTCTCAACCGCAAACTTAGGAAACGTATAGATCAAATTACACGGGAATCCCAGGAGTATGCAGAGACTCTTACGAGGAATAACTGGCGAGGATTCTGCGATCGCCTCTCAGGCACATTGAGTACAGCAAAAACATGGTCGATTCTTCGCTCACTCACAGACCCCACCACAACAAAGGGAAAAACATTTCAACAGCTGCACATCCTAATGCACAAGTACAGGGACGATGTCTCGACACTTCTGAGAGAGCTAGAGATGCATTTCATACCCACAGGCCCGCCGCCGCAGTACCCTGACTATCCTTATGTAGGCGAGGCGAACGAATTGCTCGATGCAGACATCACACCTGACGAGGTGCGGGTGGTCCTACAAGACCTACGCCGCAACACGGCACCGGGAGCCGACCACATCCGATTTGACACCCTTCGTAACCTCGGTGACGCGAATATTAACTACCTCACCCATATCTTCAAAGATTGCTGGTGCAAGGGCATGCTTCCCCATGCATGGCGACACGCCGACATCACACTGATCCCCAAACCGGGCAAGCCTGTTAAGGTTGAAAACTTACGACCCATCTCCCTAACATCCTGCATTGGTAAGCTCATGGAGCATGTACTCTTGCGGCGTCTGCAGCCCTTCCTCGAAGAAAACTCATTCTTTTTTAACTCTCAATTCGGATATCGGGCTCATCTGTCTGCCAAAGATGTGCTTTTACAATTGCGGAGGAGGTCATAGGACCTCCGTCGTGCGTCCAAACGAGAGCACTCATCGCCTTAGACCTAAAAGGGGCATTCGATAATGTTGAACATGACCTCATCCTTCGCAATGTTGCACATTCGCACTGTGGAATTCGTATGGGCTCGTTGCAAGTTCTAGGCGGCGCCCCGTCTTTCCGACCCCTAGCGCCATCTGACGAATAGTTGCTCGAATGCGGTAGGATTACTCACGGCGTCAGCGACTGGAGCTGCGTGTTTGGCGCCCTGTGAAACGGTAGTTATGGCACGAAACGGCGTGCCGATATTAATTTTAGCCGGGTTTCGGGAATTACAAGGTATTGACAGCTTTTTTCGTAGAAAGAATTTAGGGAAAGGAAGTCGTCTACTTGAAGCGGGGCGGGACATAAGGGAACTGCTGAACTCGCACTGATCGGAAGTGACTGTTAGGTGCATTCCGCAAACGAAAATCAGCGCACCAGCGAGATGCGTGAAGCTCAGCGTAATTTACTTCGTTATGTACGGTGTGGACGCGTGAAATTATAGGTGACATTGATTCCTGCACATCGGCGACAGCAGACAAATCCTAGCGGGGAGCTGCGATTGCCGTGCTGGCATCGCAGGAAAGTGCAAGCACGCCGCGGTAGTTGCCCTGTACATACAGGACGGCAAATGCGAATCGAAAACATCTCATCCAAGAACGTGGGGCGTACGAACGCCTCGTAAGACTTATCGCGAGGTATGCTAACATTGCTCTCCCCAAACACAAAAAAGCGAGGAGCTTACCAGTTGTGTAAGACTACGCTGGGAAAATATTTTCGCCCAAGTTACAGTGGGAGTTCGAGACTTATGTTGCGATTTTTCAGTGCGTGCAAAGGAGGTTCCAATAAACCACGTCGTCAAATATTTTGGTGATCTCAACTGCCCCTTAGTTGATATGCTGGGTGCAGAAGAGTGTATGCCAGCTGAGCCAGCTGAGCCAGTTGCAACCCCTCTTCGTAGCTCTCAGCAAGCCCTGACGTTGTTTGAATGGAAGAGAATTGGGAAAGAGTTCCACAGCTTTACTGCGGTACAGTGTGGAAACAAACTTTGTTTTCTGCATATCCTGGTACGCAGTGCAGGTGTCCCGTTGCTGCCATCATTGCTGTAAAAGCAACGAATTCAGCGTTAACGTACTTGGTATAACTCCAGAACATAAAACAGCTTGCTTCTGCCGTCAGACAAGCGCTGTTTACGCCGTTCTACTTCATACGGTCGGCTCGGAAACCTGTAAAACTTCGTTCCTGGTGAGTTGCTGTACGTGCTGTAGCAGCCCACTACGCAGCAATTCGTGTTGCACTTCGGCATTGCTCTGAAAAGGCAACAGCTACGCTCGAAACAGTGCACAGACAGGCTTTCCGAACGCAAGCGGGCCGGTCGTATCCAACGTTACTAGTAACGTTGGGTCGTATCCTACTGGGTGCGCGCTCGCCGCCGTGAGGGGCGCCCTAGTAGGCGCGGGAACTACGTTCGCAACCTGCCTATGCGCGCGTTTCTTCGAGATCGCACGGCCACCGTAAGAATGGGACCGCATCGATCCGGTACGATTCGCCTTGTAGGACGTGGGACACCCCAAGGCTCAGTTGTTTCCCCTACCCTATTCAATATCGCGCTCGCAGGGCTCCCCCGGCTACTCAACCAGATCCCTGATGTCGCCCACGCTATCTATGCGGACGACATTACTATCTGGTCGACACGGGGTTCCGTCGGAGCCATCCAGGACCGACTGCAGCAAGCAGTCGACACAGTTTCCGAGTACGCGAGAAAATGCGGCTTAAGATGTGCTCCGGAAAAGTCGGACCTCATAATCATTCGCCCCCGCCGTCGTTCCTCTACTCCCCCTATCACTGTGCACGTGGATGGCATACCCATACCACAGGTTAATCGTGCTCGTATCCTCGGCTTACACGTCCAAGCGGATGGCAGGTCAAACTATACTGTTGCCCTTCTATCCAGACAGATTGAGCAAATTCTGGCCATGATCCAGAGGGTCTCCAACAGGCGCTCGGGCCTTCGAGAAGAGGACCTGCTGCGCTTGGTGGAGGCATGCGTGATCAGCCGCCTTAAATACCATCTCCCATTTCAGCGGTTGACCCAAGCGCAACAACTTCGCATAGACGCAATGATTCACAAAGCAATGAAGCTGGCCCATGGCCTCCCGAACTATACTTCCACACGCCGTCTCCTTAACTTAGGCACACATAACACACTAGGCGAGCTGCTAGAAGCACATTGGGTCAGCCATCGCCAGCGCCTCCTACTCACTCCTACTGGCCGCCATCTTCTCACACGGCTATAGGATACTCTGTCCCACCCCTTGAGTCTGAAACCCGTCCAATGATCTTGTCGTCAGCGATACGCCAAGCACTAAGTATTCATCCATTGCCACGTAATATGCACCCCGAGCACGACAAAGGGCGGCGCAAAGCCCGTGTACGATACCTTGGCCGCATGCTTGCAAACATCCCGGAAACATATACTTTATACCCGGACACATCACGCACTCAAGAGGGCTATACCTCGGTAGTTTTGGATGGCACCGAATCCCCGAGAGACTCTGCTGCAATGCGCGGAACAAATGCCGCTTACGGAGAAATTCTCGGTGTTGCTCTTGCAATTCGATACGCCATCCGTGTTCCTGAGGAAGTGTATATATTGACGGACTCGCAACAGGCTTGCCGGGCGTTCTTATCAGGACATGGCATACCGAGAGTGGCGCACAAAATTCTCAAACAGATCCCGCAAAATGCACCAACCACACCTCCCCGCATCCACTTACTCTGGACCCCTGGTCATACTTCGCTGCCGGTAACGAACGTGCACATGCCGTTGCCCGAGAAATTTCCCTCCGGGCGGCTCGGCATAGTGAGGCGACTAGTTCAGAGTGGGGGGATCCCTTGCTCCGTCACAAAGACATACTCCGTCATTATACATGCATTCGTCGCACTCACGCCGCACCATCGCCGTCCTTCTCGCGGGAGGAAGCAGTGGAATTACGCCAGTTACAAACCGCAACTTTTCCAAATCTTGTCTCTCTCAATAAATTCTATCCACACTGTTATGCAGATAATTGCCCTGGCTGTGGCAGCTCGCCCACAATCTTCCACGTCACGACTGAGTGCACTGCAAACCTCTTTTCTCCCTTGCCAACTCTCCTTTACCCCCACGCAACAAATAGCTGTGGGACGATGCCCTCCGCGACGGACCTCCGGCCCGAGGTCCTGCGAGCTGTGATACAATGGGCTCGAAATATCGCCGGAATCATCTTAGGGACCCTGGACTGACGGTTCCTCCCACACTGCTCTCGCCGTTCAAATATTGATAATAAAGATGTTTTACTCTCTCTCTCTCTCTTCCTCTCGTTTCTACGTCACACTTATTATCCGACTTTCAACGCCGAATGATCACATTGCTAAGAAAAGCCCCTTGATAACGCGGCCGAAGCGCCGCTCTGACCACGCACGAAACGCGAAAAGCAATTGAATAGGCATAGAATATTTCAAAATCTCGGCTCTGCTCACACCGCATCGAAAAAGTGCGCGTGCAGCTATATTTCGCGCCGGAAACTTGCTTCGGACCAAAGCCAAATTAAAGTGGCGGTTTTATTTTTCATGAGAGTGTACACATGCTGCAACAACAGGCTCGTGGCAAAATATGAAAGTGAAATAAACGAGCCGGGAAGCGACCCACTTGTAGAGAAGAGGCAAAAGCGATGCGTTCCAGAAAGTAAATAAACCACTTGTAAATGAGCCTAATTGGCAATCCTGGAAAAAAGAAAAAAAAAGAAAGAAAAATCATCAGATTTCAGTGTCCCTTATTATCTATGAATTCGTAAGTGCCGTTGAACCCCAGTTGCTGCCTAGAGGGCGTGTTCGAATAGGTCTCCTTCTGCAGCTACGCTGTGTTGTGATCGACCGTTCACCCCGGGACACCTCCCGGTCACGGCTCGCATGATTGTGGGGAACGGGCCGACGGCCTCGTCAAAATGTTTCTCGACGCGGATGAGTTATGACAGTTGCGCAGAACGGACCTAAACGCGATATGCGAGGAATTAGGGATTGATTGTGGGAAGCAGCTAAAGGAGGCGAAGTCATCGAGGCGATAAAGGCAAGCGGCAGAGATGAAGAGGAGATCGTGGAGGTTTGAAAGGGTATTCAGGTACAGAGGGAGCGCGAACGCCAAAGGGAAGAATACCAGAGAAAGCGAGAGCAGGATGAACGAAAGTACCAGAGAAGGCGAGAGCAGGATGAACGCGAACGCACCCGCCGTGGTTGCTCAGTGGCTATGGTGTTGGGCTGCTGAGCACGAGGTCGCGGGATCGACTCCCGGCCACGGCGGCCGCGTTTTGATTGTGGCGAAATGCGAAAACACCCATGTGCTTAAATTTAGGTGCACGTTGAAGAACCCCAGGTGGTCGACATTTTCGGAGTCCTCCACTACGGCGTGCCTCACAATCAGAAAGTGGTTGTACGTGGCACGTAAAACCCCATGATTTTTTTATTAACGCGAAAGGGAAAAGTACCAGAGAAAGCGAGAGCAGGAAGAACGCGAAAGGGAAAAGCAGGAGCGAACGCGACGGCACAGAATGCGGATTGGGAAATGGACCGGGAACTCCAGTATCTAAGGGCGCTGCAGGCACGCGTTCTAGGCTGCACGTATTCGAGGACAGCTAAAACAGAAAGTTTTCTTGAATTTTTCGAGAATGTTTGGGTAGAGGTGCAGCTGGACCGTGACTGTTGGTCGGTAGGGTTGTTCGGGGTATGTACTCCCCTGTTTTATTCCCTTTACCCCTTTCCCCAGCACAGGGTAGCCAGCCGGTACTTACACTGGCTAACCTCCCTGTCTTTCCTCCTCTTTGCCTCTCCCCCCTCTCTCCCCCTGTAATGTGTCCTGTTGCTTGGCTCGTCTTTCCGACAAAAAAACTTCCGGAATTACGATAAAGCCAAGAGTGCGTTATTCCGGCATTTTGGTATTCCTGCGTGTGAGGGAAAGCTCGAATGAGGAGTGCAAAATTCCTCCTTTCGAAGAGACTGAGGTTGTGCCAGTAAACGATGAGCACGAGTGCCAAGTGGCGAAGTCCTCCGAGACAGAGCGCGTCGAGAGCGAGGACGCGTTGCCGGTCCACAGAGAGGGGCCATTCCGGAGGGCGTCCCTTGCGAGGACGAGGCTTGTTCCAGTAGCCATGAGAACTTTAAGGAGGCGCTGGAGACCTTCCTCGTATCCGAGCACTTGGGCGACCTTCCCGAATCGTCTCGGTCATTCCAGCGACTACACGCGGCGCGACGGTAGGTCAAAATGGCTGTCGAGACGGGGATTAGGCGGATCAGGCGATCTCGCAAGCGTGTGCATCTCGAGCAGCAAAGCACGTCAGGCGCCCTATAGTTTCGCTGCAAACCATACTTTCTCTCTCGCTAAGTATACACGCAAAGGTGCGTAAATGAAGGCGAAGCTACGTTCAACGCCGGTCACATCATATCCTGCGGCATCAAGTCCATAAGAGACGATTTTTGCAAAGGGGAGCACAGAACCGTTGCGGTAAAAGGAGATGTGGACAGGAAAGACGCTCATTTGCGACTAAGTATATGTTCCGAGACAAACCACCAGGAACGTTATTGTGCATGTGCTGTGATCAAGAATGGTAAAAAAAAATGTTGACACACACACACACACACACACACACACACACACACACACACACACACACACACACACACACACACATATATATATATATATATATATATATATATATATATATATATATATATATATATATATATATATATATATAATTCGCCTAACAACGGGGCATGCATCACCACATCAATAATGACAGCTATAGTGCAGGTGGTAGCAACAACGGCACGTGCATGTGGCAGCAGGTTGCCATTATCCCTCAAGAGAAAAGTGTATAACAGCTGCGTCTTACTCACGTACGAGGCAGAAACCTGGAGGCTTAAGAAAAGGGTTCTACTTAAATTGAGGACGACGCGAGTTTGCAGGGACAACATGGCCACAATTAGTACATGACCGGGGTAGTTGGAGAAGTATGAGAGAGGCCTTTGCCCAGCAGTGGGCGTAACGAGGCTGATGATTGTAATGATGACACCGCCAGACGGAACCGCCGAAGGGCGTCTCAGAATATCTATCACCGGGTGACTGCTTCGGAGGAGGGCCGCGTGGCACCACCTGCGTCGCTGGAATGACCGAATCGACTCAGATGCGGTAGCGGCCGAGCCAAGAGAAGACCCGACGCGGCAGAACGGAGGGGAAATCGCTCAGGGCTCCTGCATCGGTAACTGCGCAATGCAGTCGTACAATGAAACCGAGCTAGCGGCCATCCCGGAGAGCCCTCCTTGCGGGAGCGTCGCTTGTTTCAGTAGCCCTACACTGTAAAGGAGGCGCTGAAAACCTTCCCATCAACAAGTCCCCGTCAACAAAGGCCCCTTCTTGTTGATACCACAGAAGTGGTAGACCTGACAGGGGGACTTCGCTGAGTAACTCATCCACCACTCCTCCTAGGACTTCGTCCACGCAACGCTGTTCAGACAGTGTGTGCTCGAAGAAGATGGGACTGATAGCACCGGCGTAAATACCGCGCCACGCATTGAACGACCACAGGTACTGGTGTCGATTGCGCTTTACCCAGTGTGGATTGTAGTCACTCCAATAGTGTACATTATGCACATTTACGTGTTTCTGTGAAAACTGGCTTCATCTGTGCACATGATGCTGCTCAAAGAGTCCGGCGACTCATCGGCTTTTGTGAGAACCCCAGTTCGAGAAATCTAGACGATTCCACAGGTCCCTATCTTGCAAGCATTGGTGCTGGTTAAGGTGGTACGGGTGAAAGGCCGTCATTTAGAATCCCCCAAACTGACGACTCGGAAATTGGTACTTGGGCGGCCACGTCCCGCAGGCTAAAAAAAAAAAAATTAAATTATAGGGTTTTACGTGCCAAAATCACTTTCTGATTATGAGGCACGCCGTAGTGGAGGACTCCGCAAATTCTGACCACCTGGGGTTCTTTAACGTGTACCTAAATCTAAGTACACGGGTGTTTTCGCATTTTGCCCCATCGAAATGCGGCCGCCGTGGCCGGGATTTGATCCCGCGACTTCGTGCTCAGCAGCCCAACACCACAGCCACTGAGCAACCACGGCGGGTGTCCCGCACGCTAGCATGAGGGTTTGAGGCCGTAAATGTTAGGACATCCGTGCGTAGGCTAGGACTGAGAAATGGTGTCCTCCGCCACTGTTTCTTGAAGCTGCCAGTTTGTCTGAGGTTTCATAATTTCCGATGATAGTCGATGCATTCGGTCTACCGCCATACTTCCATGGCTGATATATATTTGCAGCCCCCAAGGCAAGGATCATTTTTGGATTCTGCTCAATAGCTAGAGAAAGACATGGCGACTGGGACGAAACAAAACGCTCCTTTGAACACGTGAAATTGTCAATTTGTGGTCAATTCGTTAAATTATAGGGTTTTACGTGCCAAAATCACTTTCTGATTATGAGGCACGCCGTAGTGGAGGACTCCGCAAATTCTGACCACCTGGGGTTCTTTAACGTGTACCTAAATCTAAGTACACGGGTGTTTTCGCATTTTGCCCCATCGAAATGCGGCCGCCGTGGCCGGGATTTGATCCCGCGACTTCGTGCTCAGCAGCCCAACACCACAGCCACTGAGCAACCACGGCGGGTGTCCCGCACGCTAGCATGAGGGTTTGAGGCCGTAAATGTTAGGACATCCGTGCGTAGGCTAGGACTGAGAAATGGTGTCCTCCGCCACTGTTTCTTGAAGCTGCCAGTTTGTCTGAGGTTTCATAATTTCCGATGATAGTCGATGCATTCGGTCTACCGCCATACTTCCATGGCTGATATATATTTGCAGCCCCCAAGGCAAGGATCATTTTTGGATTCTGCTCAATAGCTAGAGAAAGACATGGCGACTGGGACGAAACAAAACGCTCCTTTGAACACGTGAAATTGTCAATTTGTGGTCAATTCGCTTTTATGGTGATAAGTTTTGTGAAAAAAAAAAAAAAAACATCCGTGCACTTTATCTACGCTGACAACAGCTATAACAGCTAGCTTTCCAACTAACACCAAACACAACTTGTTATTTCGGCTGGGGCGTGGCAGATAAGTCACTAGCTAGATCACGATGTTTTTCTTTATTTCGTTCTCGTTAACTCAGAGGGAGCCTGTTCGAGAGCGCTACTTTATGAGGCAGGTGGGAGCGCAGTCACGTAGTATTCTTCATATTTCGCGGCGTTTATTTATCAGTCGGAAAAAATTAGTACGCAATTCGTACGTCGCTGAAATTACCTTGGATGTGCCTACAAACGCCTCATTGGCACTTTGATAATTAGGATAGTACGTATCCAGTTAGATAATTAAATATGATTACCTAATTAAATCTCAGTAACGAAAAAATTACTGACAGCTACTCCACTGTACTGGAAACAATATGCCCTAGGTTTTCTTCAAGTGGTGCATTGCTGTTGTTTTAAATCTTGGTGCATGATAGTTAATTGGCATACCCTATATTTATGACCTCTGCATGCAAGTGACGTTGTTTCCATCCCGAATAAATGTTGTAAATTATTAGAAGTGTCTTTTTTCTTCATGAGTCGTTAGAATTGCTTACTGGAAAGAGAAGCAATACTGAGACACATATCATTCACGTGCATTTCACACGCCGTGAAACCCGCCGTGGTTGCTTAGTGGCTATGGTGTTGGGCTGCTAAGCACGAAGTCGCGGAATCGGATCCCGGCCACGGCGGCCGCATTTCGGTGGGGGCGAAATGCGAGAGCACACGTGTACGTAGATTTAGGTGCACGTTAAAGAACCCCGGGTGGTCCGATTTCCGGAGTGCCCAACTACGGCGTGCCTCATAATCAGATCGCGGTTTTGGCACGCAAATTAATTTCTTAACACCGTTGATAAAAGGCTCTGTCAATGAAAGGGGTCACGGAAGTCTACAGGTTTTTTCAGGGTCAAAAAAGCACGCAAAGCAATTTGAAGCGAGCTGAATATACATATTTAGTCTCTAGGCATAGGCTATCAATACCTTTAAAATAATTGTTAATTGACTACCTCCTTCTCTTTCAAACGTATAAAAAAATTGTCATATGTGTATGTGCATGATGCTTACAGTGGAAATTTAACACAATGTTGAAGTGAGAAAATACGAATGGGGCAGCCGCCGCTTGGCGCTTCTAATGCTCTTGTCTTCCTGTTGTCGGGATTTGCAGAAATAAAGCGAAAGTATGAATTAAAATCCGTGCGCGTCCGCGCCAACAATGATGAAGTAGACTATTAGCCACAATAAATTTTAAGTGCAGAAGGTCGAGACAAGGCAAAAGAAACCTCAAAATGATGTGGGGGACAAAATTCTGGTAATGACACTTTAGGTGAGGGGGTGATAGGCTACGCCATAGCCGGGGGGGGGGCAGAGCCTCCCCCCCCCCGGAAAACTTTGGAGGGGGCTCGGGCCCCAATTGCTGTGACGTACAACAGTTGCTACAGTTTCGGAGAAGTATGCCAGCTTGAACAGCGCCTTCTGCTTGACATATGATTACAGTTATTGTGAACTGCTTAAAATATTTCACATCTTAGTTTCGACGACTTCAAAAGATTCGTCATTATTCCTCGACCTCCAGAACGCAAAACCAGAACCAGAACAGTACGGAGAGCAACGTCAACCTTCCGATAGCTATTGACGGTCACGTGCCTTTTCTGCGGTACCGGGCGGTACAATTCAAACCACTTAGGAAGTGCTTAGATGCGTTGACACGAACGTGGCACATCTTATGGATTTCTTGCTTTTACTTTTATTGACCACACGTGAAATGGTAATTCATGGTGCCCCAGATCATTGGGGGGGGGGGGGGGGTCACGTTTCAATAATTTACAATGGACTTCGTAACCCATTTCTCTCGTACTCAGTTTTTAGCAATTATATACGCAGTACCAGTTATTATCTAAGCAAATGCGCTTTATTCACAATCTGGTAGTCCATCTCATTCACCAAGGAAGTACAATTCCGTTAATACAAGCGTTCATAATCGCACCAGTGGTCCATAACAATTTGAGCCCCACGAAATGCAGCTGCCGCAGCCTCTGCTGCCACACCGTGGTCCGTGGTTCCTACGCAGTCGGCGCCGGTCCCGCCTACTGTTGTCATGGCAACGCCTTACGTCAGTTCGTCTGGTCCTCATCCACGCTCTCCTACGCTCTCCTTCCTTCTCTCTCACAGCATACCCGCAAACCCGCATTTACGTACGCCGTGCCGAGCCTTGCTGAAGCACGTTGCTTCATGACCACCGCTGCAGATTAATTCCAGGATCTTCGCTCCCCATCTTTGGATTTAACTTAAAAGTCTGCTGTTATCCCGGCGGGATGGCAGTGTTGATCTACGTGTAACCACTTCAAGCCTCCACTAAGTGAGTCTCCAAGCATCTTCGCGGATTGCCCAGTTTGTCTTCTTCAAACGTAGTGTAACAGATTTTACCAAACAGTCGTTCCTGTGTAACGTTTGTTGGCCATTAAGCCTATGGTAGATATGACCTGATATTTGGATGTGTAGCGCATTATTTAAGAACCGTGGCAGTTCTCTGTGATTGATCGCTTCAGCGACTTACCTAAAGCTAAGCGTATGCGACGGAGGCGTCAGCAGGGCAGCCTATGCGCGCGCCGCAACGGTCAGCGGCATACGAATTGCAGCAGCGCGCGCGACGTTCAGCCGATTTTCTCCTTTCTTTTGCAGGTTCATTCTTAGCATGGAGTCAAGTACTTGTTTAGAGCTTGCGCTTGAGGGTGAACGCTTGTGCAAGGCAGGCGATTTCCACTCAGGTGTCGAGTATTTAAGCGCTGCGATCAACGTAGGCACGGATGATACGAGAGTGCTTAGCGCCGTTTACAGTCAGCTGGGAAATGCTTCATTTTACCTCGGAGATTATAATAAAGCTCTGCAGTACCATCTGCTTGATCTCAATACAGCCAAGTAAGTGCGATACAGGTTATATTTATTGCAGGATTCATTAATGCACATATGCAGCAGTATAATGTCAACAGCGTCCGTGATTTTTTTTTTTTTAAAGGACGTGTCAGCTCTTAACTTTCTTGCTTTTTTTATTACTTTTCGCTTAATTGCTGCTTGCTTGATGTTTGCGTGAAATTTAAGATTGCTCATTCTTGATTGTTTTTTTGTTTATTATTATTTACTGCGTTAAATTTCTCACGCATAGTGCAGTCTGCTTGTTGACGTAGCAGACATTTCTTGCTTGTTTGGAACGTTCTTCCTTCGTCTCTCTAGGGCAGCCGGCGACTTATTGGGGGAGGCAAAGGCGAGCGGAAACTTGGGCAACACACTCAAAATGATGGGCAAGTTCGATGAAGCAGTCACAAATTGTGAAAGGCACCTAAGCATATCCAGGGAAAAAGGCGACAAAGTATGCTTTTCTGTTTCTTTGCTTTCTTTGTGTTGCTTGTTTTCGTCCTTAGTTGCATTTTCCCTTTGTGCATTTAACTGTTGCGTGGTGGTTTTGTTCACTAACCATCACTTCTGTGCAACAGCATTTTTGCACTCGTTATAGTTTTGTCTTTATTTCTTATTTTGTGTTCGCTCCTTTCATTTCTTTTCACTAGCACGTTAATGGCACTTTTTTTTCTTTTTTTTGTCAGCAGGTAAAAGGAAATGTTACTGTCTATGTACCAACTGATTGCACATAATCATGTTAGGAAGTTCACCTATAAACTATCATACGCAAGCATCATGTTGTAATGCTGTGTGCACCACCACCTTTATCTGCTGACATGCACTGAATATATAACCTCCACGATATTGGATAGTCAGGCATGCTAGCTGACTGAATATTACTTTGAATGGGGTTTGGTAATCGCAGCACATGATTAAATGTCCCCCCCCCCCCCCACACTGTTTATAGAGTATCACCATTGAAGCAACATATGTATGTTCACTTAACAAAAATAACGTTTTGTTAGATTCAGTTTCAGAGATACCATGAATTCACATGGTTAGCTGTATATATGGTCAGATGTGCTCAATATTACTGTTCAACAGCATGTATGTGTAGGAGAATCCCATTGCACACTTTTTTTAACAGCCACACCACCATGTCTTATGTACTGAAGGTGTGGCATAATTACACGCTTTATTTTTTGGCAAGAAATTCTGTTTCTAAAGGGTATTCACCACTTAGCAATAACATACAGAATTGGGCTTCCAAACTGACATCCAGGCAATGATATGCTGTTGTGTTAATACTTGTGCCACACACTCTTTCAATTGCGATTGAGCCAGACTGGGGTCAGAATTTCTTGATTGCAATTGGCTTCCTTACCCAAGCTGTGGAAGAAAGCTAATCACAATTAAGAAAAATTCAATCATGATTGAGATCGAATGTGCCCCATGCGACTGGGGTATTGTATTATTTGCTGTTCTCTAACAAACAGAAACCTTTGTAATGCAGTATATCTTAAGAATCTTGCTATTAGCATGGCTCAGTGCACAGCAGGAGCACTAAGGGAAGAATGCCATAGCCTCTTAATATCAATTGCTTGCTCCATGTAGCCATAGATGGTGGAATTCTTCAGAAGCTCATCTAACAGGCTATGTGCAAAGGTTAAGAGTTTGTTTCAAGCTTAAAAAGAAAGTTGTCTTTTTTTCTGAATTATTTTGATCAACCAGCTTGTTTTATGTTTCCTTTTTTGTCTTCTATTTTATGAAAGAATGATTGTTTTACGCTTAAATTTGGGTCTGTCGTAAGAAAAAAAACTTCTATGAACATTGTGAGCTTTATTTTGTGCTTAGTATAGCAATGATATGAATTTTTCACTGGCACTTCATATCTTGATCATGCTCTCTATACAAATGATCACAAACGCACCATGATGGCGTAGTGGCTTTGGTGTTCTGCTGCTTAGCCTAAGGGAATGGGATCAAATTGCAGCCATCGTGGCCACATTTCAATGGGCGCGAAATGAAAAAACGCCCATGTACCATGCATTTGGTACACATTAACTCTTGTTACCATGTCTATAGAAGTTGATCAATTTGATCCACAGTTTTTCTGTGTTGTTAAACATTTATGTTGTAATTCTTCTACTAGCAGCATCATGCACCATTCTAACTGACAGTTGAACTTTAGCTATTTGTCGGGTTTGACAATGTATGGCAGATTGAGGAGCCTAGAAAAGTGAAACTTCAATTTCAGGTATTCTCAAAATTAGCCTTCAGTGCTCCTAACTTCTTTAATAAAAACATGCAAAATTCGCACTTTCGTCAGGTCGGCAACATAAAGTATAAACCCCATGCAAGCGATCTTGCACGCAACAGTGACAAGCGAAGCGATGGAGAAGGCTTTTGCGTTCGCTCGTCGCCTACAAGTCGTACCCCATGCAAGCGATGACTTCGAGCGACATCTCCCCAGTATTGCCGGTAGCTGGTATCATGGAAGCAATATAAGTGCCGAAACTAGCGTGACGCGTGCTTTATTAACTTAAATTGATGTGTTTGACTGTAAAAAGCAGCATATAATATTTCTGAAAGTCTTGCAGTAGGTTCTTATCCTTGCACTTATAAAAATTCAATCGTTTGCTCGTTCCGTGTGACAATCGAAAGTACTTGAGTTATGTACATCCAGTTCGCAATATTGACTAGTCGCTCATAGCACTTCCGGGCGATGAGCGACGAATTCTAGATTTGCAGAACCGAGCGATCGCGCGACAAGACTGAGCGAGCTGTTCATGCGACGGCCCGATCCGTCGCTCGTTGCTGTCACGCACAAAATTGTGCTCATGGGGTTTAGCCTTAATATTTAGAAGACAGCAGCAGTGAAGACAGAAACTTCTCTCTGGTTGTAAATTTTCCAATCCGATGTATAGGTTGTTGTATAGGTTGTTTTAACGATGTCTCAAACAACGGCAGATGCTCATGGGTACGTATTATTCGTGATTATTGCGTACAACTAATGTCAAGTGCAACTTTATTTTTCCCACCATGGGTTGCTTTTATTCATCAGTGCTTCGATAGTGTGTGTATAACTCATTACAAGCAATATTTCTTATCGTGTGTTCTTTTCACTCTCACAAGAACACGGACTCGATTTCAGAACTGACCTTCAACCAGAGCTTTACTAGCCGTCTAATCTCGTACATTCTTAACACCACTTGTGCATGTGCCCTTATTCGTTACTGTACAATATTGTGCAATGCTCCATGCTACTGTACAGCACTGTACAGGAACTGAACAAAGCATGTAGAGGCTCCAGTGCCAGTTGAACGCAACTAAGACCATCTTGCTTGCACAGAAAAGCGGATCAAACACAATAATCAAGTATGAGGGGCTTCTGCGTGCTTCCCTGACCTGACAACCATTGCTGTGCAAGCCTTAAGAACGCAGTAAAAAACGAACCAAGTGCCTTCTGCAGTGAGTGCAAACAAATGCTTCCTGCACATCAGGAACTCGTCCGTTTTCACATTTGCGAAGCTACTGCTTTTCTGCATAGCATGGGCATCACTATGGCTGGTACTGACGCCAACAAATCTTCATAATAATGTTTTTGCGTGATCTGACTTACATAAGTTGGGAACTAGGAACCAGGTGTATATTTTGTAAATTTCAGATTTTTTTTACTCTTGGTACTTACAATTAGCAAATTATTAGCGAATTATTACTTTCATTTGTGTTCCTTGAGGTGCTTCTTTGAAGTTTTACATAAGAATTTCAAGAATTGTCTTGGCAATTATTACTGCTATACATCCATTTAAAACACCTTCCATGGTTGCTTAATGGCTTTTGTGTTGCGCTGCTAAGCACAAGGTCGCAACACCAAATCCTGGCCACTGGCAGCTGCATTTCAGTGGGGACGAAATGCAAAAACACCCGTGTACTTAGATTTAGGTGCACGTTAAAGAATCCCAGGTGGTAAAAATTAATCCGGAGTCCCCCACTGCTGCGTGCCTCAAATCAGATCGTGGTTTTGGCATGTTAAACCTCATAATTTCATTTCACATCCACTCAAAACGCCAGTGATCACACTGCAATTTTATGTATTTCAGTATTTGTTGTGAACTACTATGTCTTAAAATGTTAAAACATAATATCATTGAAAATGAACAAACTTCTAGTGGTGACGAAAGAGTTAAAGAACCCGAGGTAATCGAAGTTAATCCAGAGTCCTCCACTACGGCGTTCCTCATAATCATATCATGGTTTTAGGACGTATTCATCTTTTATTTTGATCACAAGGGGTGCCCGGGAGGTGTAAAGTAGTCTGACCAATAAGGATGCCTCCAGGACACCTTGTTTCATGGCAGGATTTGATAATCTACAGATTTGTTTGAAATTTGAGGGGCACATGACTACTGGCTTTTCTTTTTAGTATAGATTTAAGCAAGACTGTAGAAGATGTGGAATTCATTAAGCACAGTTCGAGAAGCACCAGAATGCTGACTTTATTTCTTACGTACTTACTGCTGTCTCTAAGTCCAAGCAGGGAGTGCTTTAAGAAGGACCGGAGAAGTCTCAAATACAAAGCATATGAAGAAACCTCTTTCATGCGGGCACATTTGTTCAGTATTTTGGTATAGCAGTTAAGGTAGGCATTACGAAAGATGCTGAATTAACGAAGCTGTTTATTTGAAGCCATGTATGTGATGGCCAATCACAGTAGTGGTGGAACTGATCAGGCATGAGCCATTTTTATATTAAAAGAGCTTGGGAAACTGGTCCCAAAATTTTTATTAGGACATAGTGTGTGTTTCTGTAAGATCTTTGCAGGATTGTGAATTTTAGTTTTGGTTTCTCTTGTTTTACATATCGTCAACGCTGGCTTTATTAGAAATTGCTGTACTTAGTGGAACGCTTGAGCATGTAAAAGGGCTTAAGGCATCCAGGCCTTATAGGTGCACCAATTGGAAACTTACAATACTATGGTTTATTAGGTATTGCGTGTACGCTGTAGTATAGTGACATGCCCATTGTAATATCTTAACCATGTACTTACTGAACATCACATGCATCACACATGCCTTGACTACTGCGTGCATCATGCAAATTGTGTACCCTTATATAACTGCATAGTTGCTATTATGATAGGTAAACTTGGTAGCAAAGCACTATTAATTATCAGATATTGCTTTTCCTTTGGAATCTCGGTGCCAATTTGCGTCTGAGGGTGTTGTAACTCAAAATTTCCTATGAATATTCAAGGGAACCCACCTTTGAATATTGAATGTGTAATATTCCTAATTTCTAAATGAAATTAAATATAAATAATCTGCAACTCTGTTTCTAAAGGAAGGCTTATCTATATGACGATACATGGAATGCCATTCCGAACTGGTTGTTCGATCTACTGAGGAACTTCTACATGCGGGACAACTGAAAGATAATCGTATCTGGGGCACTATCACAATGACAGTACACAGAAGCAGCACCTCCCCAGATGCATGTTGAGCGCTGTGTTAGTTCAAGAAGAGCAGCGTAATACTGCAGCACTGTACATTGTACAAGGATGCAAACATAGTGAGATTGTCCAAATAATGACTTGCTTTTCCTAAATTGCGCAAACAAATTTGCAATGTGCTTAAATGTGAGATATCCTTATTAAATGATTAGAAACTATTGAGCAAAAGTTAGCTGCTCCATATGTTTACTCTGCAACGAGTGCATCTGTGCAACAAGTGCAGCTCCCTAGCAGCAGCCACCGTCACCACTTGCATCTGTCTTTCTCTGTGTAGACTCCAATAAGTGTTTTCTTATATTCAAACAGAAGTGAAGGTTTGACAACTTAAAATAATGAATGCTGAAATCAAATATGAATCGTATTACAAAGCTAATTTCATTTATATTTGATTCTAATATGAGTCAAATACTATAGCCAAGCTTATTCAATTGATATCAAAATTTCGAATATTTGTGCACCCATATTTTACACAGAACTGTGCTTACTGTTATTTAACGTGGTGTTTTGTCAGCAAAATAGGAGAAACAGTAGTACTAAACTTACCTTGCATCAGGGTATAACAGTTTGTAATTCATGCAGTTTTAGTGTGATATGATGAGTTAGCTTAATGCCGTGTAGCTTAGGCTTAAAAAGTGTTTTTGACTGATAATTGTATCACAATGATGTATTTTTATGGTTTTAAGATGTGCTAAGCGAATATTGGTATGTTTAACAGGCTGGTGTCTTCGTAAACCATGCAGGCAGTACAAAAGAATTCAGGATGAACTACACTCATCATGGCTGATGAACTCTGGCAAACTAGTTGTTAAGGGATAAAGAGTACGGATGGTAAGGCTGAATTTGAAGATTGAGTTAATGTACAAAGGAAGACGATATGCTGGATAAATAACGTACTGCAAGCTGTAGTTGGTGGGAACAGCAAATCTAGCTGCTTGGGAGAAACGGGTATAACCGTTTCTGTCTTCTTTCAGTAGAGAATATTGTATGCCCTTAGCCAAAGTGATCTGTAAATTTTGTACCTTTGTACAAATTGAGTGCCCTAAACTGTCGTAATTTGCCACTTGGTAAAAAAAATTGCATACCATAATATGATTGCTGTATTTAATGGTACACTAAAGAGCAGCACTTAATCAGTTTAAATTGGTATTCTTCCACAACTCTTGTTTTGATTTAAATTGGCAGGAAAGGCTAATATTACTGGAGAAACGAAGGACCAAACTTCCCTTTCTGAATTTCATGCGGAAACCTCAGTGCCAGTGCGTCAATATTTCATTACGAAGTTCAAAGCAATATTTTCCTGTATTTGTGCTGTTTGAGCCAGAATAATTCTAAAAACTGCTAGGTTAATTTGGGTGCCATTATGTCCTGATTTGCTGATAAACATTTAATTAGATCTGAGTAGACACTGTTGAAATCTATCACATTGTGGTGAGCTAGTGTCGCATGGTTAGAGCAGGCCTGGGCAGTATCAAATATATACATATCTTAGATACTGTATATACTGAGACACTTCTCCAACTAATAAAGTAAGTGATCCCATGACTCTCATGCAACAAAAATGTTTCGCATCCTTCAAATACGAAGGCAAATCGGAAAGTCCTTGCCCCTCTTTTTTTAGCCAAATTATGGCTGTAAATGCGAAGTCAACATATCCATTCCCAGCGGTGGACCTTTTTTGGACTGGACCGGCCTAATCTGCTGGTGGCTCTGCGGCACAGCGCTGCTGTCAGTTGAAGGTGGCTGTTGTGCTTCACAGGTCCACGGCATATGAGCAACAAAGTGCGATTCGTTTTCTATGGAGCAAGGGACGAACGCCTATAGAAAGCCACAGGGAAATGCAGCCCATATGGGTAAAGGTGTCTCGCTTTGAGAAGTGTAAGGTAGTTGTGTTGCGAGTTCGCCAAAGGCAGACTGTATTTCCACAGTCAGCTGGACGAATTCTACCACAGGGGCATCTCAAATTTAGTGCTGCAATGGGACAAATGTCTGAACCAGTGTGGGGACTATGTGGAAAAATAGTGTAAGGTACGTAGAATAGCTCGTATATTTGTAATTACCTGTATTTACCTTATTTTGGCAAAGACTGATTCTCCCTCCTATAAGTGAAGTTATCGCACCAATACCTTGCTTGTCTCTGCTAACCCTCTAGAAGCTACACCGCAGGGAAGACAAGAGGGCAAAGCCCTGGCTAAAAGTTGAGTGCTGTGGCAGCAGCGGTACACTAAGATATGCAGCAAGCCACTGCCGTTTCGGAGGTGCAGCTATGTGCAGTGCAAAGATGAACTGATTTTCCAGTCTTTTTGAGATCGCAGACATAGATATTTTTCCTTTATTTAACTGAAAATGAGCAATGGTACATTATTGAAAATTTCTTGTGATCACGAAATCGACCAATAGCGTTGGTGGGCCGGTTGCTTTCAATGACGGCATTGCTGATGCAAAGTGTAAGGGTCTGTTCACTGCTTTTGACATGAGATTGTAAATTACTTGGTGCATGCAATGCAGTAATGTTTGGCTCACATGTTCACAGGAGCCTCTTTAATAGATTGGCAACATTATTTTACTATGTTCAAAAAATGTTTCGGGCTGCCTTTTAAGATACTCTTTGGGTATCTTGTGTTTCTATCATGATACATTTGCAAAGACTTGTATCAGCATCTCTGTTTCACCTGCTGCGGTAGCCCACTGGCTATTTTGTTGCACTGCTGAGCTCGACGTTGCTAGTTCGATCCCCACTGTGGTGGCCACATTCCGATAGGGACGGAATGCAAAAATACTATTATACCATGCTTTGGGTACACGTGAAAAAACCCTAGGTGATCAAAGTTAATCCGGAGCCCCCTCATTATGGTGTGCCTCATAATCAGATAGCAGTTTTGGCAAGTCAAACTCCAGAATTTAATTTTTAACTATTTTGGTACAACTGAAGACTTCTAGAGTCATCGAAGGGTAGGAAATAATGGCAATAAAAGCTTATTCTGAGAGGCAATTTTTCGTTTGCTCACATTTCTAATAACCAAGCACAACCACAAATGCACAACACTCCGCACTTTCCAACTTTAACAACTGTGGAGTGCCAGCCCACCTCCATTTTCTTGAGGCAAGACGATATATGATACGAGGAAATCAAAAATGAGAAATGGGGTGAACAAAAAGTAAAAGCAGTCATCATCATTTGGTAAAGAATTATATGATCAATCAGCTTTAATTTGAGAACAAGGTGTGTCATAAGGCTTCATAAATATGGTCGGTTGTTCTCGAGACCACATGTTATTGGAAGCATATTTCTTGCCAAGTATGAAAGTAAAGTGTGGCTGCATTTCTGAAGTGGGACGGGTGGATTTTATGAGCATACCCTTTGAAACAGCGTAGCGCATAATGCCATTATGCAAACGTCAAGCTGTTTAGTTTTACCTCTCTGCTGTGTTTATTTTTGGCTTTTAGGATCCATGGTTCATTTTGCAAGACATAGAATCATGAAGTTACTTATTGCCCTAAATAAGTAACATGCTTTCATTCTGTGTGTTCCCTATCATTACACTGCCAATACTCTGGTTATCTTTTACTCTGCTCCGTTGCAATTTCATTAGCCTTTGCCTTGCTATGTATCTTGAAGACCCAAAGCCTTGGGCAGGGGAACTGTGTACTCGTTTATTCTTGAACCAATACTCCAACAGTCTCGGCAAGTGACAAATCAGTTCTGCAGAAATCTGCAAGGTGTAGGAAGCTTCCTCCACCTTTGGACTTCTGCAGAACTGATGATTTGCTATATTCATTTGGCCTTGTGCTTTTAGTTCTTGATTAAATCGGCCTCACCTTGCAATCCCTGGTTTACCCTGCCTCCTGGTTTGATCAGATGATAGAGCGACTGCCCCGGAAGGGTGTTGGTCCCGGGTTTGATCCCCGGGTCAGTACAAATTTTTCTCCAACTGCAAAGCTTTCTTTCTGAGAAACCTGGGCATTTCCTTTTTTTCTTTTTTTTTTAGTTTCATGCTACTCTTGAGTAGATGACAAATTTTCCCTTTCAGGCTAAAAAAACATGCTTACTGGTATCTATTGTTTCCATGTGCTACACATGAACAGCCATTGACAAAATTTTTTTCCATGTAGCACTGCATTACCTTGATTTCAGACACACTGGTATGGCTTCAAATGGTAGTGACATGCCCTTTGAATTATCGTATATCTTTTCTCCTTTGATTTAATTTATTGCTGTTTTATATACGTACTAGTCCTATGATTGGCTTCCTTTCCACTGAGACCTGTAGCAGTGGCTCAGTCGCTATGACGTTCCGCGACTGAGCATGAGGTCGGGGTTTCAATTTTTGGCCATGGCAGCTGCATTTTGATGGGGCAAAATACAAAAACACTGGTGTGCTTATATTTAGGTCACCGTAAAGAACCTTAATTAGTCAAAATTTATCTGGAGTCCTCCACTTTGGCATGTCCCTCAAAATTCACTATGAAATTAACCCCCGCATATTATTTGTTTTCATCACACCTATCAAGTATTCTGTTTTTGATCTCTGTATTAAGTTTACGGCTCTTTCCTCTGCTGCGGACCAGGACGAATTTTTCTTCAACTCTGAGGCTTTTCATTCGAGGAACCCGTATGGGTTTCCTTTGTAGCAATTGCTACGAACGGGTGGATGTCTTGAGTTTTCGCTTTATTAATTACTTCTCTCCACCTTGCGGGTTTCCGCAGAACTACTACGTCAAACACTTGCCTTTGCTTCGTGTGTTGTCGACAAATTCGACTTTGCCCTGCTGTCTTCTAGCCGCCTGGTTAGCTCAGATGGTAGAGCGGCTGCCCCGGAAAGGCAGTGGTCCTGGGTTCGAGTCCCGGACCAGGACGAATTTTTCTTCAACTCTGAGGCTTTTCATTCAAGGAACCCGTATGGGTTTCCTTTGTAGCAATTGCTACGAACAGGTGGATGTCTGAGTTTTCGCTTAATTAATTATCATGCTATAGCATATTTACTGGTTAGTTTCCTTTCTTTTCATTCTCTGTTGCGAGTCAATGTTTTTTGAAGTCTTTCCAACTTCCTCATATGAGCTTGCAAAATAACAGTACAGTAAGGCGAATGCAGCTGCCAAACATGGGAGATTGTCAAAATCTGCACCGATTGTGAGCCTATTTTCTGGGAATTTGTTAAATTTAAAAGTGATCATAAATGTCAAGTGCTCTGTCACACTCTTGTGAGACTTTTTTTATCTGCTAAATGAGTGAAATAATATGTAGCGATGCGAATGTATCATATATTTTCATCTTTTCTTGTCACTGACTAAACCTGATAAAGGACCATATCCAATTTATGTGGGAGTGTGTCAGAATCTTGGGAGTGCAAGTGATATTTTTTAATGTCATTATTATTATTATTTTGCCAGACATAGGAATCTTCATGTAACATGCACAGTCTAGGCATGTCTTAAGCACTTCACAAGCATGGAAGAGTATGAAAAGCATGTTCATTGCTAACATTGGGCACAACCACTTTTTCTGTTTCTCTGCAGTTTCATTGAATAGTTTGGCAAATGGAAAACACCGCATTTGGGGAGTGTGCTGTGAAGTCTGCTTTACTTAGAAAAAACTTGTTTCAAATGTTTTGAACTAGAATTGGGTGCGCATGTTTTATTTTTCACTTCAGTCTCAGCATCTCGTAACTTGTCTGACTTGACATGTCATGAAGGCAGTTGTTGCAGTCTGCTTAAGGTAACTGTGTACTGCAGAGATATAGATATTACTATTCAACTTGGATGAATAGTAGGTTTGTAAAGGTTGGCATTCTGTTCTTGAGTAGAGTGGGTGGTGGCCACATGTCCTGTTTATCCTGTATACTCATAATAAAATACTTTTATTTTTAATTGGTTTGGCACAAAAGTACCTATCTGACCCATTTTCATTTAGGCCCAAAGTATCATTCTTACCTACTTGTTAATGTTGTCTGTGCATTTTGTGATGACCACCTGTATCATAACTTGACTCTTTCCGTACTGCACCCATCTGGCATTTTTAGCTCGCTAACGATCGTTTGAAACACCACTTTCGAGACTTTCCGCGCCGCTCACAGACACACTGCATTATCGGGCGTGAAGAAGAACTATAT
Organism: Dermacentor albipictus; assembly: GCF_038994185.2. NCBI lineage: Eukaryota > Metazoa > Arthropoda > Arachnida > Ixodida > Ixodidae > Dermacentor > Dermacentor albipictus. Next base: position 82,896,076 of record NC_091821.1, read on the forward strand.
TGTTTTCTAAACAGTTCGCTTTTTTCCCCGGACAGTGATTTTCGAACACATTCCGAAGTTTTTGCAATCGTCGAACTAGAAAGCAAAAATAACGGCCCACTATTAATGGTTTGAAACGCCGCTTTCGAGACCTTCTGTGCCACTCATGGACGCTCTGCACCATAGGACGTGAAGGCGGAGAGCTACATTTTTGTTTTCTAAGCAGTTCACTTTTTCCCCTCTATGTGGTAATTATATTTGAACGCACTTCCAAATTTTGTGATCGTCAGTGTAGAAAGCAAAAATGGCTGCCTTCGGGAGCGGCATGCGCGCTTCGAAAGATCGCAGATCTCGTGATTCCGCTGCCTCTGCAGCTGATATTGTTGATGGATCGAGCAGCAGCGAGACTAAGTATGCTGCCTTTTCGTCAGGATTGAGAGCGACTACGACACAAGACAGCCTGGACCATTGATGACCGCAGCCCGGCATGCCAAACTGTAGTGCTTGCATTTAAATGTTTCTAGTAGAATACCTGTTCAATAGAAAATTTTGATTTTTTTGGAGATAGTGGCTATCTCATATATCTCATAATTTTCGTTATATTTTTTTCTTAGTAGGTAGAAGCGTGTCTTTACAAACTTCAATTTTATCCCACAGTCTTAATTCTGGCTATTTATGTAATTTTATGCCATACATCTCGTTAATAAAACTTTTATGGGGGAAAAGTGCATTCATTCTGCTTTTTGTTCATGTATTACATAAAATATTGAGTTGAACAGTTCTTCGAGAAAAAATAATCTGGCGTAACCTACAAAAAAACACCTGTTTTCCCCATGGTAGGGAAAGAGCTAATCCAAACGATAATGAAGTCTGCTCGTTTCATCTGAGATAAATATGTAATACAGTACGTGCTTGCCAACTTTTACAATTGTATCATAAAATCTCAGTTTTTTTAAGGTTTCTTACAATAGACTATATGCAAAACCTACAAGTCGGTTTCTCCATACACTTTTGACCCAACCAAGATGGCGGTCCTCTGACTAGAATCATAAGTAAAGTATCAACATGTGGGTCAGTGACATCATTCCTGCCACCATCCACTCCCAGCTATATCCAAGGTTCCAAACACTTGTCTCAGCATTAACGGCACTTCTGAGTGGAACACTGCCATTTTGGTAGGGAAATTTTACTCTGTGGTGAAAGCCTGTATATGGACTTTTGCATAACATCTATTGTTTTATAATGTAGATAATTTTTAAGTTATTTTGTTTCCGTGAAGTTCAGGGCAAAACTGATTTCCAAACAATGTGAGTGCAGTTGGCAGCTGAACTTGCAGGGATATTTCAGGCCAACTGGATTATTTGAACCTTCCCACAGCGCTTCCACCCACTCCATAAAAGCAATTTGTAACAGCATTTGCAATTTGGGCCACAATTGTATGAATATTTTATTGATAAAATTCATGAATATTTGGGTTTGTCTGTGGAACAAATAATTGTAGCTGTGGCTATAAAATACATTGCCTGTTCGCAGCACCCCTATAGAACGAAGCCTGCATATATCTTTTAGTAAATGAACAACTAACTAAAGCCATAATTTCTAGCATTTTCACCAAATTTTAGCATTTTTTTTTTTACTTCAACTGGCATATTTCTCAAATTTGAAGTCTGGCAGGTCTGAGAACGTATATTCACTCACAGGCTTGGTGATGGGCATAAACATTTATGTTAAATTTGCTAGTGGCAACTGTTGTAACCAAGCTGGCTGTGCCAAATTCCACTGCTGCACACACTGTTAAGAGTTCTATTGACGATTCTTTCGCCCTGACGACAGTCAAGAAACGGGGTGTCTATATCCTGCTACTCAAACATTTTTACAGCCACCACCATTGAGGAACTGGTACTAAGCGTTAGTTTTTTTTGTATTTATTATGATTCTTTTTTAAGGCAGAACTGGAATACTTAAGAAAAAATTCAGTGCTGTCGGTGAATCGGCACCCATAGTGGTGGCTTATTGGATATGGTGTTGAGCACTATGGTGCCTCTTGCCTCTGCATGTTGCTTTAGGACATTAAGCCCTACCTATCAACCAAACAAATGTCAATGTATGTGCAAGCAATTTCCATGTGTGTTGCACAAATTAGTTCCTTTTTCTATGCATAAAACGCATAAAACTTCATGGAGGCATGCTGCAGGAGCTGTGCATTCTTCTGCCTTGTGATTTATTGGGGGAGTTGGGGCTGTGGTGTATGGCACTGTTTTAGCAATGTACTTGCAAAGGTATTGTCTATGTTCAGGTTCCATTTACAGAAACAAGCCACGAGGAGTTCATTACTGATTTTTGCTTTCCTGGATTCTGCAGATAGGAGAAGCACGTGCCCTTTATAACTTGGGCAATGTGTACCACGCTAAAGGGAAGCACATAGCCCGTGCTAGTCGGCAGGAGCCTGGGGAGCTGCCATCTGATGTTCAGGACTGCCTTCGGAGGGCCATCCACTGCTATGAGTGAGCTGAGAACTTTAGTTGTTGCCTGCTACAGGCCTAGCAGAAGCTAGCATCGTATTATAGTCTGGCTTGCTGGCTGTGATGTTCTCACTGGGTACAGATTTAGAGGGAAAAGAAAAAAAAAAGGTACTAAGCGCTGCTATTCTGTCTTTTCAGGGAGAACCTGAAGTTAATGGTGGCTCTTGGTGACCGATCAGCTCAAGGACGAGCATACGGCAACTTGGGAAATACATACTACCTGCTTGGCAACTTCAAGAAAGCCATTGCCTACCACGAGCAGGTGTGTATCTTGAGCTTCATTCATGTCAGACAATTCTTTAAGTTTGTTTTATTAAGCACTTTTAAGATCCAACCAAAGAAAAGCTGACTGCTGTTCAGACTTCTGCTTCTTGTGTTTCTCTTGTGATATTTCATTGGGCTTTGATTTATCTGGCCTGCACTGTCCACTCATCATCATCATATATGATTCCCTTAAGGGCCCCATGTGGGGTATTACATAAGGGGGAGGCAAAACAATAATACAAACATCGAAGGAATATTCATGTACAAAGCAAAAAAAAGGCAACAACTGAAAAGACACTCAAAAGAACAGGTTTTTGCATAATTAGTTGCAAATGAGGGTGGTTAGTAACTTTCGAAATTTCGAAGGGTTTCACTCTACAACAATGGATTCCGGGAGCGAGTTCCATTGTTCTATTGCAAAGGTTCCATTGTTTCCATTTTGACAAAAGGTAGCATCATAGTCTTGTGACCTAGCTGCCAGAGCATGCTTGAGATTTCCCTGGAAGTTAGACTCTCCTGGCTGCCGTCACCTGCTTGCCCAGAGCCTCACCACAGGTGTTAGTGAAATCTGTGCTGCTGCCTGAATGCACAGTATATGTAGGGTCCTTCGTTTTCGGATGAAGCCTGATAATTTGTCATTTTTGCACCTGCGAACAAGTTTTATGAAAACGAGGTTCAGCCTGATTCCTCCCCATAGTTTCTCCCTTTTGTGAAGGGGAAGAATAATTGCAGCTGTTACAAAGCCACTCAATGCTTCTCGACTTCTTTGAGCAAGTAGTCAAGATATATCATATTAATATTGTTCATGCACAAAATATGACATATGCTTCCATTTTGCTCAACATTCAAGTAAAAACCGGCATATATAATAAATTCAGCGCCTGCTGACCTTAAATATTTCATTACCGCGAGAAAATGGCAGTTTTTCATAGGTCTCGGAAGAATCCTTTTTGCCAGTACAAATAATACTCCAGCACACGTTGCAGCATGCCAAATTGCACATAATCGAATGCTCTTTCCAAAAACATAAGTTGCAAAGCAAACAATTTATTAGGGAACACACAAAAGTTCGGAAAAGTGCCATTTTCGTGCCGAGTTGATAAAAACAGGAAAGAGAAGGCACAATATCTACCGTATTTACTCGCGTAATCCTCGCACTTTTTTTTCCCTGAAAATCAACGCGAAGTTTGGGGGTGCGATAATTATGCGGGGAAAATTTTCAAGCAAATGTTTCGGAGTGTTAAATGCAAAGATGAATGGGTGCAAGATCAGGATTGTCCGGTCCGCAATTGTGAATATAACGAAAACATTACTTTCAAGCGTAACTTACCTTCGTTATGAAAGTACAGGGTGAACGTAAGCTCAAGCAGCTAAAGCACTTTATTTGCCGCGCGCAACCTCCCCGTCACTACTCGCGTTGCCTACGTCCTGCAGGCAATTGTACTCTTCATCAGAGTCCGTGTCGACACTGGAATCGATGGTTTCTTCATCTTCCGATGCTTCTTCGTCGTCCCACACCAGGTGGTCCTCGGTTGCATCCAGGGCGTTCGAAATTCCTGTTTTCTTGAAGCTTCTGGCCACCATGTTTACATCAATCATCCCCCATGCCTCTGATACCCAGCTGCACAGCAGCTCCACGGACGGTCTTTTAATCTTGCCGCCCGGCGTCAGAGCATGTTCACCTTCTGCCATCCATTCTGTGTACAGCCTCCGGACATTATCTTTAAATGGCTTGTTCAAAGATACGTCAAGAGGCTGTAGCATTGATGTGAGGCCGCCGGGTATAACAGCCAGGTCCGTGCGCAGTTCCTTGAACTTCGCCCGAACCGACTCTTGAAGATGGCCCCGAAAGCTATCAAGCACGAGGAGCGACGGAAAAAGAAGCGCTCCCGGTCACCGCCCCCACACAGTCTTCACCCAGTCCACCATAAGGTCCGCGGTCATCCACCCCTTTTCTTGGACGCGCACGTGTATACCAGGGGGGAGCTTTCCTTTCGGGAGGGTCTTCCGCTTGAAAATGACGTACAGTGGGAGCTTCCGCCCGTCCGCCGTCACGCCTAGCATGACCTTGCACCTCTGTTTTTCGGCACCTGTAGTCCTGACGTGCACAGTCCGAGCGCCTGTCTGTTCGACTGTCCTGCTGCTGGGCATATCGAAATTCACCGGAGTTTGGTCTGCGTTCCCTATCTGGGAGAGCAAGAAGTTTTTCTCCTGCCGGATCCTGATAACGAATCGATGGAAGTCCACTATTTTCTCTTCATAGGCTGCGGGCAGGCGCTGGCAAAGCGTCATTCGCCTCCTGAGCGAGAGTCCATTGCGCCGCATAAATCGTGTGGCCCACCCGTTACTAGCGCGGAAGTCTTGCACCGGGATGCCCTCCTTTCTTGCGATTACGAGCGCCTGGTTCCGTATCAAATCAATCGACACAGCACACCCATCTGCTCGTCGAGCCTTGATATATTCCAGTAAAGAGGATTAGGCGGCAGGAAATTTCCCAGTCTTTCGTCCACGGAAGGCCCGGTGCGTCTTACCAGTCGTCTTGAGTTCGTCGTGCTGCCGTCTCCAATACCGGACACAAAACTCGTTGACGCCGAAGTGTCTGCTGGCGGCGCGGTTGCCATGTTCCAACGCATACTCAATAGCTTTTAGCTTAAAAGCAGCTGTGTAGCTTGCGTAGCGTCCCATGGCGAAGTGGCACAAAGAGCACAGTGCAACACGCGAACAAGGCAAACGAGGCCTATGAGACACCGGAGAGCTGGAGACACCTTCGCAAAATGGCGTAGCGGTGGTGAGTAGATGAGCGGTAGCGGCGGTGGCAGCGGATGATAGCACAGTACCGCCGCCTAGTAGCACACGCGCCAAACCATGGCGATCGCTACGACAAGCAGACGGCTCACGGCAGTAATTTTGGGGGTGCGATGATTATGCGGGGAAAAAAAAATTTTCCAATTTTTGATAGCCAATGTGGGGGGTGCGAGCATTACGCGAGTGCGAGCATTATGCGAGTAAATACGGTACATACGCATTATTAACAAAGAAAATTTAGAATATACATATTGAAGATCAATGACTGAGGAACACTGTCTAAAAAAGATAAATTCTCTGTACCACGCTGTTCTTCAGCTACATAAAAAAAAAAACTATAGAGAGCGGGAACAGCTTCATCGCTCGTGCCATGCGGTGAAGCAGTTCCTCGTTTTCGTAAGGCACATGTGCACTCCGCAGTTTTCGCGGAAAATATTCGTCTTTTGTTAGATTTTTCTTTTCGGGTAGCACATCCTGCAGTATCACCTTTTCGGCATCTTTTGCGGATGGTGCGGCACTTCTTTTGGGACAGGATCTACTTGAGCAACCTCTTCATCATCAAGCTCGAGCAGCTGTTGGGTGAGCTTCATTCGAAAAGAAAGTTGGTCAAAGCGGGCGCTCTTTTGAAATTCCGGTGTCGAGAGGTGTTGCTGGCAGTGCTCTTGAAAATAATGAAGCTATTCACAACAGTGGTGTCAGTACAATGAAAGAAGAGTGTTTTCCACTACCACACGCACTTCATCAAAACGTTATAAGATGCAATCAGCTGATCCGACTTATCAACACCAAGTTGTCGTCATTCAGTAGCGGCTTCTCGATTGGGATGATAGCCCATACGCCCCCTCTTCTATCTTTTCTTGTGACTGTAACATGCCTGTTGGCAGTGTGCGCTGTAGACATCATGTGGACAACCTTCCTGTCCTTCCATTGCAAATAGAGGATGTTGTTCCATCAGAGCCACCAATCACCACCTCTCTTTGACTTCTTCTCCCACGATACGTCCTTCAGTTCAGATGGGAAGCACCGACGATCTTTACGTGTCGTGCCACAAGCGAGGGTTTTGTGATTTACCAGGTGAGCAAAGAGAGACGCAGATTTGTAAAAGTTATCCATGTAGATAACGTATCCTTGATTGAGGTAGTTATTGCACAATTGCATCACCACATCAAATGCTAGTCCACTTGCACTAGCTGTTTCCCGTTTGCCTGCGTACACATAAAATTGAACGAAATAGCCAGTCTGCGAATCGGCAAGCACCCACAATTTGTATCCCCATTTTACAATTTTGTCCCGCATGTATTGCCGAATACCCGATCTTCCTTTCAATTTGACCATTCTTTCATCCACAGAGAGGTGCCGCACAGGTTGAAAAAGTCCTCCTGAAGTAGTATTCACGTGTTGCAGAAGCCACAATATGCGGTGCAGCTTGCCATGCAAAGCTACAGTAGTCGCCTCCAGATCAGTGACACTTGGGAAGCGCAGAAGTGCAAAAAACCGTCTCCTTGGCATAACGTTCCGCGGAAGAAGCCTTGAAAAAAGTGTACTGGTATTTCAGTAGAGGTGGATGCGTGGCACGTTCACAATGCCCATATAAATGAGCAGTCCAATGAACTTCACCAGTTCGTCGGGAGTCACTTCTTTCCATGACCCATCTCTTTCAGTATAGCTTGGAAACTTCAAAATATGCATCTAAGCATATTTGTTCGTGTTTTTGCAGATAGTATGTATCACTTCGGTGGTGAAGAATAGGAGGAAAAAATCGCGTGCCGTTGTAAAACGTCTTGCGCTGCTCTGAAGTGCTGGGCCAAGATGTACTCTGGGCGGCCTTGTTGGCATGAACTGAAGTTTCTTCACAGCCGGTGGCAGCACATCCTGGCCTAGCGACGTACAGACCCTGCAGATAACAAGAATAGCTCTAAGCTTGTGCACAAAGGTCGGCAGATAAGTGTGCACAACGCCGGTGACTGCTCAAGGCTGTAAAGGTAACTCACCGGTGAGCAGCTGCGGATGTTTCAGGCCGACTTAAAACATTGTCGCCGTCAGAGCTTGAAGCAGAGGTACTGTCATCTTTGGACTCAAAGCTCGAATCCTCGTTACTAAAATCAGGTGCGGGTGTAGAATACTTTAGAGTGGAACGCTTTCCATGCGGCGCAGTCGCGTGGCAGCAACAGTAGCGACTGGCGTTGTAGCGATATAGTAACACCAGACACGGCCCTCTAGCGGATTTAACAAGAGAAGCGATACCAAAAGTGCTGAAAACTGGCTGTAAAGGCCAGGTATACATGTTGGACATGCGGCGGACCTTCAGGAATGCGTTTTCGTGGAATAAAACCACCTGCACTCCAAGTCAAAGCTCACTACTGAATAGCTGGCGTCATTTTCAGGTAATTATCACCACTCAACACCATCAGATAACAAAGCCGACAATATGATTCAATATTTGACTTGCTGGGAGTCTTTTGATCACAAAAGTTTGATGTTAATGCTGCATTACCACGAGTGGCAGTTTTTTTTCTAAAGCACGGCCGCCACACCCCCTTTCACAACAGTACATGCACATTAGTTCTCCAGAAGGTGCATCAAAAATCAGAACGTTGCCAGAGTGGGAAAATTTAAACTGGTTCTACTAGTGCACTGCCTAGACTAACCACTGGATGGCGCTAGGTGCACGAGAAACGATTCCAACATGTCGAAATTGGCGATTTATAGCATCGATCACCGGTGAACGATTTGAATAGGCGTGGTAACGAAAGAGCTAACGGGTATTCCAGGTAAATATGCAAGGCAATAGCATTGCATGCACGTGTCATTTGTAAATGGTTGCAGCTAGAGGGATGTGATATTAAACTATTTGAGCTTTGCCAATCGGTGTTTGCACTTTCATGCCTTTCGTAAATAAGTATGAGTGTTGGTTTTTCAATGAGAAAGACATGCCCAATGGAGACATTAAGATAAAAAGCACGTGCTGGCCATCTAAGATATGTCACTGAGCTACTATATACTCTCAGCAGCGCAATATTTATAGAGGTACTTAATTAATTACGCCATGATCGGACATTGTGTGGTTTGAAGAGTTTGATAGCTATCAAGAGAATAAACAATGTAGTAGCACTTTCTTAGCATAACAATGTACTTTCAATTACCTTGGATGCAACATTGCCGTGCGCTTTCTGCATCAATGATGATATGGTGTGATTGCGATTTAGCTCGTTTTCCTGCTTTACTTATAGAAGACAATGACCGCGCAATGGCCTTGTAGCATTGATGGGTACGTCAACGCACATCCAAAGCGGGTCCTGCACTGTTCACACAATGTGGCAAATGATGGCTCACAATGGTTGCCTAGCACAAAGTATGCATTATATACTGATCTGCAAACATATACTAATACCCGTGTCACGCTGGACATTTTAATGTCATTTGATTCGAATGACATTCGGTGCAACGAATGCCATTCGACCTGTGGTGGTGCTATACGGGAGAAACTAATGTCATTTGGTCATGATACGAATGGTGATCATTGAAAAAAGGTTGGTGAGAAAATTAGAACAAGGTATGTGTAGAGAGTCTGAAAAGTCAATCTGTTTATTTTAATAAACAGACTAAATAACATATATATAAAACTACTGTCGAACCCACTTGTAATGATACTGGTTTTAACAATATATTGGCTATCACAATGAATAGCTGCTGCACCATCAACTTTTGTATGTTTTCTATGGAGAAATAACTTGTTTACTACGATGTCATTATGCCACATTATCAGCTATAACAAAGTGTGGCGGCTGGGTGTCTATGCCGAAAGGTAATGAAATGCGAAATCCTTGTAAAAAAAAGAAAAAAAAAATGAAATGCGAGCCGCTGCACGATCGCCCGCCACTCTGACTGCCGCCGTGCGCTTCTCCGCACTGCAGTGGCAGCGCAATGAGAGCCGGAACACTCGACCCGTCACTAGAATGCAGTGTACATCTGGAGAGCAGATTGGGGGGAGGGGGGGGATGTGTGAGGAGAAATGCACAATGTGACACAAGCAATTGACGTTCCAGCATTCTCTGTGGGAGAGCGGCAAAACACGTGTAACCATGTTGTGATCGTCGGGCGTTTACCGGTTTGGGGCAGCATACAACATCAATTTGTGCAATGCTGATGCATCCCGCAACGTTTCCGCCTGCAAAGACTATCTGAAATTATGGATTCTGAAGCTCAGCGCATCGTGCATTCAGGGCATTTCAGCTGCCAAGAGGTCCGCCACTGGCCACATTAATATAATGCGGAAATTTCTTTTGAGCTAGAAAGAAAAAACGGGCACTTTAATCTCGCCGCCTTCAGAAGCTGAACAAAGCACTTCCTCGTCGGAGTAAGAAGAGACAGTCATTGCAATGTACGAGTCCACTTTCGATATTTGCTCCGGTAACGAAAATAGCTGTTGTGACATCACTGCATACATTTCGTAGTCGTCATCATTGCTACTACTGTCGTCCATCAAACTGCAACTCGAATTCGAAGTTGAGCTCCAGCAGCTTTCACTGCTGTCACCATCGAGTGTCTCAAGCACTTCAGCAAGGTGAAGACGCTTTGCTGCCGCTGTCCTCCGCGCATCCGGCGAGAAGCAATGTGAACTAGAAATGCCAGTATCTGTCGCTGAATCGTTGCGAAGCTCGTTCATATCAACAGCATCAAAGTATCTGGGGCCAAAATAGCGACTGTGCTTGCCTGCCGCCATTGCCGCTGTGCTCCGGCTGAAGCAAAATAAATACAAATTAGGAGGATATGGCGGCTTGAATCACGTGACTTTCTCTGTACTCCGTTTTTCAGGAAAGAGCAGTGCAGACTGCTCCCGGCTGCTCTTGGCGCAGCGAAACTACTCTTGTTCTGCCACTGGATGATGGCGCTCCCACTCCTGTTCGACCATTGAAACACGCCGCGCCTGGAAAGAGCACTTTCAGCTTGCTTTTGAGTGCTCCTGTTTTCCTAAGGGAATTTGCCATAAGGTTACGAGAAAATTGTATCTGAATGGTCCGAACACCTTTATTGAAATTCAAATCTCCCGCCACCCAACCGGGGTAGTAGTGGCGTTGCATACGCCATCACCGCTCTTTGCTGCCGTCGGTGAGCACAACGGCGCCCGACAGACGGCAACACCGAGTTAAGACAAAGCGGTGGATTCGCCGCTGTAGCTTCTTTTTGGTCAAGTGGCGTTGACCGTTCGGGCATCCCGCGACACCACATGGAAGTTGAATTCTCTGCTACTTGCAGTTTGTGCGAGTTTCGCGAGCCAGCAAAACCAGCGCAGCACTATGCGATCAGGAAAGTACTGAAATGCGAAAGTTTGGACGGCGCAGAGTCGAGCGAAAATGAAACCTTTCCACCGTCGTCGTGGTCAATGGTAATGTCAATGAGCCCTTTTTTCCAAGCATGAAATGGAACTGGACAAGTAGCATTTTCTTTCATCGCATAATAGAATACGAGGATGGTTTTTGCAATGAGAAGTTGTGTACTAATGACAAAATTTAACTGAGGAGTGCTTTCGTCATAGGGAAAGGGCTTGAATGTCCCGGGGGGTCTCTAATCACATCCTGCATTTACTGTGACTTCTCGATTACTGAGGCTCTGTTCGCGATAATATTGACGCCTTAGAGATTCTCGAGCACTAATCTATCACTTTAGTTTGACTTGGTATTTGCCTTTAGTGTCCCTTTAAATATCGCTGTGTAGCAGCTGAATAATGTCATTCGATTCGAATGATATTAAAAAGTCCAGTGTGACAGGAGTGTTAGGGTCCTTCATTTTTTGGTTTTATGTTTTTCAAAAATCGAGGGGTAAAAGTGTGGTGTTATTTTTAGGGGAAAACCTGGGAGAAATTTCGTTTTTGTTGTCCGACAGCCAAAAGTTTGAGATTTTTCTGGTAACATTCAGGTGTGGTTCACACAGGCTATTCTTTCATTTCGGACACGAACATTTTATTTAAACAAACGAAACCACTGACAGAAACATATAATTCCAAACAGAGCTGTTTCCAAGTTACGTGACAAAATTATCTATAGAAATTCGCACTGGTAGGCATTATTTACACTGATAAAACAAGCCACATAAACAAACACAACAAACAGAGGTGTTCTTGGTGATCCGTTGTTTACCTTATTCTCTGCCCTTCTTTATCAAAAGAAAAAAGGCACGAGTAGTAGTGCACAAAGGCATATTTTTCAAGAGGTGTGATGCTTTTCCTTATCTTACAAAGCCCTTGTTCAAGTACTTCTAGACCTGTCATGTCTCTCGTCCTTGTCCTGTTTTATTGCTTTGCTCTATATGTTCTTGCAATAAAATTCATTAAATACAAAGCAGCCAAATCCGTCACGCTTCATTCAACACACTTTAGTTGAAAAAACATCCTGTCAACGTCACAGCTACCGTTCGCAATGCAGAGTAACGTCAACACGGCATTCACTTCCACGCACGTCACTACATGTGTGCAGAGTGTAGAAACTGCAATGTGACAGGCTATTGTTGTATTCATGTAATAAACACGGCTACTAAAAGGGCAACAAGCTTTCTTTCACTTAAAGTCACCTGTTTAATACACATAGCAACGAGCATGTATTCACACTTGGTTTTCATTATTCAAATTCGCTTCAAAATATAACATACATGTCCCACTTCATTTTGTGTGTGAAAACTCTTCTCACCAGCAAAGGAGAGCATTTACCTCATTTGTTTGATGCTGCCTTCTATGTAAAGGTTTCAACACTTCATGCAAGAATATTTTTGGGAATATGTACAAATTGGGAACAAGAGTGCAAAATCTAGAAAAACTTATTTCATTGTTGGAATACTTCCTAAATTTGGCCCACAATTGCTCACAAAAAAAAAAACGTTCTCAAGATGCTCGATAAGTTATTCCTATTTCCTCTATTTAGACTTGCACCTTTAGTTCACAATAAGCACCCATTTTTATATCTTGGGGTGATAATTTGTCCGCAAAAGTTGCCCTTGTGAATGCACATGCAAAAGTATGCACATGCAAAAAGGTGCTCATGCAATTGTTGTTCGATGCTCTGGTCAAAAATGTACCCAAACATTTTGTTTATGGCCTCTGCTGTGCCACTTTGTCCATTGTGCTTTGGCCAAGTTTATGAAGGAAGTGGTTGTTCATAAGTTATCATTGTGACCTTCGAAGGTCAGTGGGACAAATGAGTCCCACTTACATGAACACCATGTAGTGTCAGTGGGATGAATACGTCCCACTTTTTAAATCTAAGCGGCTTGTTGTACAGAAGTGTAATTAGTTGTAACCTACTACTGAAGGCCTCATTTACTTACACTACACAAAATATTTCAAGAGTTTAGGTTCACTAGGAAGTGGTCAGAAATAACTTTGCATTCGGATCTTAGAGGGTCAATATGACATATGCGTCCCACTTTTTGAAAGTCATATAAGAAGCCAACAAACACTGACACCAAGGAAAACATAGGGGGAATTACTTGTGCTTGATACATAAATGAAATAAAGAAATGATAAATTAATGGAAATGAAAGTGGATGAAAAAACAACTTGCCGCAGTTGAGGAATGGTCCCACAACCTTCGCATTTTGCGTGCGATGCTCTACCAACTGAGCTACCACGGCGCCATTTCCCCATCCACTTTCTTGGGTTTCCTAGTAGAACCCTGGGAGTGTTCAGGTCCAAGTGTACAATTTGAATTATGAGTTAAGCTGCTGTTGCAAACGCATTTGAACCTGAAAATGAAACAAGGTGTTGTTTCGAAATTGTTCACATTTAAGTTTCTGCAGCGATTTTCATGTTGTGTCGACAATATTCACAAGCTAATACAGGCAGTTGACCATTGTGCAATAGCAAGTGTACGCACAGAACGTCTAAGGTGTCTGTTCAGCGTTTGCTCCAGTCCACCTTCTATTTGCTCCAGGGTCGTGGTGCTTCAACTGCATGTGCTATATGAAGCTCTTCCATAGCGTTACATGGTAGTTTCGTGACCAGATAAAAAGTATTGAAGGACCCTGCTAGTGCCTTTGAAGCTTTTCTGTTTGTATGACCTACATGCAGTAAATGTGAGAACGGAGTGTGACACACTTTATTATTTTTCATCAGGATTTAAATATTCTTTCTACAGAACTGAACTATAATTCACATCGCTCTCAGAATTGTCCAAGCTGTTTCACATGCCGTAGTTTTCACCATCACTGAAGCTGTAATTTATGTGTTTTACAAATTGCAGTTTATACAGACTTGAAAACCAAATTTGTATTGCAACACTGATGTGTTCCAGGAGCACGGGATAGTAATATCGGCATATGGCATCGTATTTCAGTGTGCTGAAATTCATAGCTGATTTTCAGCTTGCCAGGTATGGTGGAGGTGGTGAGGTAATAAATTCAGGGTGCTGTCTGTGTCCGCTAAACTGAGTAGAGGCCTTATGGTGCACCGCTTACTCCAACAGTAGTGCATTTCGCGACACATTTTGGGTCTATGTAATCTTGAAAGTGGTGATAGGAATCATGTTTCTAGTATATGATTTGAATACTGGATTACTTCATTTTGCAAATACATGTCCCCTAAAGTAATTAAAGGTGAATTCATGAAGTTTTGTTAATGATCATATTGGCACAAATTTTGATGTCTGCCATTGCTATAAAGCCCCCCCCCCCTCCCCCCCCTCCATGTAGCAAAAATTTTGTTTGAATTCTAAATTTTCAATCTGAGCTTGTTGCATAAACATGCAGTAGAATTGCAGGAAGGCTCTTTTGTGTGTATGCTTCCAGTTCTGATGCATGCTTATTTTGTGCTGGCATTCCAGAGGCTCAAATTGGCCAAAGAGTTTGGGGACAAGGCAGCACAGAGGAGGGCAAATAGCAACCTTGGTAACGCCCACATTTTCCTGGGGGAGTTTGGTGTTGCAGCTGAGCACTACACGTAAGACCAAAGTAGAATATTCATTGTATATATAAAGCCCATAATTTTCATATTACAGCTAGTGCTGTAAAATAAAGAAAAAATAAAAAAAAGTTTGAGAGGCTGTTGTGAGAATCCTGAGAGGCTATTTGTGCAACTGTCTTATTGACAACTTGTGATTGTGTTTAAAACTGATCCTAATTGTCCGTGGTAGTAGGCTGGTTTTTTTTTTCTATTGTTTTCACTATTCAGTACAAGCGTCATACCCAATTATACCAAAGTAAATATTCCTGCTATAAATATGTGCATCTGTGTTTCACTATTCAATATGTGATGTTTACTGTTTGTATTCGATTTCTTTTAAACATTTTGATGTTCGCCAACCTCTAGTGAATATATATTTGTCATGTCGGAGCAAGAAAAAACTTTTATGAGTAAAGTACATGTGGCTTATTCTTAATTATATAAAATACTGCACTAAATATTTTTTTTACAGTTATAGTAAATTAACACAACCAGTTTCATTCAATTATGCAGATGCTCCAGGCGCAAATATGCCATCAGTGCTGGTGCCACCGTTGTTGTGCTGTCCCACTTGATGGCGCATGTGTGACTCGTGCACTGATACAGTTCTTCGGATACAACTGATCAGGAGCTTACAATACAAGGCCATGAAATACCCGAGTGGCCGAATACAAATATCTCAGGGTATGGATAAACAAAGGGCAGATGTACACAGAAAAGCACGAACAGTCTCTCATAGCAAAAGGGCAAAGAGATGCCGGAATAATGAAACATAGGGCATTGTGGGGGTGCAACAGATATGCAGTACTGAGAGGTATTTGGAAAGGAATAATGGTGCCGGGGCTTACTTTCGGGAATGCGGTCCTGTGCTTAAGGGCAGAATTTCAGTCGAGACTAGAAGTAAATCAGAGAGCTGTTGGAAGATTAGCACTAGGTGCCCACGGGAAAACCACAAACGAAGCAGTACAGGGGGTTATGGGCTGGGCATCGTTCGAAGCACAGGAAGCTCAGAGTAAAATCCTATAGAAAAAATGCCTGAGGAAATCGGACGATAACAGGTGGGCAGCTAAGGTACTTAAATACCTATACAGAAAGAGCATTCACTCACAGTGGCGAAAAAGAACTAGGAAGCTAACCAGTAAGTATGCCAGACACGAGGACGGAGAAAGACAGAGCATTAAATGACAGGTTAAAAATGCGGAAGGTAAAAATTGGATAAATTCAATGGAAAAGAAGCATAGTGTTGGACTATATCGAGACTGGAAACAGCAGATCAGGAAGGAAGCGTTTTATGATAGCTCAAGAGGCAGTGCCCTACTCTTTGAAGCTAGGTCAGGATGTCTTAGAACGTGGAGCTATAAAAATAAATTTAATGAAGAAGACAGAGGTACTGTGTGTGGTAAATCTGTAGAAACAATAGAACACCTCATACTAAAATGTGATGGTATCCATCCTGATGTCGATGCGGACATAGTCACGCTTCCTGAGGCCCTAGGGTTTAGAGATAACAATAGTCATGTAAATAAGTATGAGATGGAAATTGGCAAAAAGCGTTTGGAAGATTGGTGGCTCAAAAGCAAAGAGGTGACATGAGGTAAAAAGTTTGGGAAGAAGTATTTAAAGAAAATGACGAATTTTAATAACTTGCAACACAGTTAAACAAAAATAGAAAGCTGAGCATGGTGGCAACTGCCATCACCCTGTTTCAAAGGGGCGCTCCTACCTTCCATCCATCTGTCCACTAAGGGTTAGAGGGCCTCTGGAGACGCAGAGTGGGTTTGGCTACCAAAATGTTGAAGCGAAGTTAATGCACTGTCAACGCTGCACTCAATCACCTTGGTAGTGGAGCCAGGCCAGGTTCTGTCTTCCGCTGCTGGCATGAGTGTTGTGTATGTGTGTGTGAATATCAAATTGTCACTTTCAAAGCGAAATTGCAAAATCAGAACCAAGTGTGAATGAAATAGAACATTTTTCGAATACTAATACAGTAGAACCTAGCCATAGTTCCAAAGACGGCCGCTTGCCATTGGTTCGCCGATCATCCGGCAGGCACAGAAGTTATCTAGGAGGCTATACAGTAGAATCTCGGGGATACGAATCTCAAGGGGAGGCGAAAATATTCATATCACCCGAAATTTCGTATCACCGATAAACGAGCGAAATCCATTATGAAACCATGAGACACGCACAAAAAAAAAAAAAACATTTATTTACGTGGAAAGAAGTCACCTATGTCCTTCTGCATCTTCTTCTCCGCGAGGTCGGCCAGCAGAGAATTTTGGAAGCTGAAGAACTGGGTTGTAGTGTTCTCACGCACAGTCTTGGATGTCACAGCACGCCGCAGAATATCGAGAGCGTGCATAGTTTCGGCTGCTGACGCTGGTTGGTCATCACCATTTTGGCACTCGTCTTCTTCATCGTCACTGGTGGAAATTCAAGGCTGCGACGATACATCCTCCACGATGTCTTCCACTGTGCGCAGACCACAGGTGACAAGATCGTCACCTGGATCACACCCAGCCCTGGGCGTGATCCTACACTGCTGTCCACTTGGTCAGCAACTTCTTGAGCAGCTAAACGATGATTTCCACGGATCGTAGCACAAACTCTTTCGACATGATCATCATCTGTTGATGTGGGAAGTCGTCCAGGCTTGGGATCGTTGCCGACCAACATTCTGCCGTGTTCAAAATGCTCAAACCACTCGTAGCACTGAGTACAACATATACAAACCTCCCTGTATGCTTGGCTAAGCAATTTAAATGTCTCTGTGAAAGTTTTGCCAAGCTTGTAGCAAAATTTCACACGCACATGTTATTCTCTAAGATTTTTCATTGTCACTTTGGCACTAATCCGACAACCGGGCTGC
Source organism: Dermacentor albipictus (assembly GCF_038994185.2). NCBI lineage: Eukaryota > Metazoa > Arthropoda > Arachnida > Ixodida > Ixodidae > Dermacentor > Dermacentor albipictus. Next base: position 82,913,444 of record NC_091821.1, read on the forward strand.
AGCGCATTAATTTCGCAATGCCGAGGGCCACTTTCAGCTACATTCTTGCGCAAAGCTACATTCTTTGTGCGACCACCCGCAAGTGGTCCTGCTCAAGTGATGTTGACACCCTGCAGATAAGAACTGTGACTTTTAGAACACACCGGATATCTTTAAATATGAGTGTGGCAGCGACGAAACGGTTCGGAGTAGAAAATGAAACCTGCCAACGGATACCTGTTGGCGTTCGGTGCTCTCTGGTGCACTTTTGCCGTCTGTGCTGAATTCCGATGAATCAAAATCGTCTTCCAAGTCTTTGCATCTACCACTATAAACAAATTCTCACGCGGACTCATCGAAATCTGGTGAAATTCGCTGTTTCCAAAGGGCATCTGTGCACGACGTCGACGCCATGTCGGAAGCTACAAGCGCTCGTCATGCCCAACTAAAAGGCACTTCAGAAGTCTCCCCGTGGTGAAAAAAAGAAACATGAAAGCAAAACTAGAAAAATAGTTCCTCTTTTAGGCGCTGGATAACACCAGCTGTTTGAAAGTGCCCCGAGCGCGGCAAAATTAGAAGTTAGGACCATCGATACCGGGCTATCGGTGGTTGTAGGCATGGACAGGGAAGTGTTAAGGATCGAAGGTGAACATTTGGCAGAGATGTGCCTAGTTGGGAACAACTGAATTAAAGAATAAAGAAACTAACCACATTTTACTTTACAACCCGACATTTCAGAGCCTGATTGGCTCCTTCTTCAGGGGTGAGATGGTGTGAAGCATAGTAGTACTTATATGCATTTTTTAGCTCCAACAGGTGCTTGGAGGCTTTGTGCAGTCCTTGTAGTAAACACTGGGAAGTGTTCCTGATCAATGATCGAGGTTTCCCAACATCTTTTTGATGTGCCAGGACTCCAAAAGAATCTGTTGCCGGTGGTTGTTTTGACTCTCCAAGACAACGGCTCTATTGGGGCTAATCTGATGATCGAAAAGTTGCTTCAGGGCCCTTTTAATATTTCAGACTTGCATGAACCCACTGTGAAGGCTTTGTGGCCATGGCTTTCTGCTGCTGAGTGCGAGATTGCGCGTTCGGCTTCTGCCATAGCAACTGCATTCTGATGGGAGTGGAATGCAAAAATTCTCATTTACTTGGAGAAAGGTGCACATATAAAACTTCTTGTGGTTGCATTTATCCGGAGCCCACTACTACGGCATGTCTTGTAGCTTGTGTGTTGCATTGAAAGCTTAAACTGCGTAATTCGATTTAATTCGAATTGTTACTGAGTGCCACTGGGTGCACTGGTGGCTCTGTTGTGCACATCTTTTTACTGCGAAGCTGTTAGCCTCTAGTTGGTCGGCATTTTTCGTGTCTGTCTGTGGGCAAAAAAGTTGGCCGATTCTGGAGGTAGTGCGATACCGGGCCGACCTGCTGCAGAGGTGAAGCAGGCTTCAAGCACTTGGCAGAGTGAAGCGAAAACTGCATACATTCTTTGGAATTGCATGTACAACCTACAGAACACCATTATTTTCTGTAAAGAACAAGCAGAAAATAAGCATCTGAATCACATAATCGATGATAAGGTGCTCCTGATAATAATGCAAAGCACGCAGTAGCGCTCCCCGCATACGTTTCCCGGTAAAGATTACTGTTGCGCAAGCTGCTGCAGCGACGGCAGCTTGTAGCAAAGGGAAAAAGAAATGGCAATACAACCAGCGGTGGCGTGATGTCAAAATTACCATTGCTACTGTTACTCTAAATTATCATTACTCTACCATTGCTTTAAAGCAATAAATCATTGCATACCCCCCTCAGCAGTTGTGGTTTTTTAAGCTTTGCTGGACATCCACTTTTGCAGGGTCAAGGTGGCGAGTCATTTTTTTTTTTTTGGTCTTCTTCTTTTTCAGGAAGACTTACCACTTGGCCAAAGAACTTGGAGATCGGGCAGTTGAGGCCCAGGCGTGCTATAGCTTGGGAAACACATACACCCTATTACGTGACTTTGAGCGAGCCATAGAATTTCATTTGAAGCACCTCCAGATTGCCGAAGAACTCGGGGACAAAGTTGGTGAAGGACGTGCATATTGGAGTTTGTGCAATGCACATTGCTCTCTGGGTGACCACAAAGAGGCTCTCCACTATGCCACCCGGCACCTGCATGTTTCTCAGGAGGTAAGTTGTTGTGAGGGCTTTGCAGCTGTGACTGGTTCTCTGGCAATGCATATGACGAAAAGTGCTTCTGGAAAAATGCATGGCTTTTAGTCATCACAGCTGCATTGTGTGCTGTATGGTAAAGATGCAGTGAAAAAAAAAAAGCTTGCTTAATTCTGTATGTGCAGATAGGTTCATTACCTTTGCCATGTATTCTCTAATTTGGTAGTTGTGAACAATGGTATGATTAGCTTTGCCAGTAGCGTCAAAGTGCACCCATAGCTTATATTTGTTAAAGAATAGACCACTTATAACATAAGTTGCTGGTGTTGAATTTCTGCACCATAAGCAGTACCGCACTATAACAAAAAACATTTTTTCAATGTCTGTACACATGCAAAACATGTAGACCAATTAGCTGCATTTGTCTGGGAATTCAAGCATAGGATGGCACATATGCCTGCACTTTCTTTACCGAGATGGTTCCTCCGCTGCCTAAATGCCATACAGTCACTGCGAAGCATTTATTTAGTTGACTGCACCAAACAGCAACTGTGGCTGCTGACTCCCGACGAGACAGCACTGGTTATGTTTAGCCAGCAGGAGTGTTGGGCGGTATGCTGTTGCGAGAAGCTCGCCCTTGATATACGTTCATACCTGCAGACGAAAACACAGAGATCTGATGCAAGGTGACGTGCACAGGCTGCACTGATGGCAGCGCATATGAAGCAGAGTTCGCAGGTGATCAGCAAGTAACTATCGTGAATGCATATAGCAAAAGTTTGTATGTGCACATACTGGTAGAAACGGCAAACGCTCTTGTGTGGGCAACGTTCTGAACTGATGAATTTGGGGAACATGGTTTAAGCCGATAGCGTTGCGGAGTCGAGGTCGCATGCGCAATATCTGCACTTCATAATGACACGTATCCATTGCAACCGATGAACACGAAACGTGCTTACACCCTCGACAGATTTTTCCGTGATGCTGGAATTGTAATGAAACATCAAATTGATCTTACCATTGAAATTAATTTTGCAGCCTGCCCAATAATTAAGACATTTTTGCGACTGCATCCATGCCTGAGAAAATCTCATGGGGACAGCAAAAGGCTTCTCTGTTGCCTAGGCAAACCCCATGCATGCCAGACCGCTGCCGTCATATTTTTCTTTTCCTCCCCCCTCCCACCCAATCATTCTTTGTTCGTTCGCTCACTCCGCGTCTCCTCCTCCTTTGCGTCGCTCTCCTTTCAGCCGGTGCACCTCATTGAGAAGCACACTTCCTGCCTCGCTTGTCTGTGGGGTTTTCGAGTAACTGCATTATAACCAGTGTTCTGTTTTGCTCGGCTGCTTTATAAATGGCATGCATATACATTGAGTTCTATGGGAAGTTAAAAGGGAGTTAGGTATATCCGATCCTGCATTATAAGTGGTTACGTTACAAGTGGTCTGAGCTGTACATTTTGGCAAAAGCTGAATAATTCGCACCCACTGTCTGCCCAGAGGTAATTTTTGCCATCTTTTATTTAAAATATAACGCACACTTGAATTTCATCATTTGGTTTCACATTACTGTACTACCAGTTCCTAAGTGAGAACAGACTAGCAGTTGCACTGTAACTGTGATAAGATACTGCACCACGAGACCTCAAAAGCCATTTACTGCATACTGAACAAAGGAAAATGCTTGTTAAAGCTGAGGATGAGGGATAGAAGACTTAACACCACATTTTCTAATTTAGAAAAGGTGGCACACACTGTTGTGCAGCTGTTGCCTGGCACATTGGTGAGCAGCATGCAAGTTGTGATTGTTGGCATTTGACGGATACAGCATATCGTAGTAGTAAGGCTAGCTGGACCTGTGCAAAAGGTTGCCATCAATTACCTTCATCGGGTATCAGTTTCTCCAAAGTTGAAACCATTGCCTGAGGAAAGTTCAGATGCAATGAAAGACATGTACAAGCAAGTGGACAGAAACACACTTACCGTATTTACTCGCATAATGATCGCACTTTTTTTGTCAGAAAAATTGAAGCAAATTCAGGGGTGCGATCATTACGCGGGTTAAATTTCCCGGGAAAAAAAAATTTTTTTTTCGTCCGCGTTTGCTGCGGGATGCGAGATTGCGGGTGCGGGACACCAAAACAAAAATGGCGGCTAGCGGAGCGAGCCGAACGCGATTTTTTTTTTCTTCTCGTGAGTACATTGCGTGCATTGAAACAGTTTCTTCCGTATTAGTGATGAATATTATCGTTAATATCGGCAAGTTTGCGGCAATAACGTAGCCATGTCCACTTTGAGGGGACAGAAATAGGTGGGCGCGCTTAGCTGCCAGTGACAAACACATGACGGGCATGCTGCGGAAACTGCGGCATCTGTCTTCACTACTTTCCGCTAAGGGTGGGCGAATATCTTAGCTGTGTTACAAGCGTCGGCGTATGAATCGGGTACACTTTTAACGTATCAGAGTAAACGTGGCTACTATCATTGCCGCGCGCGATTTGTTGCGTGCTCACGAGTGCAAAAGCAGATGAAAATAATCGAAATGCGCCTTTATTGTTTTTGTTGACATCAGCCATTATAAAGCCAACCCATAATAAAGGCAAGTTTGGTTGTACCTCATTTTGTCATGGAAGTGCGGAAAGTGATGAAAGTAATGAAATGAGGCATTTACTTAAGAATGTTTAGTGCGTGCAGGCCGCTTGGCTTGTCTTGAAGAGTCGTTCGCGTAGCATTCGACAGGTGGTAAGCGCGATCATTATTCGCTAGACTTAGCACACGACATATCGCTGCGGCAAGTTCGGGGTGCGATCAATACGCGGGAAATAAAAAAAATCGAATTTTGACGACAAATTTTAGGGGTGCGATCATTACGCGAGTGCGATCATTATGCGAGTAAATACGGTACTTGTCCATCTCTTTTATTGCGCTTGCATGGTCTTCAGTGTGTCTTAGGAACAAGGCTGAACCTCTACACCTGTCAAGGTACCATTGTCCATTGCAACCATTTAAATCGCACTGATAGTCGAGCACGAAGCATTGTGCCTTGGCGCTTGTGGGTCGCTTACTCATTTAGGGCAGCTGACAGCATGTAAAAACATGTGCATTTGTCACTGCAAACTGTTGGAGACTTGTGCGTCAACAGACAAGCTGCACATTTGTAAACAAACGGGCTGAACCCACTTATAACGGTATAACTTATACGGTTGAACCCACTTATAACAATATTCAAGGGCTAGGAAAATCCCATAGTTATAATCAGGTTGCTCAATAAAAGCAGAGAGGACAAACATCCAAACATTTTAATTGTACAGAAAGAAGTACAGGTGAACTAACTTGTAGTGTTACCAGTTTTAACAATATTTTGAATCAAATCCCGGCCACGGCGGCCGCATTTCGATGGGGGCGAAATGCGAAAACACCCGTGTGCTTAGATTTAGGTGCACGTTAAAGAACCCCAGGTGGTCAAAATTTCCGGAGTCCTCCACTACGGCGTGCCTCATAATCAGAAAGTGGTTTTGGCACGTAAAACCCCAAATATTATTATTAACAATATTTTGAAGTAACAATGAGCAACCTGGACTACAATGTTCCCATGCTGCATTACTGGCTATAACAATTAAATATGGCTTGTGGGTGTCTGCGCTGCAAAGGAAAATGCAAGATTGAGTGCGAAGAAAAAAAAAAATCGCAATCAGCTGCACCCTTCTTTTTGCCACGTTCCCTGCACGGCACACTTTTGTCGCATTGCCCTATGCATTGCGGGCCTTGTGTACCCCTCTCCAGTCTCCCTTCTACCTCCCGACATTGGTGCAGTATACTCGTGTATCACATGGGTGAATCGGAGATGGGAGAGGGGCACGTGAAACATGCGATGTATAGGGCGATGCGACAAAGGCATGTCGAGTGAGTTGCATGGCAGAAAGGTGGGTGTGGTAAAGCTGTGCCACGTGCAGGTAAATGTGGTGGCTAGCATTTTTTTTCCATTTCTTTCTTTCTTTTTTTCTTCCTTTCTTTTAAGATTTGGCTTCATTTTTCCTTTTGTACATATATCCACTAGCTAGATTTAAAGGGCCCCTGAAACGGTTCGGACAAATTTTGTAGGCGCGTAGGGTACAGCTTAAGTAGAACATTCGCACCACAATTTAAGTGAAGCGTTACGTATTAATGGAGCTGCAAGCGATTAGAAGTTACCCTCCTCCCTAGCTATGCTTTTCCTCCTCAACTCGCTCGCCGAGCGAGCGGCGCTAAGCTCCGCCTTCACTGGTTCAGCGTCACGATGCGACGTCACATCGCTCACTTCCGGTTGTTTAGGAGCACGCCCCCTCCCGCGCGAGACCTCTCCGCTAGCCGCTTGGCCGTCGACCGAGAGCTATCGAAGCAGCGTGCGTTGCGAGCATTCTGTCGTAGCGCCGAACGTGTCCGGTACTCCGCTAAAAACAGGCAAGCTGGTCATTTCGGCAAATGACTGGAGGCATAAACTCAAGCTGATGAAGGAACTTTAGCGTAGACGTACGTGAGCAGCCTGATCGGTCTGCACGGTCCAGACACTTGCTGGCGCAGCGCTTAACCAGTCAAACAAAGTGCTAATATTGCTCTAACCAAGTGTAAAGCATTTTAAACATTTATAAATCAACGTGTTGATGATTACACTCCTGCGAAAAATACACACCAGCAGCAAAGAATACACTTCGTTGCTGCTACTGTGTATGGTTGAGCTCTGTGCCACCAGGTGGCTGCACCGTGCAGACCGTACACATTTGCCTTTCTGCTCATCTCGTGGCTCATCCCGGCACAGTCAAGTGGCCAGACCCTGTCCCCTTGCGCTTGCGTTTGCCCTAATACTGGACTCGTGGTTTGCAGGTCGCTAGGTTTGCAGTCCACAAGGCAACAAAGTCGAATCATAGTGCTCGCGAAAAGACTGAGACCGACTCTGACCGCGGAGCTCTCGTCAAAATGGAGTACGTTGTAACACAAGCAGACGACACTTGCTGTGTGCCGGAAGTGCTGAAGTGTACTAAAAAACTATTCTTGTGTATTCTCTTTTTAAGTTATTTTCTTTTTACAAAAACAAAGTAACTAACATTCCAACTATTACGAGCATCATTTGTTCACCATAAAGTTGGAAAAATTATCGACCACGCGCCCTGGTCAGCCAATCAGATAGCTCGCCCATGTGACGTAATATGGGTTATTTGCATCATATGGGTAGGGGCGGCTTAAAATTCCGCCGAGCAGTGCGCTGCGATCGGCAGCGATGTGTATTGATTAAACCTTATAATAAATTACACGCTTTACGCAGAGCACTTAGATGCATCAATTAATGATCAGAAGAACCTACTCTAACGACTCAGTATGTTTGTAGAAAATCGCCAAAATCGTTTCAGGGTCCCTTTAATTATCACCAATAATGCTGCATGAGAGCATTGTAGTAAGTGGTTTATTTGATCATAGGATGCATAAAAAAGTTGACAGTGTATCTGCTGCTAATTATTATATCCCATACATTGTTAAAACCGGTCGACTGTAGTACAGCCGAAAAAAAGCAGACTACATTGATACTTCCCTCTTTATTCACCTTGTGGTTGCCGCATCATAGCCTCTGTTGCTCGTGTGATAAAACTCTACATAACTAACTTATCCACTGGTCTCTGCTTTGAACAGCTATCATTGAAAGGGAACCTTTCCAAACTTGGCCACATCTGTTAATCTTGCTTTCCAAGACAATTCATGCCAGAAAAACTTTATCTTTTTCAGTAATGTTTGTATGTGCCAGCGGTGCCGCTGTAACTTTGTGACATCATACTCTTAAGCTTGTGTATAATTTAATTTATTTATTGCGTACTCACAGTTCTAAAATATGAGCTTTAGCTTGCTCTTGTCTCGTGCGCTACCATAAAAGCATCGAGGACAGCGTGCTTGAAAAACCTAATATGGACTGTCTTAGGAAAATGTGCTTATGAAAAGAGGTCTAAGTCTGTGGTTAGAAGAAAATTGGACATCTTCGTAAAAAAGGGAAGAGAAAAAAATGGAAATAAGTGCAAATGATCCTCCCTGGATCATGAAAAGATGAGACGTATATGCACACGCATGTGCACTTATACCAATTCTCTTTGAAAAACATAGTAATACACACTGCTGTACTAGATGCTTACAAAAATGTGTGCTTATTAGCTACCCCAAAGGTTAATTTGCTGCTTCAAAGCAAGCTTTTCATTGCACCGAAATTTGTGTGACCGAACTCATGCATTCTCTGCACTTTCTGCTAACCGGATTTAGTGTCATTAGTACATAGTGCCCTGTTTTACTCACTAAAGCATGTTGGTTTTTGTTTGTCCTCCTTGCCAGCTCGGAGACAAAGTAGGCCAAGCAACAGCACAGATGAGCATTGCAGACCTGAAGCAAGTTCTTGAAGGTAGTTCCTCTGTTTGTTAACACCGTAGAGCAGTGTATTTTGTTTGCTGTTGGTGCTGTTTTATTGGTACAGCCAGACAACTATGGTGTTTCAATGCTGATTAATGCTATTTACTAGCTACATACATGTATTATATGCATGTACGGTGCATGTGTTGACTACCTTTGTCTACCTGAAGTGACAGTAGGACAATGGTGAAGATTCAGACTGTCCAGGTCAAAGGCAAGCTTATGTGTTTGCAGCGACGTGTTTACAAACTTGTGCCACATTCTCGGACAATCACTTTCAAAGATAAGTACTTTCTCATTTGTTATATTTTGCGTGTCTAGCACCGGACTAGCGACAGTGTGCCCTGGACTATGATAAGGCAGCACACTTTCCAGTATTCACACAATGCCATCGCTCATAGTCGCCAGTGCGTTTGCATTAGTCGTGCGAAATTGAAGGCATCTCATGAAGTGGCATTTGAGAATGCGGCACAATTTTTTTGGACACTTGTGCAATAAGATAACTTGGTTCCTATGAATCCTATATTTCTGACCCCCAATTACGTATTTGCGATTTTTGGCAATCCTCTTTGAGTCTCAATTATTGGTCAGCTGGCAACTGTAATTGTACTAGCATTTCCTCCTCCCCTATATTCTTGAAAGTTGCAATACCTCGGTTCAGTACAGTTGAGCCTCACTATAACACAGTTGAAGAGACACTGTCATTACTTATGCTGTATTCCGGTAAGCAGATCAGGAGTGGTCTACCAGCTCTACCAGGCAGATCCTGACCACTCAGGATCTGACAGGCAGATCCGCAGTGGTCTACCAGCTCCAAATCTGTGTTTGGAACATTCGCACTCCAGCTAGAGCAAGCGGAGATGCACAGCTGCACACAGAAGTAATGGCATTCCACATGCCGGAATGGTTTTGTCGGGTGCAGTTTGGGATGACAACAGTTGCAAACACTATCGGCTGGTCTGCCACACTCTTGGGGCATGAATTGCTTGCGGGATTTTGTTTTCTCATCACATAAAAAGTAACCTGATTAAGAAGGAACTCCTCACATTTTTACCAGAGTTGAGGCCTACTCTGTGAGGCCCATATTGGCCATTCTTGGTTTGATAAACTGAACAGATCACCAAATGCGGATTTGCAAACATTAGTGTCTTTCCTGTTCTCTAAGCCAGATTACTCATAGCTTTAACTCGAGACAGGCCGCTTTACAAGTCGCAACTTTACCAGTAAGGAGAAAGATTGCAATAGTGTGACATGAACCCTTCTCAATCGCTGCAGCAGGCAGCAAAGCGCTTGCATACTGTGCTTGCAAAGCGCTGCATACTGTCCATGCTGCGCCAGAACAGCTTCGGCATGTGTGCTCTGGTAATAGCCGCAAACAGGGAGCGGATTCGTTCTTCGAAAAAGAATGCAGCCATTCACATTCCGCATGGCTTGTTGTAATTTTTGTACTTATAACACTGGACTGGCCAGAAGTGGCCAGCGGGGCCACTCGGCTGTCGTTGCTGCTGTTGGAACGGCCAGGGTGGCCGTATTTAGAGTATACGTACTAGAATACGGTTGAGCGGGTCGAGTGGTGTGGTGCTCCCCAGCTGAGGCACAGAACAACGAAAAGTAGGCTGATGACACTGCGAGTGAACTAGATATTAGGCATGTGCGCTGCAGTGGGTTCAGCCGGTGGGCATCACAGTCCCAAGGCCGGCATAGCGTAAAACTATTCCAATCTGTTTTTATGCCCATATAGGCGAGGTCTGATACATTTTGATCTATCGCAAAGGGCTAATGGCTGATTTGGAATAAAACAGATTGGAATAGTTTTACATTATACCAGAAAGTCATGCATTAGGTGCTTTGGAATCATCCCGGTCTGTTATGTAGAAACGGCTTTAAAAAAATGTCACAGTTCAGCCCAAAAGGCAAAGTATCGATTGTGATAGCAAATTAGTAGACAGCTATACGAAGTAAGGATAGTAGTTTTATCGGCCGTATAAGCTTGTAAACATTTGCTTACTAACTTAACAAGCATGGTGTCATGCACTCGCTGTCAAAACGCTGGATTGAGGAGGTGCGGCAGCAGCAGCAAGTGAAGTGACCTTCATGGTGCCTCTCGCTTCAACATGAACTAAGTGACGAAAACACAGCGCACACATAGCTATCAGGACTCGGCTTATGCACTGTGTCCCCATTGCACATCGCTTTCAAGGTCGCTCCACGGCAGCATCATACGCAGCAGCCGCCGGAGTAGAACGTCCCCTCTTCCTCTTCCCCCGATGCCTTGTGGGTGACGGACGACGGCACACTTTCTCCCGCTTTCTTTTCTTGCACGCGTGAGATTAAACCTCCATCTTCGGATCACCCTTGCACGATTTCACTTGCACAGACAGCATACGGTGTGCGGCAGCGATGTTATCTCCCTTGGACTTTATACAGAACACCATGGTTACGGCGACGACGATGGCAGAGATGCACCTGGAATGTCCATATTATTGGTGTCGCAATAATAAACCACCATGGTAACTTGCCGTGGTTGCTCAGTGGCTATGGTGTTCGGCTGCTGAGCACGAGGTCGCGGGATCGAATCCCGGCCACGGCGGCTGCATCTCGATGGGGGCGAAATGTGAAAACACCCGTGTACTTAGATTTAGGTGCACGTTAAAGAACCCCAGATGGTCTAAATTTCCGGAGTCCTCCACTACGGTGTGCCTCATAATCAGAAAATGGTTTTGGCACGTAACCCCCCCCCCTAAACCACCGTGGTCCCTAACTCATGCTTCTCTGTACGCTCTGTTGGCGAGGCGCGTTTCCAGGCACTTCACCCACACTGTTGAGACATGAAAGAAAAATTTATTTATAAAAAGGATCTCTGGCTACTTTTTGAAATTTCACACAGACTATTGCAGAATGCATGTTTTTTGTGATTGCTACTACAAATTAAAAATCTACAGGCACTATTACCAAAATTCACGTGTACTAGCCGGTTTCAGTGTCAGGGTAATCTGCTTCGAAATTGAGCTTATAAGACAGTCGCAGTACAGGGCTGGTGTTGTGTGCTGCCATATTTGCTATTCTATTATTCTGCCAAAATTCAATTGGCCTGCTCCAAGCTGCTCCAAGCCTCTCCAAAATGCAATTATGTCTGCTCCAAACTGCTCCAAAATGCAATATCACTTGCTCAAAAAAATGCTCCATGACGGCTTTGGGAAGTTTCACCTCTGAAGGTACTGAAAAAAGGTGGTTGCTGGGTTTGTGTTTGGCAAGCCACAAGTATGGCAGCCATTGTCATTGAAGTACAGCAGCCTGAGATTGTGCATACACAGTGTACTAGTGAGCAGCAGTAGCATGGTGGCCTGCAGGTGACCCACTAATATAACTAGCATGTGAAGCCAAATGCTCACTGGTTTGCTTGTGTGCTAGCAGAGCAGAATGAAAAAGAAAGGTGCTCAGCCATGGACATAAAGCTCTTGGTCTGGGTGGCCTATGGTGCAGTCAGAGCCCACCTGACTGCTGCACTTGACACATTACAGAATCTACATTGCAGTGACGAGCTTCACACAGGCAAAACCATAACTATGCTCCATCTCACTAATTGTTTGGAGCGCTGTGGAAGCTGTAGGACTCCTTAGCCAATAGGATGGCCTAATGACGGCCGAGATGTGTTCGTGTGCCGCATTGTCTGCTCGGTGGCTGATGAATTCTCTGTATGCAATGTACACGTGCAAAGATGCTGTCACGTATTGTTGTAATGTACCATGTACCAAGGAAAAACAAAACCCTCTAATATTGCCATTAATCAGCCAGTTACACCCAGAACTATATTCCATCACGTAAGGATATTGCCTGTGTACACCTCATACCTTGAGCAGCACTGCAGACAACTTGTGGCATGGTGTATGGGGGTATGCGAATACTTGAATTCCACCAAATCGAATAGTGAATGCTCAAATAAATTGATTCATAAATCAAGTATCTACTATTTGATTTCTTTTAATATTCAGTGGGTTCACCTCAATTTGAAGAAAGGAAGAGTAAAATTGGTCAAGAATAAATAGGCCAACTTAGACGCAGTAAGGCTAAAAGCAGATTAATTTAGATTGGCACTTGCAAACAAATATGCAGCCTTAGAACAGAGAGATGATGATGATGACATAGAGGCAATGTATGAAACCATAACTAGGCTGGCTTCAGAAGCAGTAATCGAAGGTGGAGGCAAGGCACCAAGGCAACCAGTAGGCAAGCTTTCCCAAGTAACGAAGGACCTTATAAAGAAGCGACAAAGAATTAACATGTCCGACTCAAGAGATCAGATGGAATTTGCAGAACTGTCAAAACTAATCAACAAGAAGACAAAAAGTGATATTCGAAATTATAACGTGAGAAAGACTGAAGAAGCCGTAAAAAATGGACGCAGCTTGAAATCAGTGAGAAGAAAACTTGCCATAGGACAAACCAAGATGTATGCACTGAAAAATAAGCAGGGTAATGTCATCGGCAATCTCAAAGATATAGTAAAAGCAGCTGAAGAATTCTGTACTGACCTGTACAGTACCCAAAGCAGCCACGATACCTCCATTCGAAGTAGTAACAAACAGGTTACAGAAGCTCCTTCTATAATTGGCGATCAAGTTAGAAGGGCATTGCAAGACATGAAATGGGGAAAAGCGGCAGGAGAAGATGGACTACCAGTCAATTCAATCAAAAATGATAGAGACATAATGCTTGAAAAACTAACGACCCTTTATACAACCTGTCTGTCAACTTCAAGGATCCCAGAGAACTCGAAGAATGCCAACATTATACTAATCCACAAAAAGGGAGACGTTAAAAAGTTGAAAAATTATAGGCCGATTAGCTTGCTTTCAGTATCATATAAAATATTCACCAAAATAATCTCCAATAGAATAAGGGCAACTCTAGACTTTAGTCAACCAAGGGAACAAGCAGGCTTCAGGAAGGGATACTCTACAATGGATCACATCCATGTCAACAATCAGGTAATAAAGAAATCTGCAGAATACAGACGGCCTCTCTATGGCTTTCATAGATTACGAAAAGGCATTTGATTCAATCGAGATACCAGCAGTCGTGGAGGCATTACATAATCAAGGAGTACAGGACACTTATGTAAATATCTTGGAAAGTATCTACAGAGATTCCACAGCTACCTTAATTCTCCACAAGAAAAGTAGGAAGATACCTACAAAGAAAGGGGTCAGACAAGGAGACACAATCTCTCCAATGCTATTCACTGCGTGCTTGGAACAAGTAGTCAAGCTATTAAACTGGGAGGGCTTAGGAATAAGGATCAACGACGAATATCTCGGCAAGCTTCGATTTGCAGACGACATTGTTATGTTCAGCAACACTGAAGACGAGTTAAAGTGATTGAGTACCTTAACAAAGATGGTATAAGAGTGCGGTTGAAGATTAATATGCAGAAGACAAAGATAATGATCAATAGCCGGGCAAGGGAACAAAAATTCAGGATCGCCGGTCAGCCTCTAGAGTCTGTGAAGGGAGTATGTTCAGTATTTCTCAGTATTTCTGTAGCGCTGACTTACACAGCTAGTCACATGTCCCCGTACACAGTGTGCAAAATTGTGCGCTGCGCGAAACGAGATGATCACAACAATTCGGGGGTGACGCCGTCAGCGCAAGTGCGCAGCGTAAAAAAAAAAAAGAAGCGAAGAAAGTGAGAAGAAAAAAAATGAAGGCGGGGTCCGTGTGGTATGTGTCATGCGATCCTCGAGGTCTAGTGCGGGAGAATGCAGGGAAGGAATTTAGATTGCATAGGTTAGGTAGGGCGAGTGGAGAGTGTCTTGCTTGGCAGTGGAGCTTGCCTCCTTAAATCATGAGTTGGCGGCACTAAAATATTTCTATCTCCGCTATTAATGAGCCGATTTTAAAATTTTTTTGCGGCAGAATGCTCCCTAGAGGACACGTAACAACTTCCAGCATTATCACCAAAATTTGTTATGGGGCCTGGTGAGGGGCCCTTTAAGGGCAGTAAAATACATGCATTCATTTTTTCGAACTGCCCTATTTTTCGGACGTTTTCGTGGCCCTTAGGGAGTCCGTGAAATCGGACGTTGACTATATAACTGACCAAGAAGATGCTTCAAATGGTTTGTGGGACGAACGCGCGATAGAAGGAAGACGAGAACAGAAAAGACCTAGGCATTGAAGAATGAACCAGAAAGGAAGTTTGCCACTGCTTCTTTGAAGGAGCTTGAGCTTACAAAAAAAAAAAGTGTTGGCTGATGCCGAGATGCAGGCGCTTTTTGTGCAAACAAAATAAACTCTTTAAAGCAATGAAACGCAACACTGAGGCATTGGGCGCAAGCTCAGAGTATGCGAGAACTGTTGAGGTTTACTTAAAAGCTGTTGTGAGAGAGAATATTACTTGTGAGAAAGTTCTGGCCTCATACGAATGAGCTTACTATCAATTGATAGAAATAGCTCATATTGAAAATATTTGCTTCTACATGTATCTCCTTTTTATTCGCATTTTAGAATGTTCAAGTCGGTTCGCAATGGGTTTTACCTTTTCTTTTTTTAAGGTATTTTATATGCTATGCATTTCACTAACGCCTCCCTTCTGTTTTCTTTACACTACTTACTATTAAAACTGGATGAAGTAGTTTTTCTTTGTTTTTAAGATACTAGAGTGTTTTAGGCTTGTAGCGCAGCTCGGAAGAGCAAAGGAAAAAAGGAACCAACTCGCCCAAACTGCTACGCTTTTGAAGATACTAGAGAGTGACAGCATCGGGTGACATGGTGTTAGCCCGTCTTGAAATGAAACAAAGTTCTCTCTCACTTAGGGAATTTTACGAAGCCACTCAGGGAAAACCTGGAAAACTCAGGGAATGTGGAAATGTCAACTTGGTAGACACCTTGGAGACAGACAAAGAGGCTTGAGAACTAGTTAAGGACCACGCAAAGAGCGATGGAACGAAGAGTGTTAGGCATAATGTGATGGATGGGAAGAGAGCGGTGTAGATCGGAGAGTAAACAGGGATAGCTGATATTTTAATTTGACATTTAGAGAGAGAAATGGAACTGGGCAGGTCACATAATGCGTAGGTTAGATAACCGGTGGACCATTAGGGTTACAGAATGGGTGCCAAAAGGTGAAGGGAAGCGCAGTCGAGGACAGCAGAAGATTAGGTGGGGTGATGAAATTAAGAAATTGGCAGGCGCTAGCTGGATTCGGTTGGCGCAGGACAGGGGTAATTGGAGATCGCAGGGAGAGGCTTTTGTCCTACAGTGGACATAAAATAGGCTGATGATGATGATATGTATTCAGTATAGACACCTACTCAGTGCCACGTTATGGGTGTGCCGTGAAGCCCCTCATGCTTGATTACGCTCAAGTGAGTGCCTCACTTAGTTGTTTTCGATGCAAAAGGAGCGCCGAGCACCCGGCAGATGGGCTGCCCGAGCTGACGTGGTTGTGGTGATTGCACGGCACCGTGTCAGCCAGGTTCATGCCTATTTGCTACAACAGTCATCCAGGTCGACAGGACCAATCGAAATGATAATGTGATATTGACAGAGGGAAGGGCGACAAAAGCAGCGCGTTTTTCAGAAAGTGCAAAGGCACATAAGTTGTATTCGACACGTGGCGACAAACTTAATTCCACTTCAACAGCTGTCAGTCTAGCCTATACGCATGACCTCTGGACCAATCACTGATGGGCCACCAGTACAAACATATAGCGGCAAGCATTCCATAATGGTCCTGCAGCCCGTTAGCATGGCGGCCAGCAGCAAATTTTCGACACAGACACATGGCGTAGGCTGGGGGCCCTAATCAGTGCTGCTTCATCGGGACGTCAGTGACTAAAATAGTTTGGTGCCAAATCGATGCAGATCTATTCACAGTAGCCAAGCGACACTTCGAATGCTGACAAGCCGCCTCGCAAACAAAATCGAGTGTACGAGGTAACAACTAAGTTACTTATGGCCACCATCTTTGCGACATGCGTCGCACGAACTTGCCATGGCACTTCCAAGTTCAGGATCTTTGGCAGGTGGCAAGTCACGCTGAACCTGAGATTCAAACAACAAATACTCTTTACCGTTTGCGCTGACTGCAGTCATTCCGCATAGCGCCAGCTATGGCTACATGGGGAGCGACGATCGCGTCATGTGATGCACGGTCTACACTTTTGTCTGTCGGGGTAGATCGGCCTTGTGATAATCCACCTGCCATAAAGATGGGAAAGTTCTGTATTTTGGAAGGACACTGAAAGGTAAAGCTTTCTGTGCAATAAAGGATTGCTATAAGACACAAATCTACTATTAAACTCGGAACCTCATTGCTATTCAGTACTACATAATGCCCCTAATTCTTTAGCTTAAAAGGGAAAAAAGCGCTTGATTCTGTTCAACAGATATTCTACTGACAAAAAAAAAAAAATTCCAAGCCTTCATGTACTAGAACTGAGGCGTATTCAGTGCTGGCTTACTAATTTGGAATTCCTTTTAACCCTTTCAGGGTCAATATCTTAAATATGCGGCATTGTGAACAAGTCCCAAATTTTTGATGCTGCATATTTACGGTGCCGTCTGCTTGTTTGAAAAGCATGCCAATGTTTAAACTATTTATTGTCCAGCAAGTGCTGCCACCCTGTGTAGATACAATCAAATAATTTTTTTTTTTTTTTTGCTCCGTAGTCTCTTGGCTTTCATTCGATTGCGGATGTGCAACCGTTCGCACTTGCGAGGGTGCACAGCGGTTAGTTTTGGTTGTGTCTCATCAGCAGCTTCTGTTCATTATGCTTCTAAAGACTGATATCTATCTGCTGGTTCCTAATCTTTCGAAAGGTCACCACTAGATGCTCGCTCGTCTGTTGCTCATAGGCGTGCGATTACATCTGTTCACAGGCTTTCACTGGTATGTGCAAATCATGACGCCATATACAAATGGTGCTGCTACGCCCGTGTTTCTTTTCTTGACACTCAGCTCGTGAGTGCTGATCCTCTTGTAGGCGTTAGAACGAAGGATTACTGCAATTTTATGGCTTGCTTCGTTTTTCTAACAGGTGCACAAATATTGAGTGTTCTTGAGTGCGCTCACATACACAGTTCGATTATGCTATGGGCGTTTGCGCTGGTTGCTCTGCTGGAAGTGAGTCGAGTGGTGATTCCTCCAATGCAGACTGCTACCCAAGTGCCAAATCAGAATATATCTACAAGGGCAAATCAGAAAGTCATTGCCCCCTATTTTTTCTTAGCCACATTATGGCTGTAAATGTGAAGTCAACATATTCATTCCCAGCGGTGCACCTTTTTTTGAACAAGCCTGGCCTTATCTGCTGGTAGCTCCGTGGCATGATGCTGTTGTCAGTTGTTGAAGATGGCGGTTGTGATTCACACAACCCTCATATGAGTACGAGCAACAAAGTGATTAGTTTTCTATGGAGCAAAGGACGAACGCCCATCGAAATCCACAGGGATATGCAGCCCACATATAGGGAAAGGTGTCCGTCTCGTTTTAAGAAATGTGTGGTGGTGGTGTTGGGAGTTTGCAAAAGGCCTGGAAGATTTACATGGCAATAAGCATCTGGGAAGGCTGCGTGCATCACTGACTGACGACAGGGGCATGTCAAATTTAGTGCTGCGATGGGACAAATGTCTAAACCAATGTGAGGACAATGTGGAAAAATAGTGTAAGGTACATAGAATAGTACGTATATTTGTAGTTACCTGTATGTATCTTATTTTGGCTACTAAAAAATAGGGACAAATACTTTCTGGTTTGCCCTCGTATTTCAGTATTACTTTTTTATTCTTAATATAAGTATTTACAGAAGCCCATCTGTCATCATCATCATCATCATCAGATTATCTATGTTCACTGCAGGACGAAGGCTGTGATCTCCAATTACCCCTGTCCTGCGCCAACCGATTCCAACTAGCACCCGAAAATTTCCTAATTTCGTCACACCACCTAGTCTTCTGCCGTCCTCTACTGCGCTTCCCTTCTCTTGGTACCCATTTTGTCACCCTAATGGTCCAACAGTTATCTAATCTGTGCATTACATTACCTGCCCAGCGGCATTTTTTTCTCTTAATGTCTATTAGAATATTGTCTATACCCGTTTGCTCTCTGATCCAAACCGCTCTCTTTCTGTTTCTTAAAGCTATGCCTAGCATTCTTCGTTCCATCGCTCTCTGAGCAGTCCTTAACCTGTTCTCAAGCTTCTTTGTCAGTCTCCGAGTCTCTGCGGCATATGTCAGTACCGGTAAAATGCACCGATTTATTGTATACATTCTTTTTCAATGAAAACGGTAAGCTCCCAGTCAGGAGCTCACGATGTCGGCCGTATGCGATCCAACCCATTTTTATTCTTCTGTAAATTTCCTTCTCATGGTCAGGGTTCCCTGTAATTAGTTGACCTAGGTAAACATACTCCTTTGCAGACTTTAGAGGCTGGCTTGCGATCTTGACCTCTTGTTCCCTTGCCCGGTTGTTTATCATTATCATTTTCTGCATATTAATCTTCAGCGCCGCTCTTACACTTTCCCTGTTAAGGTCCTCAATTATTTGTTGCAACTCATCCGCAGTGTTGCTGAATAGAACAATGTCATCGGTAAAACGAAGGTTTCTGAGGTATTCGCCGTCGATCCTTACTCTTAGACCTTCCCAGTTTAATAGCTTGAATACTTCCAAGCACGCAGTGAATAGCATTGGAGAGATCGTGTCTCCTTGTCTGACCCCTTTCTTCATAGGTATCTTCCTACTTTTCTTACTTGTGTAGAATTAAGGTGACTGTGGAATCTCTGTAGGTATTTTCGAGGGTACAGATATTTCTGCAGATATTTTCCGGTCTGTACTCCTTGATTATGCAATGCCTCTTTGACTACTAGTATCTCTACTGAATCAAATGCTTTTTTTGCTCTGAAAACTATATAGAGAGGCTTATTGTACTCTGCGGATTTCTCGATAATCTGATTAATGACAGGGATGTAATCCATTGTAGAGTATCCTTTCCTGAAGCCAGCTGGTTCCCTTAATTGACTAAAGTCCAATGTTGCCCTTATTTTATTGGAGATTATTTTGGTAAATATATTATATAATACTTGGGAGTAAGCTAATGGGCCTATAATTTTTCAACTTTTTAATGTCGCCCTTTCTGTGAATTAGTATGTTTGCATTCTTCCAGTTTTCTGGAACCATTGAAGTCGACAGACAGGTTGTATAAACGGCCGCTAGTTTTTCAAGCATTATGTCTCCACCATCTTTCATTAAATCAACTGGTAGCCCATCTTCTCCTGCCGCTTGTCCCCATTTCATGTCTTACAAGGCCCTTCTAACTTGATCGCTAATTATAGAAGGAGCCTCTGTAACCTGTTCGTTACTACTTCGAATGGAGGTATCGTGGCTGCTTTGGGTACTGTACAGGTCAGTACAGAATTCTTCAGCTGCTTTTACTATATCTTCGAGATTGCCGATGGCATTACCCTGCTTATCTTTCAGTGCATACATCTTGGTTTGTCCTATGCCAAGTTTCCTTCTCGCTGATTTCAGGCTGCGTCCATTTTTTACAGTTTCTTCAATCTTTCTCACGTAATAAATTCTAATATCTCTTATTTTCGCTTTGTTGATCAGTTTTGACAGTTCCATGAATTCTATTGTATCTCTTTAGTTGGACACTTTCATTTTTTGTCATCTCTTTATTAGGTCCTTTGTTACTTATGAGAGCTTGCCTACTTGTTGCCTTGGTGCCTTGCTTCCCACTTCAATACTGCCTCTGAAGCCAGCCTCGTTACGGTTTCATTCATTACCTCTATGTCATCATCATCATCTCTCTGTTCTAAGGCTGCATATTTGTTTGCAAGTACCAGCCTAAATTTTTCTGCTTTTACCCTTACTGCCTCTAAGTTGACCTGTTTTTTCTTGACCAATTTCACTCTTTCTCTGTTCAAATTGAGGTGAATCCTAGCCCTCACTAACCTATGATCACTGCACTTTACCCTACCTATTACTTCTGCATCCTGCATTATACTGGAATCGGCAGAAAGTATGAAATCAATTACATTTCTTGTTTCACCATTAGGGCTTTTCCAGGTCCACTTTCTGTTGTTACGTTTCCTGAAAAAGGTGTTCTTTATTCTCGGCTTATTCCTTTCTGAGAATTCTACGAGCAACTGTCCTCTAGCGTTTCTAGAATCGACGCTGTAGTTGCCAATTGCCTGTTCACCCACCTGCTTTTTCTCAACTTTCGCATTGAAGTCGCCCATTACTACTGTATACCGAGTTTGCACTTTTCTCATTGCTAATTCAACCTCTTCATAAAGGTGATCTACTTCCTCATCGTCGTGACTGGATGTCGGATCATAGGCTTGTACTACCTTTCATCTATACCTCTTATTAAGTTCGATTACGACTACTGCTACCCTCTTGTAAAGTAGAATTCATCAATGTTGCTTGTTATGTCCTTATGGATTAGGAATCCTACCCCGTATTGCTTCTTATCAGGGAGACCTCTATGGCAGAGGACGTGGCCGTTATTTAGCAATGTGTAAGCCTCACCAATTCTTCTAATCTCACTAAGGCCGATAATATCCCAACCAGTGTCTGATAATTCCTCAAATAGTCCTGCTAGGCTTGCCTCACTCAAGAGGGTTCGGGTGTTAAACGTTGCAAGGGTCAGTTTCCATTGGCGGCTTGTCCGGATCCAGAGATTCTTAGCGCCCTCTGCTGTGTTACAGGTCTGACCGCCGCCTTGGTCAGGTGCTCCGCAGCTGCTGGGGACTGAGGGCTATTGGTTAATTAAGTGAGCCATGTGGGAGCCCATCTGTATTCATGAATAAACAATGCATGTTTACCTATGGAAAATATTTTTTGTCGGTTTATAGTTGCTCTAAAAAAATTTCAGGAAATGTTTTTTGAGATGAGTCAATCTGAAGATTGTAAATCTGCAATAAATAATAGGCAAAAACTTGACCCTCAAAGGGTTAACAAGAGTAGACCGTAGTGTATATCTTGATTTCTTATGTACCTAAGTTACCGATGGCTTGCTGCATTCTTGTTATGCAATACTAGAGGACACCCGAGCATCTTAAGCACCATGTTTCTTTTGCCTAAAATTTGTAGCATTAAAAAAGAATTTGATATTCAATATTCGCATACAAAAATCTGCTAGTCACACTAAAATAATACGCATGTATCATCGCGCCGACTTCAACAAAGTTAATAATGAACTAGGCTCTTTCCTGGCCACCTTTTTCGACAAATTCGACTCGTGATCGGTGAACGCAAACTGGCTCTTATTCAAGAACAAAATCATAGATCTTACCAGCCGTTTCATACCCACTCGCGTAATATCTGATCACCTGCATGCGCCGTGGTGTAACGCGCATCTTAAGCGCTTGTCTTACCGTAAAAAACGCTTCTTCCATTCAGCTAAAGAATCACGCACTGAACATCATTGGTCCCGTTATCGGTCTGCAGCTTACACTTACAATTTTGCGGTCATGAACGCTAAAGCAAATTACCAGAATAACACTCTACCGGGTATGTTGCTCAATAACCCAAGAAAATTTTGGAGCGTCATTAACCCCTCTGAAACATCTAGAATAATACTAACGAATTCAAGTGTCGAACCTATATCCGATACTGCCTGTGCAAATGTACTGAACAATGTTTTTTCGAGCTTTTTTTTTTTTTCAAATGGTGAAACTACGTATTTGCCTCAACTGGATCATAGCAACTTCCTCCCAATGTACCCTGTAGTCATCCATCCTGATGGTATAGCTAAAATAATTGACATTTTTAAGATATCTTCCAGTGCTGGTGTTGATTGCATTACTACAAAGTTCCTGAAAAGTACTAAAATGTATTCATCACTTGCCTTAACTAAAATATTTCAGCAATCATTGGAAAACAGTGAACTACCGGCCGATTGGAAGATAGGTAAGGTGGTTCCTGTACATAAATCTGGTAATAAACACTCGCCTTTTAACTACCGGCCCATATCTATTACCAGCATCCCATGCAAAATCTTAGAGCACATACTCTTTTCACATATTGTCACTTTCCTTGAATCAAACTCGTTTTTTCATCCTTCTCAGCACGGTTTTAGGAAGTCCTATTCATGCGAAACACAGCTACTCTTATTCACGCACAAACTTCACGCAATTTTAGACTGCCGCTCTATCGCCGACTGCATCTTTCTAGATTTCCGAAGGCATTTGATAAGGTTTCCCATCATCTTTTGTTACTAAAGCTGCGCATGGTAGGTTTAGACACTAACATTCTAAAATGGCTTGAAGTGTTCCTTACCCATCGTCAGCAATTTGTTTCCGTCAACAATGTTAACTCCACCGTTCACCCTGTTCTTTCCGGTGTGCCCCAAGGCACTGTCTTGGGGCCCCTGCTTTTTCTTATATTTATCAACGACTTACCCAGTAACCTTTCTTCTTCTGTACATCTTTTCGCCGATGACTGTGTCCTTTTTCGGCAAATAACAAATGATAGTGATAAGCACATGATTCAGTCTGACCTTAACACTATCTCAACATGCTGCAAAACTTGGAATATGACTTTAAATGCTGAAAAGTGCAAACTTATGCGCATCTCTCGTGTTAATAGTGAATTGCCAGTATATACTCTTAATGGTGTGGTGCTTGATCCTGCTACAAGATACAAGTACCTCGGAATTCATATTACGTCTAACCTTAGCTGGCATGCGCACATTGAGCACATCACTAACAAGGCTAATCGCATGCTCGGATATCTGAAATGCAACTTTCACGCAGCCCCAACTAGCATCAAACTTCTACTCTATACCACACTCGTACGTTCACAACTGGAATATGCTTCATCAATCTGGGACCCTGGTGTTAAGAGTTTGACCGACCTACTGGAGATGTTACAACACAAATCAGCGCGGTTTATTCTTTCTGACTTTCGGCGTACATCAAGCATAACCACTGTGAAGACTACCCTGGGCCTAACTTCACTTGCATCACGACGCAAAATTGCACGCCTGTGCCTTTTTCACAAAATATTTCATCATGAGTCCATTGGCTACGAGTTACTTCTTCGCCCTTCATATGTTTCACGCCGCACAGATCACATACATAAGGTAGGCATTTCTACATGCAAAACTAAAACATTCTTGGATTCTTTTATTCCTCGCATGTCATATGACTGGAACCACCTTCTTTCCTCAATTGCCACAATTCCTGACCCTGTATTGTTTCGGACTGCTGTTACCGCTTCTATTGAATGATATATTCTGTTGATCACTTATCCTAACTTATCTATATCTTGGTAATTGTTCTCTGCTGTTGCTTGTATTTCAGTGTTATGTATTACCCACTCCCCTCTGTAATGCTTTGCCCTGAGGGTAAAATAAATAAATAAATAAATTCGATTTTATATTCAGCTTTTCTTTTTTTTTCCTTTTTTTTCCTAATTCCAAATCTGCTACAGTTAAACCTCCATTTAATGATGTAGGTAAAATTGGCAACTTGCTTCGTTATATCGAAATTTTTTTGTATTGAAATTGACCTTTTAGGCAAATAAGTACAGTTGCTGACTGATTTTTCATACACGGAAAGGGGCCGCAGAATTTTCTAAATTATCAGGCAATTGAAAACAAATTTGAATGAGAAAACAATTCATTTTGATTAATTTAGGAGTCAGTGACGAATGATAGTTTTATGCCACGTCGATGATGTCTTCCCTTATGTAGTATGAATTATGCAAAGTCAGCCACGGTTTCGGGTGCTCACTGCCCCCGTAGCTGGTAGCATCACCTGCACTGGGACGACGCTATCATGAAAAGTGTCGGCAGTGGGAAGTGAATGCTTCGTCTCCCTCTCGCTCCAACGGGTCACCGAAGCTTCAGATTATGCAACGTTCAATACTAAATGCGCAGGAAGACAGCTTACATGATGCCACGCCGTCTCGGCGCACCCACTCTTGCGACACACAGCAGATTACCTCTAAAGCAGGGTGTGCAGCTGTGTATGCGCTCAGCTGTGCTTACAGCCATGCGCAGCCACGGCCGAGACACACGCCAGAAATTGCGAAGCACGCCAACTTAACCCTCCCTTCCTCGGCCCCCGCCCTGCCCCTCGCGTGCACTTGATCGCATTTCCGGGAGCTCGCGCTCCCCTCCCCCTCTTTCCCTTTGCTCGCACTGGGCGGTGGCACTCGTGCGTGTAGCCACCATCTTTCTCACCCTATCACACTTTAACTGGCAGCTAAAGCACAAAGTACGCGATAGCATCTTATCACACTTGGACTTTATACAGAATAGGATGTGGCTTCACTTCGGCGGTCACTCTTGGTGCACCGCACACAATTTGAAAGGTGCATTTGCAAGCAGCCACTTGTAATTAAATCATTTGGCCACCTGTGTCTGCAGAAGTTCCCATTTATTGTCTCAGCATTCCTTTGCTGTGGTAGCGAAATTTCGTTATATTGAAATCGCATACAAGCACTCTTCATTATATTGAGGTTCTAATTACATGGTGTTCTATGGACAAGAGGTTATGAAAAGTTAAATACTTCGTTACATTGAGAATTTCATTATATGGAAGTTTGTTATATAGAGGTTTATCTGTATTTGGTATTCACACACCCCTATATTTAACATTATGGAAAAGTGCTTCAGCAATATTGGCACTTGCAGGCTGAATATATAGTGCGATGGTGAGCCACTGCTTCTCATGGTGGTGCGAAAGACCAGTGCACCCACTTCTCTACCTCACAGCGTCATGCCACGCAGGCCGATGCAGCTAGGTGTAGCCTCCAAGATCACATCGGCACTGTCGCAATCACAGGCCATGAGTCAGCCAAGCCAAGCTGGTGCTGCGAGGTTCGTTGGCCTCCTCATTCACACAGAGCCACGTGAGAGTGGCGGATCAGATTAGATCAGCTGTGTAGTTAGCGCACCATGTTGTGTGCCACGTGCTGCTCGACCACGATGAAGTGCAAGCTCTTTGACCGTTTTGCCGTTTTAACAATGCTATAGGCAAGCCAAGTGGAACATCACATTGGAACAGAAGGCAGCTATTGTAAAGGCAGTCTTGCCAGCTGCTAATAAGTTGTGTGTTGTGTGTGCTTAAGGTTCTTTTGCTGTTGTTTTATAAAATTTCATTGCACATGTATGTAGCCATGTGGAGGTTCCATTGATTGCAATGTCGGCTTCTTCTGTGCATGTTTTAAGTTGTGCATCCCATCGGGCATAAATTGCACTAAAAGGCAAAAATGTATATTACATCGTTCTTATCACCCGTAAGAAGGATGCAGCGCATCCAGACCTGCATGTCTTCATGTACACAACCTACTTTTTTAGTACACACTGCTTACCATACTTTCCTAGTTTGCAAACCTGATCAAAAATGGGGGAGCAATACTATGTGCTCTAATGGACACTTAAGAAGGTTCTGCCAGTTGTTCATTTTGGCAAATATATTGATGTATTCACACATCTTTTTGAAGCACTATGCTTCAAGTCAGAAGGATCTCATGCACAAGATTTATATTCCATTCAAGAAAATTATTACCATGCATTCTGTTACGAATAGACATAAGCACTTCGTCATAGTTGATGTGCTTGCACAATACGCATGAACTCAGATGTCATTTTCCAAACCAAGCCAACTTTCCAGCATTATATTTGTGCAAACATCTTTGTATATTTTCTTAGTGTTACAAATATCTGAATATATTGTGTTACAGGTGATGCGAGTGAAGCTAAAAAGGGTGCCATGGATGATATGAGTGCACCACAAGTTGCTTCTAATGCCAAGGTAATCACATTATATAGATATAATGAAAATTTTCTGTCAAGTTTTATGGTGCTGCTGTAAAGGCCTGTTATTGCTGTTTTTCCATGTTCAAGATTCTATAGCATATGAGATATGTCTCTACATCATTGGTACTTCCATCTTCGTATGAAGCAGTGAATTCTTTTTAACCTTATCATTTAGCATCGCCATGTTATAATCTACTTTCCTGCATCTCTCTGCATCTGCTTTCTCCTAAGCGCAAATACGTGTGTGTAACCCAGGCATTTTAATTACTCTTGAATTGATGCTGTAGTGAACGATCAATGCAAATTTTGGTTTTGAGTGCACACAACTTAGTCCTGCATGACAAAAAAAAAAATCTATTTGAGATTCTCATGCTCCTGTTGTCACCTTATCTTTAGCTAGTAAATGACAGATGTCAACCAGAAAATAAACTCTGAACACTATTATTGTTAACAAGTAAGGTTGCTTTCAGTCAATGCAAGTACTCTTGGAATGGCTAATTTAGATGTATTAGCCAAGATAAACTGCAAATGTGAGGCACAGTTTAAAGTATAGCTTGCATGTGTATAGTGATGCATGGCATGTGTGTGATCACCTATCGAAATGAGCATGAATTGGACCTTGTAGTGGTGCCTCGCTACAGTTGTGCTTGAAAAAGCCGAGCACTAATTCTTGGCGAGGATAATGGCATTGACATCACATGTATTTGTCATGGTATGCTATTGCTCTTTTGTGCTGACTGTTGTGAGTTGTAAATGAACGAAGAATATGTGTCACATTTTGTTTCCTACTGGAAAAAACCCTAGCAGAGACCCACTGAATACATAAACTTGAATTAAATAGAAGGAAAACGAAAACTCCAGCCATAATTTATTTTGAAAATGCGATGTTCCGAAGCCCGACCGGCTCCTTTTTTAGGGGTGAAATGGCGTGAGGCATAGCAGTGCTTATATGCGTTTTTGGTGCTTTGACAGGCGCACAGACACTTTTCGCAGACCTTGAGAGTAAACGTAGGGAAGTGATCCTGAAGAACAAGTGATGTTACCCAGCATCTTCTGGATGTGCCAGGATTCCAAAAGGAGCTGCTGCCGGTGGTTGTTTTCTTGATTCAAGACGACAGCGCCGTTGGGGCTAATCTGATGATGAAAAAGCTCGCAGTGTTCTTCCACAGCACTACATTCTCTGTTTAGGTGGCGAAGGTCATTCTTGTGTTGACAAATTCTTTCCGGGAAGTTTTATTGCAATAGTAGCTATATTGATACTCACAAGTGCCATCACTGTTGCCGTGATGTTGTGCATAAAGTCCAAGGGCAATAACAGTGTTGCCGCGTGCAGCATGCTGCATGTACTAGCGAAAGTGTGTGAGGGTGCGCTGAGGATAGTGGCTGAATCTCGTACGCGCTAGGGCGGAAGGTGGGGAGCCAGCGTGCCATTTCCACTTGGGACACTTGGTGGAAAGGGAGTCCAGTGTGAGTCCTGGTGAAAACTACTGAATGGTACCTTTGATATGGTTTCGCTGTTCACTAGTCTGCCTGTGCTTCTCACACTTTCTGGGACATGTGCGCTCGAACATGACCCCACACTGAAGGACTGCACTGCCCTTTCTATTAATCGCATCTGTCGGTTATTGGAATTCTGCCTTTCAAGCACTTCTCAACCACAGCAATTCGGGCCTGTTTGTATACAGTCAACTCTCGTTACAACAGACCCTGATAATACGACAAAAAAATGCCCATTTTATCCGAAGTCTGTATTATCCGAAACGCCTCACTTGCACAACTTTGGTTGCGATGTGTAACAAAGTTACTGAAAAGAGCGAGTGACGAACGTCTAAGGTAAAAAAAAAAAAAAAGTCACAGTTTCACCCAAGAGGTGTAGCATCGATTGCGATAGCAAATTAGTAGACAGCTATGTGAAGTAAGGATAATAGTTTTATCAGCCGTATAAAGTTGGAAACATTCGCTTACTAAATAAATGAACAAGCATTGTGTCACGCGTGCACAGGTAAACATGAACGCATCTCGCTCGATGACCGCATAAAGTTGCTGTTGGAGTGAGGAAGTGCGGTAGCAGCAGCGAGTGAATTGACGATCATGCTGTTTCTTGCTTCAATGCGAACTAAACATCAAAAGCACAGCACATACAAAGCTACCGGCACTGGGTGCACTTTGCCCACATCGCAGACCGCTTTCAAGATACGGCGCGCGTGCAGGCGCACACTTTGTCCACATCGCAGATTGCTTTCCAGATATAGCGCCCGCGCAGTCGTGCCATAAGCAGCAGCTGCTGAAGTAGACCTCCCCCCTTCGTGCCTTACATGTAAAAAAAAAGACGGCGCGCTGCCGCCTCGCTTTCCTTTTTCACGCTCACGATATTGAGCTGCGCTTGTCGGCTGAAACTCGCAAGTCAGTTGTCAACCCGTGTAGACACAGCAAAAGTCCGTTTTATGCGCCAGATTTTGACAAAAATTGCCTCGAATTTCATCCACTGTAGCCGATACTCCGTTGTAGCGCAGTCCGTTAAAAGCAAACTTCGTTGCAATAATTAGATAGGTAGAGCAAACTATAGTTCAAATATGGTCCGTTATATCGGAAAGTCTGTTGTACGTGGGTCCATTGTAACGAGCATAGACTGTACCATGGTAAAGGATTTTTAATAGTGCAAGTATGTGAGAAGAATACAAGAAAAGACAGAGCACTAACTTCCAACAAACTTTATTTGGGGAAACTTGCTTCTCTTTCAACAACCAATGCTACAAACAGACTAGTCGAACTGCTATGGGTGCTGCAATCTTGGTCACAGTTGCCGCGCTCGCCATGCAGGACATCGAAAAGTGGATGCTTTGTACTTTCACCCCCAAGGCAAAAATGTTTGTGCACTACATGGACGATTGTTTTTGCGTGGTGACGTCATCCGTGGTGGACAATTTGCTTGCGCACTTGAACTCCATAGAGCCGGTTATCAGGGCATCAGAACGAAATGTTTTTCGTTTTGGTTTTAGTTTCGTTCCATGAAAAAAGTTCCGTTCTGGTTCTGCTCCGGAACGAAAAAAGTTATCTGTAACGGTTCTTAACGGTTTTAGTTCGCAGGCAAAAGTTTTCAAAGCAGAGTAATGATAAAACTATAGCATTTATTTTTCTCAATGTAGTAAACTCTCAGTTGTACGAACGTCGGTTTAACAAATATTTCAGATTAACAAACTTTTCCAAAATCTCCGGCAGTTTCCATATGCGTTGAATGCAAAAATCTTTCAGTTAAACGAATTTCTGAATGGCGAATATTTCAGTTGAGCGAACTTGATCAGTGGACCCGGGCTCATTTTTAAAACCAGTTCAACAAAGTTTTGTGCTCTGCAGCGCAGGTGTAGCCGATGCCCACCACCCTGAAATTGCCCCTCCAGCGGCGGCTATGTGCAGTGTGACAATGAGCTGGTTACCTGTGCTGAACTATCAGATCTGGAAAGGGTTTCTAGTGTTCATCCTTGAGAAGAAGAGTGCGACGAGGAATATGCAATGGCAGAGGCAGATTCAAATCCTGTAATTCTAGGCGAGGCTGTAGGATGCTTTGGAATTGCGAGACTGTATGTCTTAGCAACAAGCTGTGCCAGAGGAAGTGCACAAAAACATTACTCTCTCCACAGGTTTGTTACTTCTTGTGCTTTAAGAGCACCAGTGCAAATGAACAATTAAATTCCGGGTGGTATTCTTTTTTTTTTTTTTTCGAAATGAGATAGGTAGCAACATAACTGTTACGAACTTCGTTGATACTGATGTACATAACTCCACAAATTGCATTTCACACTTTTGACTTGGATGTCTGCTGTGCGCTATGCTCTTCCATATTTTAGTGAATATTCAGTTTACAGTCAAAGCTCAGTGCCTTGACTCAAGGCACTGAGCGGGCGGCTTGCACTCCTACAGCATGGTTGAGGAAAGTGACTTTGTCAAAATGCTGAGGCGCACTATTCCACAGTACAGCGTGCCCTCAAGGACCACATTCTCGAGGTCGGTGATCTCCGATTTGTACGCCGCAAAAAAGGCTGATTATGAAAGCGCTCCGGTCAATAATTGATGCTGGAGTCGGGTGCTACAGTTTGACCGCCGACAGCTGGACCTCGCGCGCTTGTCAGAGCTACGTAAGTGTGACATGCCACATAATGGACAGGAAGTTCGTGCTGCACACCTACACTCTAACATGCGGTCAAATGGCTGAAGACTGTACCGCGAAGAACATTCGTCAGTTTCTGCAGGATGTGATTAGGGATTGGGAGCTTCCAGAAGACTTGCCAACATATGTTGTCACTGATAATGGCAGAAACTTCATCGCTGCTGTGGAGCATTCCCAGTCACACAGGGTTCAGAGTTTCGCCCACACTCTGCAACTCTGCATCACTGACGCAAAAAAGCTAGCACAACCTTTCTTTCGGCTATGTGCAAAGGCATGTGCTATTGTTGGTCACTACAAACGTAGCACTCGAGCACGCGTCTGACTGCAAGAAATGCAAAAAAAATATGGGGATTGAACCCCTCGAAGTCATGCCATGATGTCCAGGCTCCTTAAGCTTCGTACTGCAATCTCTGCAGAGCTATCCGAGTCGGACAGTGTTGAAAACCTGTTGTCCGCAGAGTGGAAGCTAATCGCAGGGCTGGTCAGTGTACTTCAGCCCATTCAGCAAGCAACAACAGAACTGTCTTTGACCACATACCCAACACTCTTGCAGGTGATACCCTTGCTTGAGTGCACCGAGATTACACTGAAAGAGTACATTTCAGGAGCCAATGAGGCAGCCTCCTTTGCTGGCAGCCTCCTGCGAAGTCTGAAGACCAGGTTTGTGGATGTGAAGCTGTGTCCACTGTTAGTGCTGGCAACGCTGCTAGATCCGTTATAACGCAATTTTTCATTCTGCACCAAGCGAAAAGGTTTGTGCGAGTAGCCTGCTGCTTTCTGAAGTTGAAATACTGCACCCGACTGGGACAGAAGAAGCCAGAGAGAATGAAAGTGCCGCAAGCACCAAAGAAGAGGCATGCTCTGTGTGGGCTGCATTTTCAAAAGTGTAGATGGCTTCAGAGGAAAGACTGCAGTCTGTTGGCTAGACCCAGTACAAGAAACAGGGGAATGAGTATCTCCAAACTGCACTGCTTGGCCGGTCAGAAAATCCCCTCCTGTGGTGGTCAACCTTGGGCTCCCAGCTCTACCATGTGGTGGCTATAGTCGCGCAGAGGTACCTGTCAAATCCAGCTACTCAGGCATCCAGCGAAAGGGCCTTCTCAACTGCAGGCAGCATTGTGACGACCAGGAGGGAGCACCTGCTTCCAGAGCACGTCGAACAACTTATATTCCTTCATGACAACTGACTGAACTCTGTGTCCAATTTCATTTAGTCTTTCATATTTGTGTTCTAATAAATAATTCATACTAGAAATTATTGTGGTCTCATTTTCACCAATTAAGTTAGTCTACTTAATAATTGCATGTATCTAATTATGCTCTTGAATACCACCTTTGGGCCAAGTATTTTTTAACAACTATTCGAAATTCGATTCGCAAATATTCGGCCAGAATCACTATTTGCTTCGAATTCGCTTCGAACTCAAAATCCACTATTCGCACAACCCTAAATATTTTGGTTAACTTATCGTTCCGGCCTAAAATATTTTTTTCTTTCTTTTTTTTAGTTTTGTTTGTTTGTTTTTGTTTTCATTGCTGGCTGCCGGCTATACACACACTGCTGGCTATACAGTTTACAGTGGAAAGTGAAGATTCTAGTTCTCTCCCTTTTGTAGATGTCCTCGTAAAAAGAGAGCAACCGAACCGGTACTTTTCCGCATTCAGAAAACCAACGCATACAGGACAATATTTTCACTTTAATTCTAATCGCCCCACCTGCCACAAGTTTTCTGTAGTCCGAAGCCTTGTCAAGAGAGCCAAAAGAATTTGCTTGTCGTGGCACCTCCAGAAGGAAGAATAGAACATGGTAATCCATGACCTTGGGATGAATGGTTATACAAAGGCATGTATTCACTGTGCTGTGTCTCAATACCATATGTTTGAGGCATCAGCGAAACATTAGCCCGTGTGCTGCATGGGACTGAGATGACGTCGCTCGCAAGTCTCTCGCTATGGTTGGTAGCCTCCTGTCTTGTCCAAAAGACCGCGTTCTTGACGAAAAGGCACAGGGCATTGTGTACAAGATCAACTACACCAAATGCCCCGCATTGTATATTAGCGAGACTAAGAACCTCCCGGAAAAAATTAATCAGAACAACAATGACCTTTGCCACCCAAACAGAGAACGCAGTGCTGTGGCTCTGTTATTATTTTTTTTCCCCATTTGATCACTAGATTAGCTTGGCGGCGCTGTTGTCTTAGAGAGAGGAAACAACCATTGGCAGTGGCTCCTTTTGGAATCTCGGCAAAACCAGAAGATGCCGGGTGACATCAATTACTTGTCATAAACACTACCCACCATTTACACTCAGTCTACGAAAAGTGTCTGCGCGGCTCTCAAAGCACCAAAAATGCATATAAGCACTGCTACGCCTCACGCCATCTCACCTCTGAAGAAGGAGCCGGTCACGGTCCGGACCGTCGGGTTTTTAAAATACATTTTGGTTGGAATTTCCCTTTTCCTTCTCTTTAATTCAATGTCTCAAACTAGACATGTATCTGCTTAATGTTTGCCTTTGATCCTATACTAAAGCTTGCATTTGAAAATGAAAGCATGGGCCATAGTCATAGCCAGTTGTTCAATCGTTTCAGGAACAACATGTCATAGAGAATTATGAACACTCTCAATTAATGAATAATGAATTATGAACACTCTATTCTCTGTCTGCATACTGCTGCAGCTTCTATTGTTGTGTTCATCCATGTTGTATACCTTGGTTGCAGTGATTAGTCACCCCTGGTACAGGCAGCCATTGTACTGGCAGGGGCTGTGCAGCCCGGCTCCAGCCTTGAGCCTGTCATCCAAGTGTACTGAATATTTGTGAAACTGATTAAGTGGCTGTTTCATTGTAAATTTGCGCATTCAAATATTCATACCCCTCTAAAAATTGCCAGAGAAAGATGTTTAGTTATTATTGTGGCTCAATAATTGAATAAAGCAGTACATAGACAGATAAAAAACTTCGCATGTGCTGTGTAACTTACTTCTTGCTCACGTCTGTTACATGAATCACCTTATTCACCTTTAATAGTTTGGTTTTAAGCAGCTGTCATGCAATAACTGTGCCATTTTTTCATCCTCAGAATACAAAACCAACAAAGCAAGAAGTGCCCACTGATGCTCAAAAGCAGCAACGGTCTGGAAGTGACATGGATCAGGATGCCTTCTTTGAGCTGCTAAGCGAGTTCCAGAGCAAGCGTATGGATGATCAGCGCTGTTCCATCACACCGCTGGAGAATAAGGAGAATGTATTGCCCAATGGATCACCTCCATATCCCAGCCCAACAAGTTCAGGTGTGACTTATTAGGTCTCCTACATAGTGAAATTTGCCTGAAAAGCACATTGACGTGCACATGTGCACGTTTCAGTCACACTTCACTCTTTCTATTTCTTATCTTTGTTTTCTACTTGGTAAGCTACATTGACTGAAACACATATATTGTATACCAGTTGTTTCAAGTACATTTCCGCTATATTTTAGATGGAATTTAAGGCAATGAGACACCTTTTACCAGCAAGATTTATGGCAGTGACAGACCTTAAATTTGACCAAGAATTGCCAATTATTAAATGTAAAAATTTCCACCCACCTGACAGTATCGCAAAGCTTTGAAGGAAACCCATACAGGTTTCTCGGAAAGAAAGCTTTGTAGCATAAGAAAAATTCGTCCTGGTCCGAGAAGAATGGTCATACATCTTCATTGCTGAAAAGCTAAGGCCATGAACATGTATGACCAACTGTGATTTGCCACAAGTGGTGTACGTTACACATAAGAGTTGGTCGTAGCTGTTTTGGCCTTTCGCTTTTTGCCAAGCTGCGCAAAATTCATGTGCTCCCCTGTTTGCACCTAAATCACTCTCCACAGTATGTTTGATAAGGCACCAAAAGTGCTTATCGCTACCCCAAAACAGCTTTTATTGTGATATTAATTATACACAGTAAAAGCTCGTTAATTTGAATTCCTCGGGGATGCTATGAAAATTCGAATTATACAAAATTCAAACTAATGAAAGTCAGAGAAAAAAATTGCTCTGTTAAGGCGTCTATATAGTCCAACTTGGTGTGAGCATGCACGCTCACGTGCTACGTCACGTTGGCATGAACAACAAAGTCTATACTTCAAATCACTGGCGCAGCCACGTAACCGGACGCAGCCAACACAGTCCGACGTGCCCGGCGTCGAGATGGCTTTTGCTCCATCCGCAGGTTCGTCGCGCCAGCTGGCGCGGAGAAAAAATAAAAACAGTTTTGACTAAAAAGTGAAGCATCGATTACGATAGCAAATTAGTAGATAGCGATATGAAGTAAGGGTAGTAGTTTTTTCGGCCATATAAACTTGCAAGCATTCGCTTACTAACTAAGTTAACAAGTGCAGTGTCGCGCGCACAGGTAAACATCAACACATCTCGCTCGATGACCGCGGAAGCTCGCTGAAAAACACTGGAGTGAGGAATCATGGCAGTAGCAGCAAGCGAATTGACCTCCATATAGCTCTCGCTTCAACGCTAACGAAATGTAGAAAGCACATCGCATACGAAGCTACTGGCACTATGCGCACTCTGCAAACATCGCAGATCGCTTTGAAGATGATGCCCATGTGGGCACGCCCGCATGGCCGCGCAGTAAGCAGCAGCCGCCGGAGAAGAACGCCCCCCTCCGCCTCACCCCTTGCCTAGCGCACGACAGGAGAAGGCACGCATCCACCCCACCTTCCTCGCTCACGCACGCGAATTTGAGCCACGTCCGCCGGCTCACCGTCGCACGCTTTCTCTTGCACATACAGCATACGTCGCATGGCGATGATTTTATTGCCTTTGAGCTTTATACAGAACGTCACGAGAGAGAAGCAACCTGCAGCAGAGGCATTGGCCATTCCATGGCCAGGCACAAACGCCTCTCTCTCCACTCAGGCCTAAAAAAAGGGCTGCAGATGGGAAAAGCAAAGTTGCACGGCCCACGCGGCGACGCCAGCGTCGCCAACGTGCTCCCGTGCACTGGTACTCTCCATATCCACGATGGTGCAGAGTTCGAATTATCGGTGGCGGTGTGGATTTCAGTGTGAATTAGTGGTATGCGTTACATATTACTTTCAATACATTGCTGGATGGACCGCGGCGGCTACTTCGAATTATCCGAAATTTCGAATTAAGGAGTTGTGATTTAACGAGCTTTTACTGTAGACACTCCAGGCAAATTTCTGCTGTCATCATGACGTTCCGTATAAAGTTCAAGTACAATAACATCGCAACCGTGCACCATAACCTGTAGGGGCGAGGGAAAGCTTGTGAGGGTGAGCCAAGAAGAATGGTGGCTTGATGTGGCTGCATCTCCTCGCATGCACAAGGGAGGAAGCCTGGGAGGGTGCACACCGTCTTCTCATGCGCACTAGGGAAGGGTGGGGGGATGCAGGTTAGGGGCGCATCTCCTCTGCTACTCTGGCTGCTGCGGCAGAGCACGGCCACGTGCACCTTATCTTGGAGGTAACCTGCGGTGGGTTCAAAGACCGGGCAGCCCAAGATAGGTGATGGCTTCGCATATACTGTGTTCTTGTGTGCCTAGGTTGCATTGAAGCATGAGGCAGCACGAAGAGGACTTCACTTGCCGCTCCTGCCATTCGTCATGCCAGCATTCTGACAGCGAGTGTCTGTGATAATCATGCGAGATGTGTTCATGTTTGCCTGCGCATGAGTGACAACGTGCTTACTAATTTAATTACGAAGCAAATGTTTACAGCAGTTTATGTAACTGATAAAACTACTAACTTTACTTCATATAGCCGTCTAATATTGTATATACTCGTGTAATGAACGTGCCTTTTCCTTTTTCCCAGAAAAACCAGCAAAGTTGCATTTATCACGTGGGGTAAATTTTATGGGAACTTTTTGAAACACCAAGATTGAAAAGTAAGATGGTAACGATTTGAAAAGTGCATTAGATAGCTTACCTTTGCAGTATAAATATATGTATACTACTGGCAGACTGTAACAACATTTTTATTGCACTTCACTTCGCATCGAAATCACTAGACCTGTCAGGTTGCTGGCTACTTCATCCACATTGTGGTTTCTTGCAGCCGCTTCAGGCCGTCTGCCATTATCACAAGCATCACGCTGAAGCGCTTCTTTTCGACACCTGTTTTGACAGGCACACTGTGTATGCCTCTTTCCTCGACCATCCTGCTCATTGGCATGTCAGAGTTTATCGGTGTCTGATCAGCATTTCCATGTTATGAGCAGATAAACTCTCTGTCCCGCAGCAGGCGTATAACTTGACTAACGGCCCATCCATTGCACACAGTGAAACCAAAGACAGGCACAAAAGTGATCAACACGAGCAACACACAATTGAATTCAACACTATGCCACTACGCCGAACTATGCCCAATATGCCAACCAAGTACAGGAAGCCCATTATTCATTCGGACTGTCCTGTGCGCCGCCGCACCTGCCGGCCGTGCATCATGCACTATCCTATTACATAAGACGGTCCGAGTAAAGTTGCTATTGCAGAGTGCAGTTGCATGTTTCTTAGTCTCTCAAGTCTACGAGATTCCTTTGCACCGGCACTGGGGCAAGCACGCAGCAAAAACAGGTTGAGTGTTATCACGGTCTCTCTTTCCAACAGGTCCTGCGCAACTGTGATAATGCACAGCCTGGCTTTGCTGTCAGCTTCTCCGTCATCAAACCCACCACCCCTGCCACTTTGCAGCCATGGCATGTTTGCTGCTAGCGTAGATGTGCAGCCTACAGGAGTTAGCTTTAGAATTTCACTTACATGATCTTGGCGCTTGTCACGTGGCATTATTATT
The DNA here is from genome assembly GCF_038994185.2 of Dermacentor albipictus. Taxonomy (NCBI): domain Eukaryota; kingdom Metazoa; phylum Arthropoda; class Arachnida; order Ixodida; family Ixodidae; genus Dermacentor; species Dermacentor albipictus. The sequence continues at coordinate 82,950,746 of NC_091821.1, forward strand.
TTCAACTCGGCAACATGCACCTAGATTAAATGCACTTGCTCTAAACAGATGTGCAAGAGTAAGAGATGGAGAAGGCGTATGACACGACGTGGCATTACAGGATATTGCAAGACTTGCTGGGATTGGGCATCCGTAGAAATATGCTAAACATAAGAGAAAGCTATTAGTCAAATTGTATCTTCCACATGAAAATTGGCAGCGTATTGTCACAACCTTTTACACAAGAAACTGGTGTACTCCAGGGAGGCGTGCTTAGCCGCTCGCTCTTTCTCATGAAGATGAACACACTTCGTGCTTCATTACCACCGGCCATTTTTTATTCCATCTACGTGGACGACATTCAAATAATCTTTAAATCCTGTAACCTTGAAGTATGCGAGAGACAGGTACAGCAGGGCTTGAACAAGGTGTCCAAGTGGGCAGACAAAAATGGATTGAAAATCAACCTCCATAAAAGCCCTTGCACCACTAAACACCACACATTCATTCAAACAGCAGAGTATCAATGTAATTTTACTGTATTCACTTAAGGGGGAACACCCCACTTAAATTTTCATTTTTTATTTGTGGCCACAATTTGATAAAACTTCCATCACTTATGTATTTTGACATGCTGATTTCAAATATTCAGTTGGTTTTCCCATGCAACAAGTACTTTTCAAAATATAAGCAATTCATGTTTTTTTGTATGGACTAATTTGGAGGCAAGTTCTCTCTACAATGCTGGCTGTTACTGAAGGAGACTGGCACATCAAAATGATGTTGAATGATCAGAGGTTGCAGTGCTACAAGAATGAATGTTCTAAACTGATTTGTGCCGAAGTTACAGCATGTCAAACTTTTGTAAGCAGAAGGCATTAGTGTAACCCTGAAGAAATTATTACTTTTTCAAAATTTCTGTAATGATATTTGTTCACATTTTAGGCCTACTGCACTCCCAATTTGTCCACCTTTCTGACGAAAAAAGAATTATTGCAATAAGATGAGTAGAACCAGAGATATCGTCATTCCAAAACTACACTACCATCAAAAATGTTGTTTTGAGAAAACGAGAAAAAACATTTCAGGAGATGTTCATGGTAATTACGGCAAATGCTTGAATACTAAATTGATCAAGGATGATACAGGGGTCCAACCAGGCAAGAATGAAACTTTCGCTTCTTTAAGGGGGGACACTAATTCAAAAATAGTTCATGATGTTTTCCATCAATATTCATGAAACTTTCCATTCTTGTTAAGACCTCTGTGCTGATTTCAAATATGTAATTATTTTTCCAATAGGCCATTTAGTTCTGAAGATAAATGAAATTCATTGTTCATAATTTGCAGAAATAGGGAGAAAAATGCGCTACGAAATTCGTATTGGCACATGCCTGGGTACTAGAAAACATAAGGAACATAATGGTAGGAATACTATTTTGATGTATCAAATATTAGTAATTTTATAGCAATTCAATCTTTACTGTTTGAATTGTGGCTACCCTACTGTCTGATCTAAAGGAAAATTGAAAAATTTTTAAAGCATAAATTCCAAAATCTGACCCTACATTGTGTACAAGTGAAAAGTCGGTTTTGAGAAAACGAGAAAAAAGAAATACATTCACTTTTAATCAAAAGTACAGAAATAATTTTGCATTATTTTGCTGTGAAAGTGGCTAAAAGCCACCAGGAATGTAGTCGCTCTGACCACGGCCACCCAAATGCGGCAAAAACATCGTTTAGCGCCGTTCGCCGATTCCCGGTGGCTTGCATCGCGCGCGCGGCAAGGTTGTTCACGCGGGTCGAGCTCCATGCCGACGCGATATCGCCGCAACACGCGGACGTGATAACGATCTTAATGGCGAGGCCAGATTACCGTTCGCTTTTGCCTACTGCGACGCTGCCGCCGCACACCTTGCACTCGACGACATCAGTCCGTTCACGGAGTCCTGCTGAGGGAAGCGAAGCCTGCCTCGGCGTCGACTGGCGCGGCTGCAACGCCGTCGGCGCGAGTGAGCAAATCCAACACCCGCGTTGTTGCTGGCGTTGACGCAAGAACTCGAAGTTTTTTTGAGCATTCATCTCCCTCTGCAACAAATCCGCACGCTGCAACATTGCAGTGTCACGCCGAACGCGGCCGCTGTCCGTAACGATTTCACTCATTTGTGAGCTGGCTAGGCCTACTTCGGGATCGTCCGCGGTTTCGGCATCATTTGCGGTTGGCGGCGAGCTACTCTCGATGCTTTTAGAAGGAATGGAGCGCTTTTGAAAGTTATAAGCTGATCGCTTCTTTTTGCCGAACTTGTGCCTCATGGCGAACTTTCCCGGTGGATCGGACATCGTTGGGCATGTGCCATCAAACCTACGAGACGCGCAGTCGCGTCGCCTGCGGAGTGGAGCAGACGATGGGAACCTCGCGCAGCCAACCACAGCACGCGTTTTTGGTCACGTGCGCTAGTCAACGAATCGGATCGCGCGTTCGGGCTTTTTTTCCTCCCCGGTTTTCAACGTCACTGGCGTACCGATGGAGTCACTTTTGGCGGGAAATTAAAGAAGGAAGGCTCCTCTTTCCAACGAGACCAAGATGGCTGCGATCGCGCGCGTAGAAAAAGAGCTACGCGCCGCGATAAAAAGGGCTGTTTTTGCGCGGAATTCAGCTCACAGTGATGTTACAAATTGATATTGCGGACGAAATACTCTTCCCCGAGATTCGAAACTTGGTGAATTAAAGGAATATTAGCTGTAGATATCGAAAATTTCGTTTTCAAAAAATCGATTTTTTCGCGATTTTTTCGCCGCAAAGAGCCGTGTCCCCCCTTAAGGGGTTCAAGAAGTGGGTTCACTGCATGGTAAAACCTCTAAGTACAGTCAAACCTGTTTATAAGGAACTCGATAGTTCCTTGAAAAGTGATCATTGTATCAATAATACATTATATGTGAACTTTCCCTTCAAAACGAACAAAAATTAACAACAATAAGGCTGGCATCGACAGTTACAGTTCTGTGCCACTTTGGTCAGAAAATTATATATTGTTCTTCGTACGTTCCTACATCTTGCTGCAAGTTTATTTTAAAAACGCTACCTAAAGTGTGAGACAGGTCGTCGTAGCTCTTTCGCAGCCTGGCTGGTTCCGATCGCCTGCCATTTTGAAATTACAAGTGCAGTTGCCGCCATTTTTTCTTGAATAGCTTGTGATTTATCTTACTTTCAGTGGGACAGGAGTAGATTCTGCATGCGATAGGAAAGTATTCTAGTTGACTGGAAGCAGAAACTACTGCTATGTGCCGGCATTTGCAAAGGCCTTGCCATAACAGCTAGCATCAACTATGCGCACGCCGAGAGCCAGGAAGTTATGTTTTCTATGTTGCTTTGGCCGTAAGAGTATGAAGTTCGAAAGGTAGGTTGCCATTCCGAACCGTTTTCAGCAGTGACATAAATGAACCATTAGTGAACCACGATCTCTCGATAACGGTGCAGTAACCGCTGACTCTTTGCAAGTTTTCATGGCAGCAGTGTGTCATGCCGCATTCTCACCGACTTGGGCGGCGTGACTATTGACAGGAACAATAAGATAGCAACATGTGAGTGGCCTTTGGTCCAACTCGTCCAATCATATTGCATGTGGTGCCACACGGAGACAGGCTGAGAGACGAAGAACTTTAATGAGGTCCTGAGAAGTGCTTCACTTAAGAGTAGCTCAGAGAAGTGTGCAAAAACAGGAATACCGCCGTCGTGGCCTCTGAGATAGCACCATAATTGTTATCTCAGAGGCTGCTGTACTCTGCTGCTTTGCCCTGAAGTACGCTGGAGACTACTTGAAAACATGATTACCCTAGCGTGGTTGATAGTGAGTGACTTTCCTCACGGCTTCATAAATATGCATGGAGCACTCACTCATCTCTGCATTCGTATCTTCGTTGCCGTTAGACTGACACGGGAGGCGTGCTGCAATGCCCCCATTTTAATTGCACTTCCGTGCTTCGAAACTTCACATGTGCCCTCCTCCTACCGCGACTAGATTTTAAGTGTTCGTTGTAACAGTATGGCACTTTTGAAAATGTTTGCTAAATCTGAACGTCGTTTCAATAGGCTGGGTCTCAAAATAATAATCGTTACCTCTGAGATCATGCATTGTGCTCTGCTTTAAAGTGAGCCTATTATATATGTTGTTGCAGGCCCAGAGGACAGTGCTAGTGTTCGGGAGGAACTGCTTGACCTGATAGTGGGCATGCAGAGCCGCCGCATGGATGAGCAGCGCACCAGCCTTCCACAGCTGCCAGGTCTGCGCCGCAACAACCACAACAACAATAGCCTGCATCATCATCACCGCATGTCTGTTGGATCGGTGCTTGAGGATGACTTCTTTGACATGATCGTGCGGTGCCAGGTGAGCAGATACACAGCAAGCATGCTTGCTGAGTTGTGTTTCTTGAGCTGGTTAGTTGGAATTGTGAGCGATTTGCTTTCAGATTGATACATTGATAGATGAAGGTGTATGCATAGTGTGGTGGTAGCAGGGTGGGAGCCTGGCAAAGAGGCCAGTGCTCCCCCGCCAACTAAGTGTGAGGTTGCATCTTGTGCCTGGCTGCTATGAACACAGGGGTATTAATTTTGAACAGTGTCATGCCTAATGTCAAATGTGAAGGCACCAAATGGTGAGCACAAGTTGCAGTACTTTGATCTAATGTCCTTTAGAACAAGTTTGTTTGAGATGCTTGGCAGCTTCTAAGCTAGCTGCGTATGAGTAAAGGTGGGCTAGAGAAGGTGCTGTGGGGATTTGAAGGGTGGGGGCAGAAGTACATACTGACCTCAAGTTTGCTTCCCCTGCCCCCTTCCTCAAGCGCCTAATGAATAACCCTGTGCATGCTTGTAATGATAACACTTGGGTTTGCTTGAGACAGGCATGCAGTCTTTATATAATTGCAGGATATAACTGTGGTTACGTATATTTTTTTAATGCCCAATTTTTCCAATCAAGCCATTGCAGCACTCATCTTACTCCATAATACCCTCTATTATGGCGACCGAAAATTTCGACGTTGTATGGTCTCTCATTCAGTTTTTTAATACATGATCCACACAGGATTTCAAAAATATTGCAGCCGTGACAAGGTTGCTGCCATTCATGTTGTCACCCATACAGTCTGTTTTATTGTCGAGGTTATTTTTCTGCTTCCCAAATGCTGTACTGTCACTGCAAAGAAATCTTTGTCAACTCAACAGAACTGAACTCAACGAAACTGTAACTTTGGCCACCAACTTCCAACGAAGTAGTACTGGTTAGGCCTGGTGGCCTGGGCTTTGTCTCCATTGTTGCTTGAGCAATACAACACAGTACCCCACATTCATACAGAATCACTCACTTTAAAAGGGCCCTTGAACACTTTTCAAGCAACAATTTTTCATTTGTGGGTTGCGTAGATTGACAGAGAGATCAATGCAACAAGAATAGTAGCGATACACAGTCTGCAGTTATTCCACTGAGAAATTTCAAAATACAAGGGAAAAAATGCGTACCCTTGACTCAAATTTTCCATGGTCTTTTTTTTCCCCATTTCTGTCACCCACTGAGGTAACCCCTCACTGCCAATGCTCCGAAACCAAATTTGCCACTTTCGCTAAAAAATAGACTTCTGTAAGGTAGCCTGTAAAAAGTAAAATGTTTACCGTATTTACTTGCATAATATCACACTTTTTTGTCAGAAAAATTGACGCAAATTCATGGGTGCAATCACTACGCGGGTTAAATTACCCGCGAAAAGAAAAAAGAATTTTTTTTTTTTTTCGTCCAGCGTTTGCTGCAGGCACAGGACACCAAAACAAAAATGGCGGCCAGCGGAGCAAGCCGAACACGCTGAACGCGATTTTTTTTTTTTTTTATTCTCGTGAGTAAATTACATGCATTAAAACAGTTTCTTCCTTATCAGTGATAAATACTATCATTAATATCGGCAAGTTTGCGGCAATAACGTAGCCATGTCCACTTTAGGGGACAGGAACAGATGTGCACGCTTATCTGCCAGTGACATAGAAACACATGGCCGGCATGCTGCGGAAACTGCGGCATTAGTCTTCACTACTATCCTAATACGGCATGTTTCCGCTAAGGGTGGGCAAATATCTTAGCTGTGTTACAAACATTGGCGTATGAATAGGGTACACATTTAACGTATCAGTGTAAATGTGGCTACTATCATTGCCGCTCGCGATTTGTTGTGTGCCCACGAGTGCAGATGAAAAGAATCGAAAGGCGCCTTTTTTGTTTTTGCTAACCACAACCATTATAAATCCTACCCATAATACAGGCAAGTTTGGTTGTATGTACCTCTTTTTGTCGTGGAAGTGCGGAAAGTGATGAAAGTAATGAAATGAGGCATCTACTTAAGAATGTTTGGTGCGTGCAGACCGCTTGGCTTGTCTTGAAGAGTCGTTCGCATAGCATTTGACAGATGGTAAGCGCACTCATTATTAGCTAGACTTGGCACACGACATATCGCTGTGGCAAGTTCGGGGTGCGATCATTACACAGGAAATAAAATAAACCGAATTTTGACGACAAAATTCAGGGGTGCATCATTATGCGAGTAAATACGGTATTTATACCTCTGAACAGCATAGCAAGCGTTGGGCACGCTGAAATAGTCAGAAATCCGCACTTGCTTTCGCTGGAGTTTCAGGTTCACAACTGCAGTGTCCAGCTGCTGCACAAACATTATCGGCAATAATTAAGCGTGTATGAAATCACTGAGCGACTCGATTGATGACAGTGCACTTCGCATGAACATCGGGGTCGGTGTCAAAGATGGGTCATTGTCAATCTCGTCGCCCCCGTCGCACAATGCTGCCGTCTCTCGCGACAACTATCGCCCCGTCAGAAATCTCTACGTATAATGAGGCAGCACTCTCTGCACTCAGAAACTCCTCCATCGAAGCACCACCTGTTTCATTGTCAGTAGCGACATCCTTCCAGAGCTCAGTAATGTCAGCGGCTTCCACCGTGTTGGATCCAGGGGTTTTGCCCAGGCGCACAAAGCCCGCCTTTTCCATTGATTGGCATGGCCCCTGGTTGCAGCCGTTATGATCGTGGCACTGCGGTGTGAGCTCATATTTTGGGCCTTACAATATCTGCAGCTTCGTCTCAAGTGATACAACATTGTGCTTTGTCGGCACCATCTTCTATCAACCCGGCTGTTTGATGCTGTTTCTACGGCGCATTTCTGCGCTCACTGAGAAGCGGGCAGAGAGCGGGCATTGCTTCGGTTCACTTTTTTTTTTTTCTCTCACACGTAGCTCAATCATGAGCGACGCGGATGTGAGGCGACTAGCGCCATCTTGTGAGACGCGGGTGGAACGCGCTGCGCAGTTAATGGCGGCAGATATGAACACGCGTAGGCAACCAAATTGCCCTGTCATGGCATCGTTCGTTTTAGGGGAACTTAGGAATGCGAGTTTCATGATTATTCTGCATGGAAAACACCATCCAGGTTCAAAATTTTGATCGTTATATCCTATATGCAGTGAATAACGTATCGTTATGTTGTTTTTTTTTCTTTTTTTTTTTTCTCGTAGCCCTAATGTGTAAATTGACACTCTTAAGTCGACTCACTGCTATAACCGATATATTGTTATATGTGGTACATTATTGCAATAAGTGGACTGCACTGTATGTGATCAGTGCCAGGATCTACACATTTGCGGCCATCACTTCACACTAGAGGATTACTACTATAATACAGTCGAACCCACTTAGAACACAATTCAAGTGCCACAAAAATTCCGTTGTTATAACTGATAATTGTTATAACCAGGTTGCATGAAAATAAAGCAAAATAGGGGGATGGCAGAGCTGTTGTGAGAAAACTAATGGCGGGGAGGCCAGTGCCCCTCCCCACTAATTTCCTACATCTAGCTGCTGATTGTGTTGACTCATTACTCATTTAACTGTTTAACTCTGCTTCCTGTGTGCTCCGATTGGGTGTAACAAGCCACAGCAGTCGGCATTCAAGAATAGTACTGTTGTAACAGCTACGAAGAGGGGCCACAGGCGGCAAGTGACATGCGAGCTCCCCCGAGGCATCGCTTTGGTGGCCCCAAAAGGGGAATTTTAGGAAATGCAAGAAGGTTGCCATGGCAGCCTCTAAGCTTGATAAATCCAGAATAAACACTGGGGCGAAATCGCCACAAGCATCTTGCCACATACTTCTTAGCTGGCTTGCATGAGAAAACCCTATGTTCGTCAGCCTTGCTTGCTTTATGCGAAGCTTGCCGACATCCTTCTCCAAGGCATTGAAGTGCTCCACGTAGTGCAGCGGAAAGCCCCTCACGAAAATGAAGCCCTGGAGAGGCTGAATCATCTGCAGGGCCTCCTGCAAGGACAATGTCGAGGCAGCCTGCCCTACTTCGTCATTGCTGCCATGGCCACTGTCGCTGTCACTCTCCGATGCAAGCACATTTAAGACAGTTGCCTCATCGGTTAGAAGTTCTGATGTGTTTAATGCGTTGTTCGCATGTAGAAACTCTTCAGTCCTAAAGCATCCTCGTTGACTGCGGAACAACGTTAAGGCATCACTTCGTCCGTGGGAGCTTCGCAGGCTTCATATAAGTCACTGCTGCCACGTACAAAGCACACTTTCCTAAAGTGCTTCTGCAGTGTAGAAGCACCTGCTTTGGACCACACACCAATGATAAACTGCACAGCCATAAGTAGATTCGTCTTCAAGTTTGGTTGCACCATGCTTGTGCACGTGGCCACTTCTATCAACTAGACTAACTTGTTCAGGAAGCAGTGATGATACATGACCTTAAAATTGGCGATCACGGTGGTGTCCATGTTCTGCAAGCCTGCCACCGTGTTCGGTGGCAGGAAAAAAACTTCCATGCTTGAGAACTCAGGCATGGAGTGATGGGCACAACAATTATCTGGGATGAGCACTACCTTCCTCTTAAATCATTCGGTTCATTATTTGAACTCCAAGAGCCATTACAAAAAAGTCCTTGCATCATCTGTGCATACCTTGCAGTTGTGACAGTAGTGTATTGGTAAGTGTATTGGTAGTGTATAGGCTGGTAGTATAGTGTATTGTTAGTGTATAGGCTGGAAAACAGGTTTTAGTGTATGAGCATGCGGCAGCCGTTTAGGCAGCAGGCAAGGGTGCAGCAGCCCTAATGTCTTTCATTTTTACAGTGGAGCTGTTGATGGCTAGGGTTGATGCGTTTTTGTTCTCCGTGAACAAAAATTATCATCATCAATGGCTCATACCCCCGTAAACAAGCAAAAAATGCAATGGCTCATAGCCCCGTATGGCAGAAGCTACAAGCACTCAGCCAAGTGAAGCGGACAGTGCTTACATTTGTTTTGTTCTAATCACGCATACAACATACAGAATAGCGTGCCGAAAACTGTCATGATTAATGGCTCATACGTCCGTAAGCACTGGCTCATAGCCCCGTAGGGTTCATGGCTTCTCACTTTGGGTGGGTTAGTTGCGATGACACTACCCGTGATCGTTGTCGATGATCTCAATGTGGATGAGTCGGGACCAAAAAGGGAGTGGTTTATATGTCTCCTGTCGGTTCCGATGCCACACCGATCTGGCTGAACCAACCACACAGCGGCGTACATGCATCGATTTGGCATTATCAAAGAATGTGTTTGCAGTTGCAAGTCAAATAATTTCCACCGATCAAGACAATAATTGAGTTCGTACCTTTGTTCGAAATTCTGTGTCACCTCTGTGCTCTGTGTTAAACAGCTTTGCTGGTCATCCACCTTCCCAGAGTGGAATGGCTCATGATTTTACAGTGAAGCCGCACATGGCTAGGGTTCCATGCATTTTTTTTTCTTTTTTTTTGAGGATTTCACATTCCATTGCCATTCGGCACGGACACTCTGCCTCCAGACTTCATCATTATAACCTATAATGTGGCATGTGGCCATTGTAGTAAGCAGGTTATTCACCATAGAAAACATTCAAAAGTTGACGGTGCACCAAGTTCTCATTGTTAAAACCGGTGTCGTTATAAGTGGGTTTGACTGTAAAGAGTTTTAGCGTGTCCAGTATTCGGGTAAATGCAGGTGCAAGCAGACTGTGTGTTTTACCGGACGAACGAAGATGCAAACGTGAAAGGCCTGTACAGTGCAGCCATCTGGTGGAAAAGAGCTCAACCAGACAAACACAAAGCTAATATAGCAGTAACCAGGTGTCTTTTTAGCAGGCACATACCCAGGTCTCTCACGCCACCACTCCTCACACGCATTCCTAAAGCGCCGCAAAATCAATCTTCAGACTTCACAACCATTCGGCGGTCAACATTATGCTGCATTTTTCACTCCTTTTGGATGGCAGTAGTTATTGGCATCTCCTGTGGTGTGAAGGCCAGCTTTCTCATCGATTCGGTGCCCGCACGATCAATTCAAGCTGCGTTCAGTTGTCACCATCTATTGCAACAATCACGCACATCGCTGTTGTTTCGTTGGTTCAACCTTCTTTGTTTAGACTGATCCAGGGACAAGGAAAGGGATTCAGTTCATAGTCAGCTGGTCTGTATGCTCGTGGAACGAGTTGCATCCAGAGGAAACGTTAGTTGGGTTTAACTTTCCATTTTGCTGCATTATTTCCTCAAGTGATGGCTTGGCGTGGTGCTGGCAGAGTAATTAAGAGAAAATGAGAGATCCGCCCAATCGTAGCATTTGCTACAAAGGAAACCCATACGGGTGCCTCGAAAGAAAGGCCTCGCAGTTGAAGAAAAATTCGTCCTGGTCCGGGACTCGAACCCGGGACCAGCGCTCATCCATCTAAGCTGACCAGGTGGCTAGCAGATGGCAGGTAGAGCGGCTGCCCCGGAAAGGCGGTAGTCCCAGGTTCGAGATTTGGACCAGGGCAAATTTTTTCAACTGCGAGGCCTTTCTTTTGAGGAACCCATATGGGTTTCCTTTGTAGCAAATTGCTACAGTTTGGTGGATGTCTCATTTTCCCTTAATTAATTGCTTCTCTCCACCTTGCAGGTTTCTCTTTTGCGGGTTTACATGTCTTTTGGCGAACAGTGGGCATTATTCACGTTTGTACTAGTAAAGGTACCTCACCCCCACCCCTTTTCTTTGCACAGAAAAGTTACCTTGGTTTGTCCCTCCCCGCTTCCCCCCGAAAAAAAATCTGGGTACATGCCTGCTTCTTAGGCTTTAGTTCCTGCCTCTGCCCATCCGCCAAAACGCCTGCTGGCACGCCTTTGGTTACTGGAATATCGAACACGCTCGGCGTTGCGACGGAACGCTCACAACGCATGCTGCTTGATTGCTCTCACTGGGGATCGACAGCCAGGCGGCTAGTGGAGAGATTGGAGAGGCTTGGAGAGATTAGAGAGGCTGCAAGACAGCCAAAAATAGACGACATGATGTCGCATCATGACGTAGAGCCAGTGAAGGCAGAGCTTAGCCGCACTCATTTGGCGAACGAATTGAGGAGGAAAAGCATGGCTAGGGAGGAGGGTAACTTGTAATCGTCTGTAGATCTCTTAATATGAGATGCTTCACTTGAATTGTGCCGCTAATGTTTTACTGTAGCTGTACCCTACACGTCTACAAAATTTGTCCAACCTGTTTCAGGGACCCTTTAAAGGCCAGCTACAACGAAGCTTTTGACCATGTAAGAAGCCCAGTTTCAGACGATTTAGACATACATTAGCCTCTGTGCAAAATTTTGCACGTGAAATACAGGTGAATGCGTTACAGCTCACAAAAATCTATGTTTTTCATACCAAAACTGAAAAAACTGCCGCCGTTGTTGCCCAGCAGAAGCAACATACAGTGAAGAATGTTGAGAACCAGCACCCGTGCTGTCTGTTTTCCTTGCTTGTATTCCGTTCCGGTGTATCAGCGAACAGGTCCCTCACGTCAGCTAGCCACAAAGTTAGTATACTTTGTTAGCTGCTTCGCGCGCTGTGACACCACTGTGGTGCGTCCATGATGTTCTTTTAATGTGAAATATTCTCAGAGTCCAGCCAGTTTTCTCTATCTGGTTTTCTACACTCAACAGCAGGGCCTCGGTGCATTTGCTTCTGCTCAAAGAATAGAGCATTGGGGTAGTCAAGCTAAAGGTGCAATATAGTCTGGCTTAACGTGGACGCGATCCACGTGTAGTGTGGTGACACTACATCATCGAAAATTGGATGCTCTACAGTTTAGTGTGGCTTGCGCATTAGTAGGACATTGTTCTATCGCACGCCAGAGCAGCTGGGACAGTGTGCATCGTGCGCTAGCTTGGCTCACAAGCAGCATGCTGTTCGGGCTTAATGAAACGTGTGTGTTGCGTTTGCACCTTCAACAAACAAAGAAACACTCGCTCGCCGCACACTTGTCCGCTAGCGCTGCGGCAAGAACTGATCGCCACGCTGGTGCGAACGTTTCAAGTACAGGGTAAAATTTTAGCGATCTTAGCATCTTATGGCACGACGTATCTAACTTCACCGGCTGCTGCCTGGTGCTGGAAGTGCCGAACTCGTCGACCAATCAGACAACCAACCGCCATCTGTAGTAAAGGGTGATAAGTAGCTGAGGCTTGGCACGAAGTGTGCGTAAATTCACAACCAGACAAGCTGCACTGCGGCCGGGATAAAGCATTGCCCATTTCGCCCTGGCAGCATTGCATTCCTGCATAGCTTGCCACCGCATCTACACCATGGCTGCCGCGTCACGTTCTGCTTCGGGAAAGATGCAGCATGTGATTCCTGCTCGTTTCTGGCGCTGTGTCGGAAAGAATTTCATTTGTCTGCTTCGATGCGTCCGATGTGAAGACACATGAAATATCTTGAAAATGATGCTCTACAGTGAAACCTCGTTAAACTGTAGTTGGCCGGAGCTCGGAAAAAGTACGTACTAAACAGCAGTACTGTTTAACCAAATAGCATGAGATCGCCCACTTACCTGTCGAAAACGGAACTCGGGGAGAGAGTGCGAAGAAAGGGAAAAAAAACATGCAGTATTTATTCACTTTGCGCGACAAAAGTGTCATTTTTGTTTGATGCCGCGGCGGCATAGCACGACGACAGTGGCCTCAAACTTACTAAAGCTGCGTGCCAGCTTTTCAGCCAGCCCCTTCTTCTTGGCAAACACTCGCATGGCAGATTCCTCATTGGCGTTATGTATTACGTCCCAAGGCACCTTTTTCATTGCCGGGTGCCGGAGTTTGGAATACTTTTTGTTTGGAATAGAGTTACGTTATCGCGCCCCTGTTTTCATCGCGACGATTGCATTCATGAGGCTGACGTAACGTGCAGCTTCTGCCACTGTCTGGCCTGAATCGCCCATGCTGTCGCTTTCCATGTCGTCTTCTTACCCTTCTTACCCGAGACGCCAACCGACAACCTGAATCGGCTAAACAGGCAAGCCATATTTGTAACGCTAGAGGCTCTTGTTCCAAATGAGATCACGAATATGAGAGTTAACACCCGTAAGAACATTCTCGCGGTTGACGTCAAGAACAGAGCAGCATTGGATATCTTGAGTACAGTGAAAATGCTGGGCAAGATAAATGTTCGCACGATAATACCACAGGACAGCAATACTATATCAGGTGTGATTTATGATGTCGGTGAGTCAATCGACGACAACGATCTGCCTATTTTGATCAAACCTGCCACAGCAGATGTATCAATTATTGAAATCCGTCGCCTAGGAGATTCACGCTGTGTGAGGATAACATTCAAGGGAGGTAGCTTGCCGTCCCACATGAAAGTTGGATTCTTTCGTCATCCAGTGCGACGGTTCGTTCCAAGACCACCTCAGTGCCGTAATTGTTTGAAGATCAGGCATGTCAGCGGCATGTGCAAAAATTCGACCGTGTGCGCAAGATTTTCTGAGCAGCACAGCGCTGATGCTTACCGTGCGACTCACTTCAAGTGTGCCAATTGCTCCGGTCCCCATCAAGCATCGTCGAAAGACTGCCCGAGACACAAGACAGAGCGGAAAGTCCTAAAACAAATGGTGAGAGACAACTCAACTCACAGAGACGTCGCCGCCAAAGTGCGACGGCGTAGTGTCTGCCGTCACCGTAGACGATCCTCGTCTACTAGAAATACTGATACCGTCGCAAGACAGACGCTACTTTCTGAGGCTGGTGCTCCCAAGGCTCTCACTCACAGTAACAACACGGTGTCTGATGACGCAGTGAATACCTCTACTGCAAACGACTGGCCTGCACTTCCGACATTAAGTCTTCCAGCCCAACAAAGATCGACGGTGGACTACCGACGAACCAATGAGGGCACAGATCACGTGCGAGGTCAAGACAAGCAAGTAATCGCCATAATAAAATCTCTAATGAAAGTCATTCGCGTGTTGATAAAGGACAGGCAGGCGCCATCTGCTCGAGGTGCACTACAAGTGCTGGACGGCCTGGATCCGGTTCTTGCGAGCCTCGAGTAGCAAGCACAATGGCTCTACCGCGTCAGCCGCTCTTCAGACAAGTCAAGGAAGCATCTATCATGCAATGGAATGCCCGTGGCCTTAAATCCCGCAGTGATTTTTGCCATTACGTTTTAACCAATCGATTCCCCATTGTTGTCGTCTGTGAACCGAAATTACAGGAACCTGTCCGGATCTCAGGCTATGAACCTCATGTGTCATCGACTTGTACTGACATTAGCAAAGTGATCATCTACATACGGTGTGAACTGACTTACGTTGTTCATCCAGTGCGGCCACATGACACTAATCAGTATGCGTGTTTGACCGTGAAAAAACAAAAACAAAAACTTGCGTTTACTTTAGTGGGCGCTTACCTTTCTCCATCAAGCTGTTTCGATAGGCAGAGGCTGAGTGACATTACAGATGCGACACCTGGTCCATGGATTGTTGTTGGGGACTTCAACGCGCATCATTCGCTTTGGGGAAGCAACAAGATAAATTCCAAAGGAAGAAACCTCGTGTCCTTTGCTTGCGACCATGAACTTTGTTGCCTAAATGATGGCAGTCCCACGTTTCTGCGCGGCCGGACGTACAGTAGTTGTCTAGACTTAGCATTTGTTTCGCGATGCCTCATTCGCTGCGTTCATTGGTTCACAGATATAGAAACCCACGGAAGCGACCACATTCCTACCTACCTGAAGATAAAAGGCCTCACCAAATCCGTTCCATCAAATTTTAAACAAACAATCGATTGGCCCGTGTTTAAATCGCTTATGGAGGACGCATGCCACGAAGGCATTTCGTCCACACTAGAATTTGAGATCACTAAGGCTATGCAGGATGCTATGCGCTCATTTCGGCCATTAGAAAAATACACAGATTTTGATTCGAAAATACAGAGCCTCCGTGCAATCTACCGGCGTGCGGAGCGACGGTACAGACGGACTAAATCATTGTACGACCTTAGAGAGGCCAGACGCATTCAAAAGAAAATTCAGCATCGCCTTGCTGTACTACAAAATCAACGCTGGAAATTGTTTTGTTAGTCTCTCGACCCACGTAAACCTCTGTTGGTTGCCTGGAGAACAATCCGTGGCCTTCGAACAGCTCCTCAGCAGCGTCGTCCATTTAAGTCTCTAGCCCTACATCAAGGACGCCGAGAAGTCGAGGTAGCCGAAGATTACTGCGCAAAGATCGCGGGTCCGGCGCTCACGTATTCACCTTGCGCACCTATTCCCATTGTGCCCCCTTGCTCCCGAGATCCTTGTATAGACACTGCTTTCTCCATTGAAGAACTGGAGGCCACACTTGCTGGGTGCGGGCGATCTTCGTCACCAGGACACGATGGCATCACATACTCTGCGCTTGCAAACCTTGGTCCAGAGGCCAGAGATGCCCTTCTTGGCCTATACAACGCATCATGGCGTGACGGCCTGGTCCCTACAACGTGGAAATCCAGTCGGCTTGTTCCACTCCTCAAGGCTGGCAAATCCCTGTTGGAATTGTCATCTTATCGTCCAATAGCACTGGCCAGCTGTGTCGGCGAGGTAATGGAGAGAATGATCCTTACACGGTTAGAATGGTACTTGGAATTTTACAACGTCTATCCAGAGGTAATGGCTGGTTTTCGACGTGGCCGCTCATCAATAGATAGCGTTATCGACCTGGTAACATACGTACAACACCAGACACATCTGAAACGAATCAATGCGGCCCTATTCCTTGATGTTAAAGGTGCATACGACAATGTAGATCATCATGCAATTCTGAACGCCTTAGAAGCTGTAGGGATTGGTGGACGCACCTTTCGCTGGATATGCAACTATTTGAATGTAAGATCTTTCTTTATTTTGGCTGAAGACAAACCAACGCCATCAAGCTATACCAGTCGTGGTGTACCGCAAGGCGGGGTACTCAGCCCTACCCTTTTCAACCTGGTGCTCGTTGGTCTCGCTGATTCGTTACCGCAAACCGTTCAGCTCTCCGTATATGCAGACGACATTTGCATATGGGCTTCAGGCGTGACATGTGTACAAGTCCGCGCACGACTTCAGAAAGCCTCAACGGCTGTGTCAACATACCTAAGAAGACAAGGCTTGGAGCTTTCCGCTGAGAAATGTGCACTCGTTGCTTTTACTCGCAAAGCGATGGCCCCGTATGCTTTGCGGATTAATGACCAAATTATACGATATAGACGAACGCACCGATTTCTTGGCGTCATCATTGATAGAGACTTGTCTTGAAGCCCTCACATCTCAATGATGACAAAGCGTTTGGCCGCCATTGTGGACCTTCTTGCGTTTCTTGGTGGGAAGTCCTGGGGTGCAACAGTACCATCAATGTTGCAACTATATAAAGCACTGTTTTTGGGCTTCTTACGGTACAGCTTACCTGTACTAGGAAGTACTTGCACTACGAATATTCGCAAACTCCAGAGTGTGCAAGCCCAAGCACTCAGGACTTGTACCGGTCTTCCCAAAACTACGTCATCGATTGCGGCAGTGGCCATAGCCAGAGATGCTTCTTTGACAGTCTACATTGATACAGATGTCCTGAGAGCGCACATCCGACACCTGACTCGGATTCCCTCACACCATCTTGCTTGCTTGCCAGCAAAAAGGCCACTTTCAGCCTTTGCCAAAACTATTCTAAGACATCAGTCCTACTTGCCATCAGAATTTACGCCCGCTACACGATTGTCAGATCCATTGTGGTGTCTGCACCGGCCGCAAGTGCAACTGACAATTCCAGGAATCAGAAAGAAAGCTGGTACGTCATTGCAAGCTTTGAAACAAGCAACTTAGGAGCACATTCACAACGTGCACAGATTCCGGCAACATGTATACACAGATGGTTCAGTAAAACTCAACAGCTCTGCTGCTGCAGTCGTCATCCCGGCACAACCTGAGGAAATCAAATTAAGAACTTCATGTGTGACCACATCGACGGGTGCAGAACTCGCGGCGCTCCGTGCTGCACTTGATTTCATTAAGCAGAAGCAACCGCAACAATGGACAGTCTTTAGTGGCTCCAAGGCAGCCCTTCAGTGCATACGAAGCCCAATGCGCCACGGACCCAATGAACAACTGGCCTGAGAAATTCGGCACATGTATCATCAAAGCCATGACAAAGGACACAACATAATCTTTCAGTGGCTTCCAGGATATTGTAACATCAGCGGGAATGACCACGCCGACAAAGCCGCCCGATCTGCACATGAAAGTGGTCAACGAGTCTTCATTCCGCTTTCGCGAACAGACGCTGCGGCTGAGCTGCGATTGATGTCCCGTGAGTGTACCTTGCCCCTGTGGGACTCGAATGTTTTCACCATGTGTCGGTTGCGTTCGTTGTCTCCGGACATACAGATGCACCTCCCACTTGGACTACCACGACGTGAACAGACCATGCTCTACCGTCTGTGGCTAGGCGTTGCCTTTACAAACTCGTATGCTTTCCTCATAGGAATGGCCAACAGTCCCACGTGCGACACATGTAACATCGACGAGACACTAGCACACATTATCTGTGTCTGCCCGCGGTACAGTGCTGAGAGACAAATGATGTGCAGAGTACTGTACCAGTTGGACAATCGTCCACTTTCAGAACTGAAAGCTTTAGGCCAATGCTCCGAAAGAACATCCGCGTTGAAGGCCTTACTCGCGCTATTAAGGTTCTTGCGGTCCACGGGGCTTCACGACAGACTCCAAGAATGCTGCCCCCTACCGCTGTGTAGTGTACGCGCTTTGTTCGTGCTTGTCTTCCTTTCTTTCTATCTCCCCCTTCCACTCTTTTTCTCTTTTTATCCCCCTTAACCCTTCCCCCGGCGCAGGGTAGCCAACCGGAACTACCTCTGGTTAACCTCCCTGCCTTTCTCTGCATTATTTTCTCTCTCTCTTTCATCACTGTTGCTAGTCGACACTTCGACTACAACAGAGGCAATGAGGGCGAAAAGTCGAACCTCGTAGCCGACATGTCTTCGCGGTCGCAGCAGCGCTGCCGAGCAACTTCTTCGCATTCCAAATGCCACACACTGTAGTCAACAGCAGATCCCTGTTGCGTGCCAGCGCCATCTTCTTCGTGTCACGTTCGATAGCACGGACAATGTCTAATTTTTCTCCTATGCTGAGCAGCTGGCGCCTTTTTTTATCCGAGCTTCGGAACGACGCACGTCCTCGCTTTCACGACGCCATAACGCTCTCTGGCATGGCGTCGAAATGATGTTGATGTTGATGTGGCTTCACACACAAACGCACAGGGCACTTGGAGGCCGTTGTTCCGATCTCTGAGGCTTGTTGTTCTGCCGGGCCGCCCGATGGAGACAGTGCACCGCCGTGTTTGCGCGACAAAAAGTTGCAACGCTACGTTTTAACCGATGCGTACGCAATAAGCTGGTACGGTTTATGCGGATACAAAATACATTATGTTCAATGGCCGCTGAGTCGGGGATTTGACTTTACTACTTTTAAAACGAAACTACTGTTTAAGCGGGTACGGTTTAACGAGGTTTTACTGTACCAGAAATGATAGCTTGAGAATAGTGCCCTTGAATACAACTTGTCTTTGAACGTTACCTTTGGTTTTCACGCACCATTGCGGCATGTAGTACTTATAGTCACCCCTAGAAAGCATTTGCCAAGCAGATCTTGATGGGCAAGTGGCTGTGCTGTTTAAACGTAGCTTGTGCAGCTTCGTTAACTGCAGTTTACATGCTTTGTGCATGTTGGCTCGTCCGTGTTGCACTTGCCTGCTGCACCGCGCTGCATGCTTTCGCTCTGAAAGCTGGGACAGGAAAGATGTGTTCGGCTTTCCTGTCACAACCATTGCTTTGGCATTCTTTCATCAGCATTCTTGCAACAGTTCAAATCACGAGCGCAACAGGGAGAACGCATGCCGAGAGAGACGCCCATCAACTCTCAGATGAGTGAGCAATGCGCCTGGCTGCCTAGACGCAACGTGGTGCAACTGAGCGATCAACAGTTGCGTACGGTTCTTCAGTATTCGCCATATCCGCATCACTACCGCTTTGCCGCCAGGTGCATGCATCATCTGCATAGGCGCTATTTAATAGCTGCTAATAACAAAATTAGGTAATTACCAGCCCTGCAGCCTTGCCAAAACTACTTTGAGAGCATAAGCTAGGCATTTATAGTCAATTTAGCCCAAGTGAAATTTCATTGTAGTTGACCTTTAAAGCAGCCTGATGGGTGCCTCCAACATTTAACAAGTTTTACAAGAAGCATTCGATATCCTTGAAAATGCCCAGGAATCATCTTGTGATGGTGGTGACTGTTGCTGTTAGGCATGATGCCTCTTGCACTGACTACTGTTGCACTATGTGCAGTTTGTTTTGATCCTCCCAGTATTATCATCACAGCCTGTGCTGTGAAAGCAAGAGAATAAAGATGGCGATTTGTTAGCAGCTACCTCATTGCAGTGTCTGCTCCCTCGATCCTCCCAAGCGAAGGCATCAAACATGGTGCCAAAAGTAGTTTAAGTGTTTCCGAAAGTGGCAAGTACCACTAGGAGCAGTGGAATGCCTCCATGAAGCAGCATCAGTGAGGACACTTGTAACGGATCACAGACCGCCACCATAACATGGTGTCGACACTTAAAGCACCAGAATGCATGCGCATGACAGCAACTTGCGAGCGAATTGGATGCTGTTCAAACAGCGATTTAAGCTCTACCTCACCACCATAGGTCAAAAAACGATGTCTGCCGAATTAGTTAGTTAGCAACATCATGCACTGTATGAAATGACAACTGAACTGCAACTATTTGTCCAATTTTACAATTTTTGGCAGATTGGGGAATCTTGAAGAATAATATTTCCACTGGAGGTATTGTCAAAACTAGCCTCAAGTACTCCTAGCAGTTCCTCAATAAAACTACACAAAATTTACGCTATCATCAACTGCTGAACATAATTTTTAAATGACGGGAGCAGTGAAGACAGAAGCTTCTCTCGGGTTCTCTAATTTTCAGATCAGTTGTCTTGGCTGTTTTAATGATGTCTCAAACAATTATACATTCTCATGAGTGCATGTTATTTTGATGATTGTGTTCCGCTAATATCGAAAGCAGCATTATTTTTCCCACTGTGGGGTGCTTTTATCCATCAGCACTTCGATAGCATATGTACAGATTATTAGGAGCAATCTTTCCCATCTTGTGAGGTTTTCACTCGCACAAGTGCATGCAGTCGATTTCAGACCGACCATCGACCAAAGCTTGTCTAGCTGTCTCGTCTCTTACATTTTTAACTCTGCCTGTGCAAGTGCCCTTATTCATTACTGAACAATTTTGTGCAGAGCTGTACAGTACTCACGGATTGAAATAGGACATTCAGAGCGCGTGGCCGTCGTTACATGCAGCGCCGCTCGTGGGTGCCCATAGAACCAAAGTGCTGCATTGTGGTATAGCGCGAGGGGGAGAGCATATACGGAGCAGAACTACTCCTTCCGGTCGCCGACAAGCCGGCCTGTGGTTTAACATAGTGCCAGTGTGGCGCTGCAAGGCTTACGCGCCTTCGTGTGCCGACTGAAATGGCTCGACGGTGCACACCTGCGCGAGCAGACGACGCTCTCAATGCACGCGCTTTGGCGATGCGGCACGCATGCTGTGCAAGCAAGACACGGAATTCCGCTGCGAGATTGCGCCTTGTGTGCGTTCGTAGATGTGATAAACATCTGTACAAAAGAATAGCTTATTTCGTGCGAACACCTGTGGAGTAGCCGACGAGAAACTGCCTTCTTTATTCAGCCCCGAAATGAAAACACCCGGCATCGTTGGTCGCACTGACGTCAGCAGAAGCCGCGCCACAGGTAGTTATATATCGCGAACACAAGACGCGCCTCCATTTCAGACACGACCAGCAATGCCAGGCATACCCATCTCGGAACGGATGCAGATTGTGGCTATCTGCAGCAGGTTTACCGCAGCAACGAATCGCCGATATGACCGTACGCCCCCGCTCGTCGGTGAGCAGGATTGTGCGGGCTTTCAGGACGGATGCTTGCTTGACAAATCTGCCCAGAGGACACCGACCAAAGGTGACGACCGACTCTGACGACGACCGTATAGTTGAAGCAGCGAGACGAAACCCGAAGATAACGGCGAAAGAAATACGAAACGACCTGGGGCTAGCAGCCAGCACACAAGTAGTACGCGAGAACTTTCACACAAATGGCCTTCGTAGTTGTGTGGCGGCGATTAAGCCCTTCATGTCTTCAGAAAACAGGATCAAAAGGCTGCTGTTTGCACAGGAGCATCAGTCCTGGACAGCGGAAGTGTGGCAGAATGTCCTTTTTACGGACGAGAGCACGTTTACATCAAAATGGGACCAGCAGCAGCGAGCGTGGAGGACACGAAGCACGAGGCAGGTGGACTCCTTCACAAATCGGGGGTTACACAGCTTCACTAAAAAAAATCCGCCAATGTTTATCTTTCTTTACATTCCCGTAGCGCATGATAGATGGGATAGATGGTATGTAGCGGCTAGGTGTGCGTTTTCATAAAAAAACTAGGTTTTATATTCCGTGCACTCTGCTACCACGAGGAGAGAGCGCACGCCAAAAAACTTTTCACCAGCACCTTGTTTCGTGGGTTGGACACAAGCAGTTCGTAGAAATGGTCACTAAAGGCAGTGCATTCTACCAACATTCAAGAGCCAGACCCCTGTCATCGCGGTTATCAATCGCAGTGAAGTAAAATAATGTCTTGTGTTCTTTCCGCTTCCTTCAGCCAGGTTCGACACCCTAAAATCTGCATCGTGTTGCAAGCAGCGGTCGATGTAGCGTCAACGTGTGGGGGTGTATTTACAAAGGCTTAGGTCTGCTTGTACGCCTGGACGGCCGCTTTAATGCCGCAGCATACCTAGACCTCCTCGACACCGTCCATATGCCGTACGCCCTGGTTGGCCCATTTAAGGACGGCTTGTTTTACTTCAAGCACGACCGGAGCCCAGTTCACACCGCAGCATCCGTGATTCGCCTGCTGGAAGACAAGTGTGTGATGGTGTTGAATTGGCCTCCGCAAGGTGCGGACATTAATATTAATGAGAATGTATGGGCTGAAATAAAGAAGGCCCTGTCTCGTCGGCCGCTCCACAGATGTTCTCCGGAGAACCTGTGGGCGGCTCTTCAACAAGAATGGGAGAAGCTAGCGCCTTCTTCCTTGGGCGATAGCCTCTACGAAAGCTTGCCACGCAGAATGGCCGCCGTATTCGCTGCTAGGGGCGAACCAACAAAATACTGAGACTTCGTTTAAATGTTGCACCAGGACAGGCATGTGACTGCTTCTTTTCTTTTTTGTCGTTGCAAAACGGACGAAATAAACTTTCTTTTCTTTTGTGCAAGTGTTTATCATGTCAACGAAGACACGTGCGGCACTATCACGTAGCTGAATCCTGTGTCTTAATTGCACAGCATGCGTGCCGCATCGCCCAAAACGCGCAAGCAGACGCAGCCGCAAAACAGGCAATGCGCACCGCCGAACCATTTCGGTGGGAACACGAACGCACAAGCCTTGCAGCGCCACGCAGGCAGTGTGGTAAACCACAAGCCGGCCCCTTGGCGACCGGAAGGAGCAATTCTGCTTTGTAGATGTTCTCCCCCTCGCGCTATACCACAATGCAGCACCTTGGTTCCATGAGCATCCACGGGGGGCGCTGCATGTAGCGACGGCCACGCGCTCCGAATGTCCTATTTCAATCCGTGAGTACTGTACATGAACTGAACGAAGCATGCGGAGGCTCTAGCGTCAGTTGAATGCACACTAGACTACCTTACTTGCATAGAAAAGCTGATCAAACACAAAATGCAAGCATGAAGTGACTACTGGCATGCTCCCGACCTGACGGCCATTGCTTTGCAAACCTAAAGAATGCAGTAAAAAATAAACCAGATGCCTACTGCAGTGAGTGAAACGAAATGCTCCCTGTACAATAGGAACTTACCCATTCTCACATTTGCGAAGCTACTGCTTTTGCCCATAGCATGGGCGTCACTGTGTCTAGTATTGACGCGACCAAGTCTTCATATGAATTTTTTCTTACAAGATCTGTCATGCAAAAGTTGAGAAGTAGGAACCAGGTGCATATTTTGTATATCTCAGATTTCTTTTTTTTTTTTTTTACTCTCCGTATTTATATTACAAATAGTGAATTATTACTTCTGTTCGCACTCTGAGCTGGTGATGTAAACAAGTATTTATGAAATTTCTTGATTCCAAAACATGATTGCAAGCCCCTCTTTTTCGATTTGCACATAATTGCAATCTGTTGGGGTCATAGATCATGACGCAAAGGTGGCAGGCTTCTTCCGACAGTCGATTAACGTGACAACAGCGCTCCTAAACCATATGCAGATGTATCATATGTCAGGCGCAAATCCTTTTTCACATCGTAGAGCTCTAGCAAGTGGTTTTTACACAGGAGTTCTTTGCACTCTTTGAAATTCTTGTTGTGCCGATAGGACTATTTTCGTGCACTTTCTTTGTGTAGCAAGTATGATGGCTCAAGCAGTGTGGCTAAGTTGGGAAGAAACTTCGGATAAATGAGACCAAGAAAAACTTTGAGCTGAGCGACATCTTTTGGCAGGGAAGCATACATGATGGCTTCCATCTTTTCCGGTGCTGGGTGCAACCAGTTTCTGTCAATTGTGTAGATGACAAACTTTGCTTTGAAAGAATGTGCATATTTCCGCGTTAATGCAAATTACATGAGCTTGTAGCTGCTAAAGCACTCTTTTTGCTTGTCTTTTTCTTAAATTACAACATCAACAGTACCAGGAATGCCTCGCAAATCCTGGTTTAAAACAGCTTAGAAAATAGCCGGAGCACTTGCCACCCCATATGGCAGTCGTTTAAATCGAAAGAAATGCAAGTGAGTGTTCACTATTAAGAGCTCAAGCTGAAGTCGAAGGTAAGCATTGGAGAGATCTAGAAGTGTGAAAATTGTGCCTCCTACTATGGATGAAGAAATGTGCTCTGATAGAGGCAGTGGGTAATGATCGCAGTGGGTAATGATCCACCTCTATGTGCAGATTAAGTTATTCCGTAATCCCTGCAGATCGTTCCAGAATTGCCTTTCTTTGGCACAATTATTAGAGGTGTGGCCCACTCGCTGTGCTTCTCTCAATAATGACATCAGGTCATGTAATTCTTCAGCTTGTTCCGATATAAAGTGTGGAACTGGTCTACCCTTAACGAAAAAAGAAAAACAGGTGACGCATACTCCTCTAGAAGAATGCTTCCACTGAAGCCCAAGATTTTATAGTACCCTTTTTTCAAACACTTTGTGGCACTTTTTTCATTAGAGACTTTTCTGTCTGACTGCTGTACACTGGTAGAGTCTACTAGAATCTATTTTGAGGGGTGCGACTTCACCTCTCCGCTTGACATGTTTTGTGTTGCCAGTAGCAGCAGCGCTGCAGTCGCTAACTATTGAAGGTGCATCGCGGTAAAGCGTGTCTGGCGCTGGAGCACAGTTGGCCTGGAATGCATGCCTGGCATCTGACCAGATGCGTACTCCATACTGGCCATGGGTAGAAGTATGGTTTGCTAGGCACAATCAATTGCCAGTGATGACCATGCTGCTGCTACGAGCAGCACTTTGCACAACACGTGCGATAAGGCGAGGCGTGCACCAGCAGGTGCACTGCTCATATATTCTACTTCACTGTAACACTGGTACTTCTTCCAAGCAGTCCAACATTATTTTTGACACCCAGTTACATCCCAGAAGTGTTGGCACCCCCAAGCCTGATTCAAGCTGAGCTATTACACAGCAATGTGCCGCTGTGTTTCGTACTTATTATTTCTACAGCTCAATTAAATGTTACTCGTAGTTTCTCCTATTCTTTCTCTGGCTCCATTGTCTGTCTGTTTTCTTTGTGTAGTTGTAATTAACAAAGAAATCTTGCTCTTCAGATTCTTTTCTCGCTCGCCTCACAAAGGTATTATTTAATTGGCAACTAATGGTTGCACATTTTGCTAACAGGGCAGCCGGCTGGAGGACCAGCGCAGCAGCATGCCCACTCTGCAGCGTGCCCCAAGCGCTCCTGTGGTGCCAAGCTCACGATCGGCACCAACGGTGCCTGATGAGGACTTTTTCTCGCTCATCCTGCGCGTGCAGGCAGGCCGCATAGAGGACCAGCGCACCTCCTTCCGGCCCCCCGATGCCGCCCCAACCACTTCATCTGCCCCCGTCCGGGCCAGCCTCAAGGGCAGTCTCAAATCGGCCCTGCGGGGAAGCCGCCACTCCAAGTCCAAGCAGTGAAGGCAGAACATGTTGTTGGCCAAAGGGTCTTGCTCACAAGAGGCACGGTTTGCATGCACATGGAGTAGCCACGTGGTTCTCACTTTCCTGGGTAGGTGAAAGCTTGAGGCCTCTGATGAATTTGACACATTAAAGGTTTCTTAACTGGTCCACACAAATGTAAACCAACAGAAGGCAGTTGTGATCAAATGCCCTGGCAGGAAAAAATCGTTAGTGTTGGGTGCCACCAAAGACTCTTAGGTTTAGTTTGAGACTCAGTTTCAACTGTCCATAAACTCATTATATTGTATTGCATCTGGTGCATAGCATGCGAGGTTTATTGATGACATAGAGCAGTGCAGCAGTAGTTGTAGTTATAACTTTAAAATGTTTCACAGCACTGTTTCACAATGTTAACGCAGCTTTTTATTTATTTATTCAGCTTTGGAATGGCCACTATGCTACAGTGCCCATGCTTTCTGCCATTTTTGGTTGTGTGCAGTGGTAGTCCAGCAGTGCCATTGGCATAATTTGACCAATTTGTGTTTGCCTACGCGAGTTCGGATGCTCTAAGGGACATCAGTGAAATTAATTTGTATGACAGTGCAAGAATGAAAGCCCCCCCCCCCCCCCCCCTCACTTTACACTCATTGAATTACGAGATCAGCAGCACTTGTACAGTTGCGAGCAAAAGTTTGAGGACCAAAAGTGCCGTGTTTTTGCAGATGGGGCATTCCAGATAAAATCCAACGCACACTTACGTGCGCGCATTGGACCAATGCAATGCATTAAACCGATTGCGGGCTGCGGAGCTGTGCTTGTATATATATTAATTTTTTTTTGCTGATGCCGTGGTCTCCACAACTTTGCTCGAACCTGTACACATGCAGTTTCTGTGTAAAAGCAACTTTGGTTGGCATGCTGTTAAAACATGACTTGAATTGCTGACAATTCTATTTGTCAGTGCCAAGTTTGGGCAGCCTGCCTATTTTGATTAGATCGATATATTTGTAACTGAAAAATGCTGACACAATAGTGAATGTCATCCCAAAGGGAAAGCTTACCTGCAGTAACATAATGTTGATGCTTGCAATCTAGCTGGTGTTGCACAAAGGCAAATGCTGACATCTTCATGAAAAAATGTGCAGCTTTATCTTAATGTGTTGCAGCCAGAATGAAAAAAATGCAGCACTTTCGTAGCAGTTAGTGGGAAAATATGGCACCATTTCCCAAAGTCTGGGCATAGTTCTGTGACAGCAGGCAGGCCTCTTATTTATATTACAAAGATACCTCTTCATTAAATAATGTTTAGACATCAGTCATGGCTTTTGAGCATGACTATTCAGCCATGCTCAGAACATACCTTGACATTATTAGTAAATGCATGTGTACTTTGTGTTCCTCAGTTATGTCTCGTAATGCTCATGAATAATGTACAAGTTGGATAGAATTTTCAGCTCCCTTTGTGATGATTCTTCATCAATTTTATCATTTAAGAGATGAAAGTGGCACTCGCTGATGTAATCGCTGTGATGCTGTTTTGGGCTGAAAAATCCTGCTATTTCTGCTTTAGTATGTGAATATCTGATACAAAATCTTTCGTATTTGGGACTGCTTGGACCACCACTGATAATATGTCCTTAGCAGCATGTGTGTTCTTTTGTCAGTCAACAGCTCCACTGCTGTTTTAAAAAAAAAGTTAAAGCAGCTTCAAGTTTTTCCGACGCCACACATTTCACACTAGAAACTTGGATAGGCAATGTGCAAAACTCCACAAGCAGGCATCTCCGCACAACTTTTAACACCACTACTACAACAGTAGTGCTCATGCTCAAACCATTTGCAGAGCAAGGAATGTGTTTGAACATGTTACTTTCCTGCAGTCACTCATTGTGTGTGCCCCAGCTGGCTTTTTTTTTTTTTGAGCTTACAATGTTCATCTTAGTGTGATATTTGAGTTGTGTGTAGAAACCAGCTTGTGAACTTTGCATATCATCTACTGGGCAGTATAAAATGAGCTTTAAGCTAGCTGCTGATAGTAATTGTAGTACGTCTCCAGCTTGCATCCATAGTACCAGTTGCAGCCATGTCAAGCTTGAGCAATGGCCAGTGGCACCACGCATTGACACTTTGACAGTATGGATTATGGTTGCAAGCAATTTGGCAAAGTGTGGTATTTATACTATTTTTTAACACAGAAGTGGTGCACATTAATATTGTGTAAGATATCGTGTTTGTATGTATAGATCCTCCATGTCTGGTTGAAATGGTATGATGCTTTTCATTTTATTTATTTGCGCATTGGGCATAATGTATTCTACTTGCTTTTTTTACTGAAAGTAATTATAGTGCAAGTTTATTTACATCAACAATGGGCTAGCTATTGTAGTAAGCTTTTAGGTGTAAGAAGCACCTAAATAATTTTGATTTGTCCGTGAGTGTTTTTTTACACACAGAATATTAGCTTCTAAATTGATTATCAAAGTACTGCATAAGCATAATTATTCTGAGTGCTATATTTTGTTCCCAGTGCTAGATTTACTGCTAAGATAGTGGTATACTGATGTGATGATGTCACAGGTGTCATTAACAAACTGTGTGATCCCAAGTGTTCTGGCGAATGCCAAGTAGCCATTTTAATTTATTGTAACTCCACATTTCACTACACATCAACTTTTGTTGCCGGCTTGCTACAGCTACATGGTGTGGTTAAATATAATGCATTTGTGTTGTGATGTCTTTTTGATAATGTGTGATTACCATTGCCACAAACTGCACTTAATCAAGGTTACTATTAGTGTACTGACTCGACTCTTGAGCAACATTTCTGTGTGTTCTGCTAAATTTCATGTGCAACCTTTGCCACAGGTGTGCAGGCCACAGTGTATGCAGTGGGGTGCCTGTGGTGCTTTTGAGTTCTAGAGAGTAAGAAGGGCAGTTCATAACTTTAGAGCTTCAAGGTGCTGTGGATGCTACAAGATCCCCACTAGGTGGCCTGTGGCCTGTTTGCTCTTGACAGAGGTTGTGGCTTAAAAGCAAATGGCTAAATGTTCAGCTTGAACTTTTCTTTCTGACTGTACACAATGCTTGTAGTCCCTCTTGATTTTAAACTTGTTTAGCATATGGCAGTGCTGTGTGGTAGGAATGTGTCGGGTAGTTGGCAAAGGGTTGCAGAAACTTGACCAATGGAGCTGACCAAAGCTTGTTGCAAGTAAATGCGCTTTTTTCAGACATCCTCTCTAATGCACAGAAAATCAGTGAGACCAATGCCACAGCCTAGTAGCACAGTTATCACATTGCTATGAAGCATTGGCAGTATATATTTGCGACTTTCCTAGAGGTGTACAGCATCTTGTTACTTATGGAGGTCAGGAATTCCCCCTACATGTGTAATGCCGGTGTGCTAGTTAAAGTGTGACCTTGTGTGTAGTATCTTGCCCAAGAAAGAAACTTAATTCACCACCAACAATCTTATATGTAGTGAATTTCCTCTGGAGAGGATATTCAATTTTCATGTTACTGTGTCTAAACAGTGCCAGTACACCAAGCTGCCTGGCATTATAGAGCTAAACAGTGCAGCTGAACAGGTAGTGCATAATATTTCAAATACTTGCTTATTTGGGGCCAGAGCATTTGATAGATACTTTCTAGTTAAGAATATGGCTGTTTCTATATGTATTTGCACTGTTTCATACATGTAAATGCACAGTTAGTAGTGTGCAGAACAAGGGGCTGTACCATACAACCAGCAGGTACTCCTTCACTTGATTGCTCTTTTCCTTAAAAGCTTGTTTCTATTTGAGGCAGATCTGGCCCGTTCGTGTTGAATGTAGCTTCACATCCGTCATGTTGTTGCTAGGGGAGCAGACTTGTCTGACACAACTTTCTTTCCATTGGATTTGTGTTCAACCTGTCCTTGTCTTCGTAGACAGCATGCCAAGGCAGCAAGGCAGCATGTCTTTTCTCTTGAGCTGAGGCATTGATTTTTTGCTCTGAGATTAGCAGAACTGCAACATAAGGGGAAAGGAGTACAACTGCTGGTGAGGTGCCAAATGCCGACAGTGGTGTCAGAATCGTAAACACCTGATTAAATTTTCCCATGAGCTCTTGTTCTAAATCGAACCACAGTTTCACCTGGTTTAACCTGGAAAACCTGCTTAGAATGTTGTGACAATGTCTTTAGACCTCTTTTCATTTACTTTGCTCATAATGTTATCACTACTACTTTACTTGAAAAGCATACACAACATCTTCTGTTAGTTTTATTCTGTACCAGGATTTATTTTTCTGTTATTTAGGAAATGATGTTAAAATTTTTGTTTGCTTGTAAGACAAATATGCCAGGGTATAAATAAAAAAAAAACTTTTTTTTTTCTGAAACCATTTCTGCATTTGGTGGTTGGTTAATATAATGCCAAGTCTCCTATGATTCATCCTGCTGCTACCAAACCATATGGCAAGTCAATGCTTCATACAATGGCATAACGATGAAAGTGCCATCACAGCACATCTGTGGTGGCGTTGTAGAAAGGGTATGTTCTCCTATTCAAATAACCCCAAAACTATGTCAGCATCCTCTTGAAAATTAAAGGCCAAAGTTGGAATAAGACAAAGGAACAAAAATAATTATCTCGTAGGAAAGTGTGCACCTTTCTAACTGAATCTGAGATAGCCTTCTTGCTGAAGGTGTTTTCAGGGGATGTTTGTGGACTAACAGACAGCCAAAATATGTTTTTGCTGAGCCTTTGTTCCATCATGTTAGAGAGCAATCAGTATACATATTGTCTACACAGTTGTGTGTTGCCGTTGGAAAAAGTGAAGCAGAAAGTTTGGGTATGGGAAAAAAATTTGAATTAAAAAGTTTATTTTCATTTTCAGCCAAAGTAATGGTAGGAAGGCTATTGAAGCCCAATTGTAGAAAAAACGTCTTCCTTGCACTCATGCCAAAGCACCTGTGTCAGCACATTTTTATTAGTGTGAGCAGTTGTGAAAAGCTAATGGCATTGAGTCTCTTAATGACAGACAAGCATCATGTGACTGCAAGTCTACAATAAATGCAAGAGAAACAAAAACAGAAAAAGTTGCTAAAAAAGGGTATTTTTAAAGGAATGTGTCAGCTTCAGTGATTTCAAGAGTTAGAAATTGTGGAAATGTGTAGAATCGTGCTTGAAATAACTGTCACTTGTCATCGATACACATGTTAAAACCACTCATTCATTTGCCATTGCCTTTCTGAAGTTGGCATCATCGTTTATAAACTTTTGCTGTTCTTGAAGAGAGATTTAAGGATTGTGTCAATGTTACTTATTGGTTTGGCACTGTTTCAAAGATTCAGTATGTCTAGTTTCAGAGCCTTTGACAAAGCTAGGAACTTTAAAAAAATAAAAAGTAAAGGCCATGCTTTCTTGTCAAATAAGGTAGCAATACATCTAGATATTCCTTCTCCAGCAACCTGCAGCTTACTTAAGTGACATTTCCTTTATATATATATATATTTATTTTTCAGCAGTGGTTTGCTTTATTCTGTTTGAGATCATATTGACACTGGCCCATGCTGTTTTTTCCCTTGATGATGCCCTGACACCATGTGACAGGTTTTGCTGCACAACCATGACCATTGTGCAGATGTGTAAATGTTGGAATTTGTGCTTTGTGAACATTGAAACCAAATTCAAGTCCCCAGCTACTGCATGGAGCCAGCAAGAGAGAGATGTGCTTGGCAGCTTGTGTGATGAAGACAGCATTGTGCTGGTGAAGTGCAGGCCTTCAGTAGAGTGTCTGGCTTGTAGTTCTGAGCCCTAGGGCAGAATCGCCTGCCTTATCAAGTCTTTGAGGCAGCCTTGCCAGGCATGCTTCAGCAGGTACCTGAACTGCTTGTCTTTTAAGGTTTGTAAAGCGTCCCTGTGAGAAGGCGTTTTTGTCTGGCACATTTATGTCGTATCTTGGTGATGTAAGATGCCTGCTTCATGATAAAGTGCACACATGCCAGCCATCTGTTTTCCGCGAGTTAAGACCTCAAAGGTGTGGCTATCTGTCCTTCAGTGTACCTAAACGTATTGTGGAAACTGTTATGAATATGGAAGGTCAGGGTGGGTGTTGTCGAATTTGCATTTATAAAGCGCACACACAACACATATGCACATAAAGCTTGCAGTCCTGAACGAAGTAAATATTACTGAAAAACTGTGCACACCTCTAAGTCACTGCAAACAAGTATGCACTCAAGGATAGTTCTGCTGCTAGGAAGTGACCAACACCACAGCAATGAGGATATAAAGGCTAGATAGTTGTGAAAATCAAACCAAAGCTGTGCTTGAAATAGCAAGCTTCCATCACTTGAAGTCTGAGTGTTTTGTTGAAGCTACAGTGCCATTAGATGGGTTATGAAGCTCATAAACCTAATGCAAGCATCTTTTATGACTGATTACACTATGCTTTGAAAATGTGAAGCTTGTCAATAGGTTTTTTTTGTTGCACTGGCAACCTTTATCCTGTGTACAGTCATGGGAAAAAGAAAACTGAGTAGAAGAGTTCATAATGGTACTACAAAATCGAAAGATCATGCTCGAGGTGAGTAATGCATCCATGCAGTTAATTTGAACTTGCTATATGACATATTGTTTTTCATAGAATATAGCAATGACATTCACAAGCAAAGTGAAAGTCTTTTTTTTTTTTTAGTCAACTTGTTTTAGGTTTCATTAGCACAGCTAACAGACGTTGCTATTTCATTTCTTCACAGTACAGGGTAAATTATGTTAAGCGAGATTAACCAGAACATTATTCCAAAATATTTCAACTTTTTCTGGCATTTTTTTTCTTGCATGCGCAGTTGCATTTTCTTGAATGCACCAGAAGTTATTGTCGTGGTGCAAGTTTTTTGACACTACAATTTTCTTGTGATAGGGCAACATGCAACCAGGGTATAACATCGTATTCAGGTTCGATTTGCGTATTTTCTTTTTCCCATCGTTGGCTTGCGCACTGCAATTCCTCATCAGCTACTGTGTTTAAGGTATATCGAGAGGAAGTAAAAGAAAACTAAAAAATCCTGTATTATGCCAGCATAACAATGTTCCTCCATTTGTAAAAAAAAATGAATGCTATGAAAGATATTTGTATATTCAGGCAATATTGGTAAACTCTATATATATATATATATATATATATATATATATATATATATATAGTCAGCAGGTTATGCAGGTGAGTTTGCCAAATCCAGCTGCATCGAATGGTTCAACTTAAAATTCATGTAATTATACTTGTGAAGGTGTTTGTCATTATGCAACATTAAAAGACAACCGTTAAGATATAATATTATCATGGAGACTAGTGCTATTTAAAGCTGAAGGAAGTTTTGAGATCAAATAAAGTTTCCTGAACTAATGGCAGCAGAAAATATTGTTGCAAATAGAGTGACAATCTTGCACTTCCAAGCAACTTCCTTACATAGTGTTTGGTGAGCTGGGCACTTTTACGACCACTTGGCTGCTTAGCATCCTTTATATGCTAAGAAATTTTCGAAGGCATATATGAGTTTGTTTTATAAAAAAACAAAGAAGGAAAACACTTAGGAAATCTAAGAACAGCATGTGGTGTTGGGAGGGTAACTGGGAACTGAACAGGTTTTGCAGCTATGGCCAAGAGTCTGTGCAAGTTTCCTTCAGCCTAATGGAGGCTGTGCATCAGACCAATGTGTTGTTACACCAAGGCACTCTGTGTTGGCCAGTGTGTGTCCTTGCGTGTGTTGATTTGTGTGTATATAATATATACCTAAATATATGCGCTTGTACGTATCAGCCTGGGAGGCATTCATGTCCTAATGTCCCTGTGTGTTGTCATAGCCATGAATTGTGTTTACTTAAAAAATTCACTTAGTGTCCATCTCGTACAGGTGTCTCGTATATACATCATTATAAATATATAAAAATATAACCCAGCCACATATAGGAGCTCAGTAAAATTGTTCATGCTTCATGTAAAGTATATTTTTTAGAAAAAAAAGCAAGCCAAAACGTTACTAGTGGTCATCTTTTTATGCAGCCAGACTAGCGCAGACTGCATCCATTTAGCATTTACTGCTTGTTACGCAATCGTTGCATGAAGTGAACAGTTCATAGAACAAATGTTATTTCTTCCATGTTCAATATAGCACCTGCCAGTGAATAAGATGGGCTGGTTTATTTTTTTTCTCCCATTTTCCTTTGGATTGGAAAAGAGTAATTGTTGTAACGTGTTGGTTGTTCACTATGTGTAATCGTGTTGAGAAAGCCTGCTATGCTGAATGAAACTGTTGGTTCCTCCACAAGCAAATGTCATTTTCAAGAACTTCAACCTACTACAGTGTGCGAACTTTCATCCAGGAAAATGCATTTGTCAGGTGCCCATGTGTGCAAATGTTTGCACCATAGCTGTTGTTGCAACTGTCAGCAGTTCCCAGTGATAACATGAAACAATATTGTCTACTTGGAAACTGTCAGTAAACTGTAGACACTATGTTGTCAGCTGGTGAGGGAGCTGCCATTATCCCAAACTGAAATTCTTCCAAGCTACTACAGTGTGAACAATGTGAGTACCTGTATTCAACTGCCTTCATTATTTCTAGTGTTACCTAGGCATCGCAACAGCACTTCAGAATTGAACTGTAAGCTGCCCATACACATATGGAAATAAACTATATAAAAGTATAAGGTCTACTCATTTTGTGCATAGAGAAATAATTTCCTCATTACTAGAATGTTCAAAATTTATTGAGAGCCTTCTCATCTACTGAAGGCATAAACAGCCACCTGCAAGAGAACATTTCCCCCCTTGCATTTCAAACCCTTCACCAAACTAGTGAGCATGCTCCCGTTTCCTTTATAGTTGCATGTCCTCTAGAAACCACATCACAAAGGATAGCAAGCACCATCAGATGTTGCACAAGTTCAGTGTGAAATGTGAAGGAAGGCTTTCTCATTAGTATGTTTTATAGATTCCACGGGCTGTAGGAATGATGCTATGCAAAGCACTTTGCAGGTAGCTGGCTATCCAGTGTCGTTTGGGGTTCTGCAAATCAGTATTGCATGGACAAACATGCTTATGTAAGGCGAGTAGTGTGTGCGTGCGTGACGTGAATGCTATGCGCCGAAGATAACAGCCTCGTTACTCGGAAAATTGCAAATGGCTAAACAAGAATTACTGAAACTACAACACGGAGCTATAGCACCATACAAATGGCCCACTGGAAGTCAAGTTCACGACAAGCACTTGAAGAGGATCTTCGAGTATCCCTTCCCTCGGAACGAAGAAACGACATGTTAGAAATAAATTGAGATGCACACTCATAAAAATGAGAAAAGGACTGGAACGGGACATTTGTAGGGGGGGAGGGGGCTCTGTGATAGCAGTCTCATAAAACAAGATTTCAAGCTATTTAGTCGGGCACCATCTACTTTTCTAAGGAAAATTCAGATTCAGAAGATCTCGCAGCTGAAAGTTGGGACAGCAACAGGCTTGCCCATTAGAGCAGTATTAGAAATTCTGATTTCATGGCACCATGTACAGAAGTACAGAAGGTCAGCCATTTAACCAGTTCGTTATGGCCAGGTACCCCAACAAGGTGAACTTCCTTTACATGCACTGGCACCCGCCGTGGTTGCTCAGTGGCTATGGTGTCCGGCTGCTGAGCACGAGGTTGCGGGATTGAATCCCAGCAACGGCTACCACATTTCGATGGAGGCGAAATGCGAAAACACCCGTGTGCTTAGATTTAGGTGCACGTTAAAGAACCCCAGGTGGTCCAAGTTTCTGGAGTCCTCCACTACGGCGTGCCTCATAATCAGAAAGTGGTTTTGGCACGTGAAACCCCATAATTTAACTCGATTTTTTTACACGCAATGGCACCAAAGTGACAAAGATGCTGGAAAAGAAACAGCTGACAGAATTGCTAAAAACTGCTTGAAAACTGGGTGTAGTCTGGAAGCCAAAGTAAGCAACTCCGACCTAAACTTCGTGAGTAAATTTACTCCTGCAAGGCGCCTCTGGCAATGGGACGAGTTGGGTATGTTGCAACATCCTGTAGTAGTATCTCTAGATGCTGTTGTGGAAAAAGCTTTGCATTATTCAAATAATTTTAATCAAATTCTATACCTAATACAGGACTGGGACGGGGAGCAATAATGAGAAGGTGGACGTTTAGAATATCAATCAACGGCTGTGTTGTCTTTGGCCAATAACTGCAGAAAAACCAATGTCTGGGTAACAAAAACTGCTCGAAACCTGTTCAACATCAATCCATATACGTGCGGAAAAGTAGATCATTAAAAAAAAGTTCACTGACGATTACGATACCCCCCAATGCGAAATGAGCGCAGCTCTATACGGGTTTTCATTTCGCGGTATATTGGTTGGCGCGGACATTCTGTCTCGTGCGGCACGTTCCAAAACGGGCGAAGTGCGGAGCGTGTGCCTCTTTAATTGGGAGATCGCGAGAGGCAGCGCGTGGGTGCGATTCACAGCAGCCGCTGCAGACACCTCCGCTCATGCAACGCTTTATTTCCACACAGACGACGCGCGCTACTCTGACGCCATATCGTCGCCGCACAGCCCGTCTTGCGCGGCATTGCGCTTTTCTTACGCTTTCGTTCCACCAAGACGAGAGCGGCCTTTCGTCGAGGGGAAGTCGTGCCACCAGTGTCAACGGCGATAACACCCAATGGAGCGCCAAATCGAGCCTTACTCGTAGCCGCTCGCCATCGCCCCTTGCAGGAGCAGTGATCCCCGTCGCATACACTGGTACCTCTCGTGCCGTGGATTAACCTCAGCAGCATACTCCAAGGACGAGCGTAGCCCACAGACATGGAGGAAGGAAAACTAACGCCGTGCGCACTGAAAGCCGTGTTGCGGCGCCCATTGGAACCGCAGGCGGCCCTCGTGCCGGAGACGCCTGCTTCCACTGAAGGCATGACTGAAGTGTGTGCGTGCAATTTGCCTGCGCGTCCCAGATAGTTACTTGTGCGGCGTTAGTGTGCGCAAAAAAATCGCACTGTGCAATAGACGTGTTCAGCTTCACGGCTGTCTGGGACGACTGCCTCCTTACGCACCAAGTGTTTGCCGCAGATGAGCATCAACAAGCTTGCCTACGTCGCCAGCATGTCGCTTTCATTATAACACCCCGGCCACTAATCTCTTCATTTGTTGGCCCGTGAACCAACGTTCTTTATGCACACACCTGCTTCGTTTACATGCCGTGTATTTTTATAGGTTGAGGACGCGCCATCGCGCCTGCTAATGTGAGAAGCCAGTGACGGTAAAGCTTGCAAATCAGCACAATGAGCTTGAGAAAAATAGCACATATAGGACTCCGGCAAAAATTAAGGGTTGATTGTTTTTATGCTTGCGCCTTGCTACTGTCTGCACAGCATGGCTTTCACATGTTCTATTGTTAAACAAGCAGAGCGTTCCGATGACTTTACGGGTGCACGCGAGTGAGATATCGGAAGACGCCATAGCTGAAAATTTGCCTCCCTGGTCAGTCAAGAGCATATTGCTTTTATAGCTTATATTTTTTAGTGTCACCACCATTTTTACTAGTATCACCCTACCCGCCGTGGTTGCTCACTGGCTATGGTGTTGGGCTGCTGAGCACGAGGTCGCGGGATCTAATCCCGGCCACGGCGGCCGCATTTCGATGGGGGCGAAATGCGCAAACATCCGTGTATTTAGATTTGGGTGCACGTTAACCCCAGGTGGTCTAAATTTCCGGAGTCTCCCACTACGGCGTGCCTCAATCAGAAAGTGGTTTTGGCACGTAAAGCCTCATAATTTAATTTTTAACTAGTATCACCCTCGCACCCAAATGCAGAATTCAACTGCATGTTGTATCGCCTGTTGTGATGCCCCGAATACTGATACCCCTGTCACACGGCAAATCTTATGTCATTTACAACAGATGACATTTGTTGCGACTATGTGCCCCGAGGACGCTATTCTGGACATTCCGCCATTTTCTTCGAGGCGTGACCGTCTCTACGTTCGATTCGCCTGCACTACTTGAATCAGTTCGCGAGGTGCTGCACCCTGCCATTCGTTTCAGCGGTGCAGCAATGGCGCCCGCAGAACGACGTTCGTTTCAAAAGGTGCAGGAAAGGTGCAAGGCTGGTTCATGATTTTGCTGCACCCGTTCCACTGTCGGTGCCGACTTGGTGCAGGCATACAGGTGCGAAGCAGCGGCGCAGCAGACGACGCAGCACACGGGCACGAGCACCGTAAAACCCCGCTTACGCACGTCTGATGTGTCTACGCAACTGTGGTGTGTATTTACGCCCCAGAAACCGATCATTCCTGCAGTTCAGGACCTCTCAAACTTACGCACTCCGTGCACATTACGCTACAACGCGTCTGCACCTTTGCATTCGTTTCAAGTATTTCGCTGGGCCTGCACCCCCGGAATTGAGCTGCACAGTTTCTGAACTTCTCGTGAACCGCCGTGAACTGGTTCACAGTGGTGCAGGCGAATCGAACAGAGGGGCTTTGAACGGGTGTAGGTTTCC
This sequence comes from Dermacentor albipictus, assembly GCF_038994185.2. NCBI lineage: Eukaryota > Metazoa > Arthropoda > Arachnida > Ixodida > Ixodidae > Dermacentor > Dermacentor albipictus. Next base: position 82,988,920 of record NC_091821.1, read on the forward strand.
GCCGCTGCTTCCCTTCACTACCTTCACGATCGCGCCCGCGTTCAGTTCGCGCTGCGCGCGAAACGTCTCTTGTTTGCGATATGGCGCCTCTTCGGATGACCGGAAATTATTGTTGTGTTGTTAACTGTCACGACAGCAATGTAAACACGAAAGGGCTGATGCTACTAGTGAAATTCTGCCGATTCACAAGAAAATGGTACGAAAAAAGCAGACGACAGACATGGATTACTGCGGTGCGCCGAACGAAGTAAACAACTGGCAAACGAAGCGAGCTCGTTCATTGATCACTCCTGAGTGTATGACGGTTTTTATATGTAACCCACATGAATTTAATAATTACTCGGTATATAATCCTTTTATTCATATAAAAGCAAATTTCCGTTGTTCGACCAGCGCTTGTCCTGTCTTCTTTCTCGTGTTTTGTTTGTGCATGCGCTGCCTAAGAATGGAAACCACTTCTGTTGTATGCGCTAGCAGTGGCCGAAGTTCACGCGTGCCGAGAAATTGAATATGTGCACGATGCATTGAGCATCACCGGAGTTCATTCCTGCATCGCCACTGGACCGATCGATGGAGTTACTGGACGATACACGCCTGCGTCTTGGTCGCGCCGGCATTAGAAATGATTACTGATACTTTCAACTTCCGTCTCTTGAGCACTGTTCAAAAATGGACAAGCTATTTACATTGCTGCCTCTATTCTATATTGTAGGGGACGCACTAGTTAAAGTTGTGTGCGCATGTGACGTCGTACTTGTGGTATGCAGCGATATGTTTTGTTTATTTCCGCACAGTATCGATGGAAGTCCGTTGTCGCCGTCAGAGACAACACGGATTTGTAGCGAACATCTTGTGAGAAACTGCGAAAATGACCGCATCGTATGTGCCGATAATTTTTCCGGCGGCACATATGTCGTTTCCAATTACCTGCACAACTTCACTTACATGGCTATAAGCAGACGCTGCCCTTTCGCCGCATTGCAGCCATAAAAGTAATCGTCAAGCGTACCGATCTTATTAAAGGCAAACAGAAGCGTACAGTCTGTTTCACACTAATTACTAGGGGAAAACTCGGAAAGTATTGCATCGCGATGCGGCAAGCAATGGAGTCGTGCGGTGCAGCAGCTCGAGCAGGCGCAGACGCTCGAGGGGCGGAGTCGTGATGTGCGTCGTCTGCTACGGTGGCGCGCGCTGGTCGCATTGTCGGGAAGCGTGCTGTCAGTTAGGGGCAGTGCACCGATTTCATCGGTACTGCGGGAACTGAGCTGATATTCTTTACTAAACGTTGTGCGACGCCAAACTCTGAGCCTTCATTGGCGATAATGGAGTTCCACAAACTTCTTTTGACAGCATGCTTCGTTTGTTCTTTCGAAAAGCCTGGCTACTGAGCGCGTGCACGTATATTTTTTCACTGTGTGTGCTACTGTAACAAGCAGCGACAAGACGCACCAAGATGTGCGCGCAACGTGCTCAGTCTTTATTTGACTCGAAAGGAAAACAACGAATAAAATTCAAACAGCGCTAGACGACAGGACCAGAAAGAGGAGGAGACAAACACGGCGCTGAACTTACAACTGATTTTATTGTTACCATGGAACACCAACTCGCCCAATCCGCTGCCCTTCTGAAAACAGAGAACAATGATAACTATGGGGGTCGAACATGATGAAACAAACGGATACGATTAAAGGGATGTTTTAGGTTAAGACAGTGAGCTCGAAATGATTTTTTCTCGACAACCATTCACTACACCAGACAGACCTTGCCCGCCGGCAGGGAATTGGATACGTCACGCTCCGAACTTCAGTTAGTATCTCGTCATGCCCCCAGCGACAGCGATGACAGCGCTCATCCTGGAAGGCAGTGAAGTGTGGAGTGACTTGATCAGGGATGTGTTCATTCGCAGCACGTCGCTGACGATGGGGCATCGAACCCTATCCTCGGGAGACTGATAGAGGGGATGGTGCGCCAGCGATACTTTCAACGAGCCCCATACATTTTAAATGATGTTGGCGCCCGGAGATTGAGGCGGCCACTTCAAGAGAGTGACGGCGCGCTCTTCCAGCAGTTCTTGCACAACACGATCAGTGTGGATCGGCGGCCTATCGTGTTAGAATATATAGTCGCCTTCCAGGAACGGGCCGTTAAGAATGTATGGAATCGGTACGTCGTATATGACTGTCCTGCACCTTTCAGCGATGAACTTACCTTCGAGGCGTATCAGTGGGTGTCGCACAACGCTTAGTAAGTAATACCGGCTCATTTCACGCAGTAACAATGAGGTCGGCACTGCAACTTACAGTAGAACGCTTCCCGATGCGGCCAGCACGCGCCGCCGTAGCAGACGACGGCGTTCAAGACCCCGCCCCTCGAGCACCTGAGCCTGCGCGAGCTGCTGCTGCTTGCCGCATCGCGATGAAATGCGCTCCGAGTTTTCCCCTAAGCGTAAAACAGACTGTACATCGTCCTTCGAATGAGGCGTCCACGCACACACCGCGCTGTACGAAACGTGCCCAAACACGTGCAGTGCAAGAGGCAATCAAGGCGGTGCGAACGAGAGGTGGGCGAGGCGTGCCACCCGAATTTTGCCCCGCATGCGGCAAAATGCGGCGCTCTCAACGCCGGCGCAGTAGAGTTACTGTATATGCCACCAAAGGTACCTTTGGTAGCATATACAGTACGGCGCAGCATCACCGCTCGCGGTGCCGTTCTGCTATGCAAAACACCGCTTTCACCGGCTTTCACCCAAGCCAGTATGGCGCTGCTCAAAGGCGGCGCCACTGCGTAACAAAAAAAATATAGTGTACTAGAATCTAGTACACTATTGGCGACGAGGAGTTACGGAGTCGCCATCTATCGGAAGCGCCTCGCTGGCGTAGTATGAGGGATCACGTGGCGCGCTCCTCATAGGTTTTGCTGTCAGCGCTCACTGAAAACACCACGCGCGAGCTCTCCCGGACATTTCTGTAAGTACTTTCGAAACGAGAGAAGTTTCTTACTGTTTAAATAATAATCTTGGGCAAACTGAAAGCACAATCGTTTACAGACGCTATCTCTTTACCGAATGCGTACAGTGAACGCCACTGCGCGCGCGGTCGCCGCGATGGAGTCTCCCGAACCGCCTTCTTGCGTGAAAGGTAGGTAAACGCTGAGAGCAAACGATGTGAAATATGTTCTTATAGTATTTGTATAACTAAATGGAGTGTAATAGAACGAAGCCTCAATGCAGCGATCACGCAGATTCGCAGCGACCGACTGCGCGTCTGCATGCTTGTCCGCGCACTGTTTCTATTTCTCCGCGCGCGCGTTTTCGCACCGTGCCATGAGCTTTAGGCCGCAGAATATGAGCATTTGACAGTATACAAGTAACCTTGTTGCGTTGGCGCTATCAGAGCTGTTCAAAAATAATTTCATTGTAGAGACTTCGACGCCTACGGGGACTGTGATGTGCCGTCGCGACGATTCAATCTTTTTTTTTCTTCTAAATTCTTTGATCTTTCAATATTATTTCTCGAGTTGCATCGCACTGTATATTTATCGGTGTTCTGAGCCTGCGATTTCCCGCTCTTCTTTTTTTCTGTAATCCAGTGCATTAATTCATAACACAAACATGACCATATACCATGCTCTTCTTTATTGTGCTTCTTACCGCTCCCTTTCCACTCCAGTGAACTTGCCAGTATCTATAGCATCGACAAGCTCATAGACCAAACCGTCAAGACTAGTCGGGCAGCGGAATCGGGCGAGCGTTTCAGTGCGCGTTTTCCGAACATCGCAGACCAGGCGCCGTAGCAGAAATCTTCCTCGCGTCTGTGCCTGCTGCATACCCTAGTTGTAGCCGATGACTGTTTGCCGGTTTTATGTTTCACGAGCCAAGCTTCACGCAGCGTCTTGTCCTGCGGCTACGTGTGAATAAAGCTGACACCGGCCTCCGTTACGTGCGTCCGGCCCTGCGGCACCGAGCAGTAGCCGACCATGTTGCGCGCCTTCAAAGGCAGCCACTACCTATTGTAGTGCTTTCAAGCGTTGTAAAGGAGGCACTCGAAGCGGTAAAATTTCGCCACTAAATGAGGACCGCAGCGTACGAGGGAATTTAAACTCGTTTTTAGCTCGCTTCGGCGCTCCCGAAGCAGCCGACGCGGCCGCTATGTCCACGTGATCCCTCCTAGCACGTCACGCCGACGGTGGCGCCAGCTTTTCCAGTCACGTTTTCCAGTGGTGGAGCTCGAGGCCATATTGCGAGTTAGAGCCCCGTTTCTCCTCTGTCGTGACGTCACGGTGTCACGTGGTCAGCCTTGAAGGCGACGCCGCGAGTTGGAGCCCCGTTTCTATTCTGTCGTGACGTCACGGTGTCACGTAGTATTGAAGGCGACATCGCTGCGCCTGAGGAGCTGGGTTGAGCTCTAGTAATATGCTTCGCATAATAATTATTCTAGTACACTATATTATACTGTGTTTCCTTTTGCCCAGCAGTCTGCCCCGTCGAGGCATGCAGGTGACATGGAATCGCAGCCAGTGGGAATTTGGGTGCCATTTCGCTGCTACAGACGCTGGCTTTCTTGCTCAATGGGCCATTTAATGCTTTCACATCAAACCTATTATAAACGTACAATATATTGTAGAAAATGCAAGAGCGGTGGCCTTGTGCTAAGCACAAATATTTGAACGGAGAATTGCCGCTGCAGCGGTGCACAAAGTTGGTGAGCCACCCCACCTATCCTTAGATGCATGCTGCGCTACCACTCCCACAAACGGCCGCGTTCTGCATCCCGCTAACAAAAACCACGGCTGAGCACACCCAGAGCATATGGTGCAAGAAAAGACCCAGAGAGATGGATCACGGCCTCCGAGATTGCACGCACTGGCTGGTTTTGCTCCGGTCGTCCCATTCGGCGCGCTCCCCAGCCAAAAATTTCATGCGGCGCACACGCACAGCACTACCATAGTGCATAGCTCAGGAGCTCACTTGACAAACGTGCTGCCTTTCGAGGAGCGAAGTGCAACCGACGGTGGTCTGTACGAGACCCCCCTGTCTCACACACACTGAGTTAGAGAGACAGACGAAGCGGGAAATATAAAAAATAATTTAAATAGAAGACAAGATGAGGTCGCGGTACCCTGCGGCCCGCCCTACCAGCGCACGACTGCTCTGTTGAAATAAGCTAGCTATTATAGGTCACAGCATGGCTCTATTAGTGTCGCCGTGTCTGTCGGCTTCCTTTCACTGAACGACCCCCCCCCCTCCCCCCATCCACCCAAATTTCTAACTTGGCATGTGGAGTACTGCTGTAAGTTAACCCCCACCCCTCATTTTTTATATTATTGTTATCACCAAAGATCAGTCGTAAAGCTAATGCCCAGGAGGGCCCCCAGTGCCACACCGTGGAATGCTGCATTGCTGCAGGAGGTGTTAGTGTCGCTGTGAAAGTGGGGCTATAGAATGTCCTTTCTGAGAAGGTTTGTAGGAGCGCAAGAGAAACGAAAGATAACAAGCTCTCTATGTGGAAGGTTTTTTGTTTCTGAGAACAGAAAATTTACCCAAGCTTTCATTTATGCCATGAATTAATCTGCCAAATTTATGAATCAAGTACGACTCCCTTCGTTTTTGTTTATGGCGTGAATGGAAACGAAACTGGAGCAGTGTGACTTCGTATTTGGTCGAATGAGTGTTGTGGAAGTTGAAGATGCTTTGAAAATGGGAGATTTGGCAAAGCGTGAACATGTGCTTTATGGTTATTGTGAACATATGCTTTATGGCTTATTTGCTATGGTTACTGAAGCACAGCCTGAATGAAGTTTCCGTCTGACCAATGTACCATATGTCACAGACATCACAATGCCACATGTAAACCACATTGCTACTGTCACAGTTGAGATCTCCGATTGTAAAGGTGAAGTCAGTAAACGTTGCCTTAGCACGTGTGTGCACACGTGTGTGGACGTGTGTTTGCACACTTTGCAACATGGTTGGCAGGCCAAATGCTTTGCTTCCGTCACAGATATTTTGGAGCTGGTGAGCACATCTCTCAAGTTCCTCCCGACAGTACACCAGTCGCGCCAGGTTTCTGAAGATGAAGGACGAATGACTGCCCTGCTATATATTATTAAAACATTTAGACAAGATGCTGCTAACATGAGGTAGAACTAGTGAGTGGGTCAGAATAAGGTCTGTTTGATTTTCATCAGAACGAGTGGTCCAGCCAGCCAAAATTAATTTTCTGTCCAGCGCTCGCGCTTTCTGAATGGCATCGTCCAACAATGGTTTCCAGGTAGTCTTCACAGATCAAACTTGCTTCCTTAAACTTTTTGCTGTGGCTGTCGAATTCAGTAACATCGGAGCAAATATGACGATATCTATAAGCTTGTGAGTAGGGAATGCTTGTCAGTGTAGGTACTATTGGCAGTAGGTCGGCTTTTTATACAATGTTTTGCAGAGGGAATCTCCCCTAATTTGTATAGTAACATCCAAAAAATGTATAGTTGATTTCGAACAACTGTGCGTGAATGAGATAGACGAATGCACATAAATGAAATCCAATATGAATTTTATAAGACTCGTTTCATCATGCAGCCAAATAAAAAATATGTCATCCAGGAATCTTTCATAAATTATAGGCTTCAATGGCTGGGATTGAAGAAAAGGCTCTTCAAGTGATGCCATGAAGAGGTTGGCACAGTCAGGTGCCATCTTTGTTCCCGTTGCAGCGGAACCTATTGGTAGCCAACACTATAAACGGGACATAATGTGAAATTCAAATGCACTCCAGGGGCGCGATTGGAGATATTTTGTTCGATATGCGTTTTGTTCGGTTGCTGCAACGTCACAAAGTGGCAGTATGCAAAATTTGTGACAACGGGGCGGAGAGAGCAGCCAATCAGGAAGCAGTGACCTCCCCGGAAGTTTACTTCCGTCGTTTGTCGTCTGCTTGCAGACAGTATACTACAAAGTGAAATGTTTCTCGTCTTCCAAATGAATGAAATCTTTATCTAAAAAAATGTATTTTTTCTTCTCAAGCCCAAACATGTTTTGTATGTGTGGCTACTGCAATTTATAACTATTAGTTTCTTTGCGTCGTCCCTAGGTGGTGTCGCGCACAGCAAGAAGAAAAAAGAAAAAGAAACGACGGGAAGTGTGGCAAACTTTTCAAGAGGCAGCGACAACATTCCAGTGGCTCGCTGGCACTGATGATGGGGTCGATTTCGCTGTACAACCAACGAATTATTGGTTTCGAGAAACAAAAACGACGCCGCAATTCATTTTCTGCCATTTCTTCAAATGCGTTTCGCACCACCATCTGCTCTCCTCCTTCCTCTAGAAACGCCAGCGCAACAACCTAAGTTCCCAACGGAAGCGCCATTTTCTCAAATTAAACTATGGATTGGATCCAAATGTGCCATGCCGCAGCCGCCGGTTGGATCTAATCCAATCCACCAGACGCGCCATGCGAAACTGTATGATCGCTCCAAACTTCCCAGCTCCCGTCAGGTTCGGCGCCTAGCAGACAAAATGCTCGGTGGGAGGATGATTGACAGAAGCGTGTCGTCATTTTGACGTCACCAAAAACGTGGCCTCGCCCCGCGGCTGGTGACGTCGGCGCGGAGTAGGCCAATCGCGCGTGCCGGTAACCGAACAAACGAGCTGAACAACTATCTCCGATCGCACCAACTATTCTTCCAACTATTCTTGCTGTATATGACCAACACATCACATATTAAGAATTTCGAATCTGGCCTTTATTCACATCATTTTGTCTTGTCTACAAGTCAGTCTCAAAATAACTAGTGCATTCATTGCAATCCTGGAATGACCAAGTAAAAATATAAAAACAAAGCTGCATGTTGCAGTGCTGTTGACAATGGCAAAAACATTCTGATGTGAGAAAGTTACCATGCGTATAACAGAAAAACCTGTTTCTTTGTTTTATCAAAGTGCCTTTCAAATGCTGTCTCTACAGTTATGCAGCAACAGTGTAGTTTCTTGCAGTATTCATAATACTGCACTTTTTGCTTTGGCCGATCACAATTTCTGAACTACGCAATCTCAAAACAACAGCCAAACAAAAAGCACATGCTTGTTCGATCCTTTCACAGACTTGAGACTTCCAATGCACCTACTAGCGCTGCTGTAACAATAAATCTATGGAACACCAGTGACATTTATTCTCCTTGCCACAAGTAAGACATACCAGTACCGACAGCTAAAATTGTCAAGTATGTGTACAGGATGCCCCACATAAATTCACCAAACCTATTAAAAAAAAAACAACAGTTAAAACCAACATGATCAATTTCCGAGTCACTTTGTGCGAATAATAATTTTTTATATTCTACCTACTAGAACTCATGGCTTGGCCCAGTGACCCCACTAATGCAAGAGGGCATCAGTTATGTTGAAAGGCGCTGTATTCTTGTTGACCACGACTCTTTTGTTTGATTCTGTGAGTTAAGGTCACTGGAAACAGTTCATGATATTGTTATATCCATGCATGAAACAGATTCACATTGATGAAAAGAGAAGAGCAGGGGAACGGCGACTGTGTGGTGGCCCTTTTGGTGTTTGTGCTTGCATTTAAGGTCAGAGTAAATATTTTCTGCTTTCATAACAATTTGGAGGAGGTACAGGGTAACCCTCGTAGTGATGGAGCCTATGTGGCTGCAATCTTGCCACAGCTGCCAATCTGCTGGGCTTTTGCCATCCCCATCTAACATACCTGAGGAGGGACCCTCGGGCACCTAACTGTACCCCTCCTACTCCTGCCTCAATTTGAACATGTGCAGGACTCCTGCAGCAAAGCAGATGCAGCAAGCACTTCCTTAGCCATGTCTTTCACTTTATGTCAGTGCAAGGCATCTGGCCATCTAAAAGTTGACAAAACAATCGGGAGATGCACTTAGTTGTGAAAGCAAGCTTCTTCTGAGGACAATGCACTTCTCACGCAGTTGCCTTCATCACACTGCTTAAGTCGAAAGGCAGATGCCATTCTAGAGTTATTTTTTGCATCGTTTGCTCTTGGGACAGCTTCCAATCAGGCTGGTCCTAAGGCTTCCTAGAGTTACTGGAGAGCGTTGCCCAGTTAATCAATTGTGTTGTCTGCTATCTCAGCCTGCTGTTCGCTTGCCAGTCGCTGCGACTATGTATATGCACCGATTTCACCTGCATGGTGTGTGCCTTCTTTCATTTTTTTTTTAGTGTGTGTGTTTGTGTGTGCATGTGTGGGTTGGTTCAACTTATGTGGGACATCCTGTGCACAAAATACATGCACACAAATGCAGCTTATGGACTTGAAAATATGAGGCAGACTAGAAAAGTTCCCTCGCTATACTTGAAGTTCACAATGCACACCAAACAGCCCTAGAGGTCTTATTACACAAACATATGCGTCTTGTGCACACTGAGAACAGGGATACTATTGGTGCCAAAACCTAGCAGGGTACAAGACTTGCGAACAAGTTATATTTTCATAAATCTTAGGCATGCAGTCTGCAATAGAGACTTCATATTTGCAGTACTGTGTGCTGTCAGAACTGTGTTCACTTTTTTGGAAGCTGCACATCCAATTCTTCACAAGAATATCACTTTCTCACTAAAGCTGCACCACATGAACTTTTGGTGCCAACAGTGCATGCAGCACCCTCCCTGGTGTCTTCAAAGAATTGAACCTTGCTTTTAAAAAATGAATTCATGCAGCCTATCTATACTATTCTTTACAATTGCCATTTTTTCACATTTGCTAGAACATGTAAAGATAGGGGTAAAACATAATATGCCTTCTTTATAATGGAAGCAAAACCTAGTCACACTGTCAAACACTAATGAATCTAGGCTGTCCAGTACTACTTTTGATGTATCTACTGACCAAACCATCATGCTGAATATGTTGACTGATGCATAAAACAACTACTATTAGGAAAAATCCATGTGAGGGCACTTCATTAGAATGTTCTGAAATACTGTACAATGCTCTAGCACATCATTAGGCGCCCGTGCTTGTGCTGCGAGGCGTGTAAGTGGGGGTGGGGTGGGGATTCACTGCAATACACCTAGAACTATATTCAATTTCAGAATAAATCATAAAGGAGACATTACTGTTTCTGAAACAGCTGAACAATGCTAATCAATGCCTTGAACACACCTGACAAATTTAGGACAGAATATGTACACTAGGAACACCACACATAACAAGGAGTAGTAAATTTCATGCAGAATACTGACTGAAATACATGCATATAGTACTGACAATTTCTTACGTAAATGACATTATTTAAGTTAATCTGTACACTGCAAGGCAACTTGCCAAGATGTTTGCTCAAATGAAAAACATACTGCATAAGTACAGTGGCTTCACTACTGAAACTTTTCTCAAATTAAATCTTTACTATGCTTTCAATTATGCATTTCAGAGTGACCTCCTTAGTTCTAGCAAGACAACAAAAATTGCGTGTGTGTTTTGCTTAGCGAAGAGCTAAAATTCCAATAAACATGCTGAAATCATTTGGAACAGGCTTTTCAATTAAACAATGCAACATAAAAGAATACATTTCTGCCAAAAATTTTCATTCCTTTAGTTTCTTTGATAGAACCCCTTATATGCACATTTAATTTTTTTTATATATATTTACACGCAACGTAAAATTACTCAAACAACAGGCAATGATCTTAAGGATCCACACAGACTGGCTCACATATTATCTCACTGCAGCAAGTTTAACTAATTGTGCAGTCAAGATTTGTGTTTGGTAGGTCATCGACTGTCATTGCCACAGCCTTTATGAGGTAGGTCATGGTACCATAACAACCACTAGGTGCAGAGTCATAGAAGTGCTGGCAAAGATTGGCCACTTTGTTGCAGTGGCTTTTAGGGACACCGTCCGTGGCACAACATAAGGTGGCATCACCATTGCAAAGTTTCTGCAAAAGAATGAATTGAAAGTTCTCATGAAGAAGAGGAGTGCACACTTTTCTGTATCACTGTCTAACATCAGCTCAATAAAGCAAGATGGTCTTGCAGTAGAAAAAAAAACACAATGCAGAGCCCGTGTTTGAAATAAACTGCTTACCTGATCCTCCAAGAACATCTTATAGGCATGCTGCACCAGGGCATCCACACTTATCACTTTGTTGATAAATGTGACAACATTATGCTCAGCCAGAAGGGTAAGCACCATGATAGCTTCGACCATCAGCTGACGATACTCTGGCTGTGGGATGCAGTTCAGCACATGCTCAAACTCCAGGGCAAACTTAAGCTCACCTTGTGTCATCTGAAACAAAAGGTCCTTTTACTGGGTATGAGCAAAAATATAAATCTCAATTCCAAATGCATTTGAATACAATAACACTGAAGAGTGGTAGAAAAAGTAAAGTGCTGAATTCAAATACTCAATTCCTCCCACATGAGAATATTTATATCATTATCTTAACCACAGGATTGTAGTGTGGCTGAAATGGTACTCTATTGGCAAGAAAGTAAAAGCCAGCCAGCCATTGCTGGCCACAGTATGCTGGCCTCTACTTTTTAAATGAAAGAGAGTGAACAAAATCATACAAAAACAATTCAACAAAGCAATTAACATTAATATTGCAATGCCGATATCACTTGAGAGAGAACAATAATACACTGCACAGAAAAAAGGTGAAACCTTAGACAGGATAGTTCAAGTGGAATGTTTCTCGCTCATTGGCATGGTACAGGCATGATAGCTATGACCAAGCATGGCTGTTTGTTTACTTATAGTATGAAGTTGCAACCTTCAATATTTATTGCATTAGCACCACCAAAGCTTATCCTGCATGGGTGCCATGAACCATACAGCATGTGGTACATGTGTGCATGAGCCACTGAACCCAGGCAACATGCTTGCCTGGGTTCAGAACCTAGGCAACATGTTCATGCAATCTTTGCTTTTAGGATAGTGTATCTGCCTGTTGTAGAAATATGCATTCATTATCTGTGCAAATGACCACTTGTGGCATTTAAATTAAATTCTGTGGTGCCAACTGATCTTTATTCTTTGTGCGCCGGCCCTCTCTCGGCGGCCGGCTGGCTACGGTTGACTGCGGTCGGCTCTGTTCCGCACTGGCAGCACCGCGGCATTTTTGTGTTCACTACAGTCCCACGTAGAAGATGGGGATGAGTTGCCCCACTCTATGTTTGGTTTCAGGCCACACCTGTCCTCCCAAGATGTGCTCCTTCAGGTAAAAAGGCAGGTGATGCAACCCGAAAGTCCAACGGACGCTCGCCGATTCCGGTGCCTCCTGGGCCTCGACCTGAAGAAGGCCTTCGACAATGTCGCCCACGCAGCGGTGCTCGAGGGCCTGACCCAACTGGGTGTCGGAAACCGAGCGTACCAATACGTCCGAAACTTTCTCACCGGCCGGAAGTGCCGGATCAAAGTCGGCGAACATGAAACTGAATTTATAGAACTGGGGAGCCGAGGCACGCCGCAGGGATCAGTCATCTCCCCTTTTCTCTTTAACGCGGCGATGCGCGGGCTCCCGGAACTGCTGTGCTCTATCCCTGGGCTTCACCACAGCCTCTACGCTGACAACGTGACGTTATGGGCAGCGGCGGATGATCCACAAGCTCTTCAAGAGATCATGCAATGCGGCATCGACGTCGTACAAGCTTATGCGGAGTCAAGGGGCCTGACGTGCTCACCGGAAAAATCCGAATACCTCCTGATCAAGCCCCGGCAGAAGTAGCTGTCCCAGGGGATTACCACGGAGAAGGCGCTTCCTTGAGCTTAAAGTCGGAGAACTTACCATCCCGGAGCGCCCCAGTAGCAAAATATTGGGGCTAGACTTTCAGAACACGCTGCGCTGCGGGCTCATGTTAAAGAAACTCCAGAGGGCGACCAACTACACGCTACAGCTCATTCGCCGGGTGGCTAATCGGCACCACGGCATGGGCGAGGGCGATCTGCTTCGACTTGTGCAGGCATACATAACCAGCAGAATCATGTACTCGACACCATATGTCAAACTCGCAGCCACGGACTTAGCCAAATTAAACACCATGATCCGACGAAGCACAAAGGCAGCCTTGGGCCTTCCGGACCACGCGGCCACCGCAAGGCTAGAGGCCTTAGGCATGCATAACACGATCGAGGAGCTCTTAGACGCTCACCACACAGCCCAAGTCCGTCGTCTCTCGCTAACCCCGGCTGGCCGCACCGTCCTCCGGAAGCTCAGTCTTGAGGCTATCCCCGAGGTTACAGAGTACATTACGATTCCACGAAAGGTCAGGGGGCATATTTATGCCCCACCTCTACCCCGCAACATGGACCCCGAGTTTCATCAGGGCCGTCGGCAGGCCCGTAGTGAAGCCATTTGGCGACGCTACGGCTCGCAAGATGGAGTGGTCTACACAGACGCAGCCAGACACCCTCGCGGCAACCTCATGACTGCGGTGGTAGCTGATCACAACGGAGGACTGATAGAACATACAACAATCACGGCTGGCCGAGTGGTGGAAGCGGAGGAAACTGCGATTGCCATGGCCATGCATGCGGAAGCGAATACCGTCATCAGCAACAGCAAGCAGGCCATCGGCAATTTCGTCCGTGGTAGAATTTGCAAACAGGCGTACCATGTCCTCACACGACGCCCCCTGAGCGGCTTGACAACCCTCGTGTGGACCCCCGCTCACGCAGCTGTGCCCGGCAACGCGTCGGCTTAGTTTGGCTCGAGATCTCGCGCGCCGAGCCTCGTCCGCGGATGCGGACGGCGTGAATGAGGAGGAGAGACACGAGGAACCCTGCGAGACTTATTATGAAATAGCCCATCGGTATCGCTTGAGGCGGCGCACGCTCCCACCACCGGCCAAGCAACTCGACAAAACGCAAGCGGTTGCGTTTCGGCGACTTCAGACAAATACATCATCATCATCATCATCAGCCTGGTTACGCCCACTGCAGGGCAAAGGCCTCTCCCACACTTCTCCAACAACCCCGGTCATGTACTAATTGTGGCCATGCCATGCCTGCAAACTTCTTAATCTCATCCGCCCACCTAACTTTCTGCCGACCCCTGCTACACTTCCCTTCCCTTGGGATCCAGTCCGTAACCCTTAATGACCATCGGTTATCTTCCCTCCTCATTACATGTCCTGCCCATGCCCATTTCTTTTTCTTGATTTCAACTAAGATGTCATTAACTCGCGTTTGTTCCCTCACCCAATCTGCTCTTTTCTTATCCCTTAACGTTACACCTATCATTCTTCTTTCCATAGCTCGTTGCGTCGTCCTCAATTTAAGTAGAACCCTTTTCGTAAGCCTCCAGGTTTCTGCCCCGTAGGTGAGTACTGGTAAGACACAGCTATTATATACTTTTCTCTTGAGGGATAATGGCAACCTGCTGTTCATTATCTCAGAATGCCGGCCAAATGCACCCCAGCCCATTCTTATTCTTCTGATTATTTCCGTCTCATGATCTGGATCCGCCGTCACTACCTGCCCTAAGTAGATGTATTCCCTTACGACTTCCAGTGCCTCGCTGCCTATTGTAAATTGCTGTTCTCTTCCGAGACTGTTAAGCATTACTTTAGTTTTCTGCAGATTAATTTTTAGACCCACTCTTCTGCTTTGCCTCTCCAGGTCAGTGAGCATGCATTGGAATTGGTCCCCCGAGTTACTAAGAAAGGCAATATCATCAGCGAATCGCAAGTTACTAAGGTATTCTCCATTAACTCTTAGCCCCAATTCTTCCCAATCCAGGTCTCTGAATACCTCCTGTAAACACGCTGTGAATAGCATTGGAGACATCGTATCTCCCTGCCTGACACCTTTCTTTATTGGGATTTTGTTGCTTGCTTTATGGAGGACTACGGTGGCTGTGGAGCCGCTATAGATATCTTTCAGTATTTTTACATACGGCTCGTCTACACCCTTATTCCGTAATGCCTCCATGACTGCTGAGGTTTCAACAGAATAAAACGCTTTCTCGTAATCAATGAAAGCTATATATAAGGGTTGGTTATATTCCGCACATTTCTCTATCACCTGGTTGATAGTGTGAATATGATCTATTGTTGAGTAGCCTTTACGGAATCCTGCCTGGTCCTTTGCTTGACAGAAGTCTAAGGTGCTCCTGATTCTATTTGCGATTACCTTAGTAAATAGTTTGTAGGCAATGGACAGTAAGCTGATCGGTCTATAATTTTTCAAGTCTTTGGCGTCCCCTTTCTTATGGATTAGGATTATGTTAGCGTTCTTCCAAGATTCTGGTACGCTCTAGGTCATAAGGCATTGCGTATACAGGGTGGCCAATTTCTCTAGAACAATTTGTCCACCATCCTTCAACAAATCTGCTGTTACCTGATCCTCCCCAGCTGCCTTCCCCCTTTGTATATCTCCCAAGGCTTGTTTTACTTCTTCCGGCATTACCTTTGGGATTTCGAATTCGTCTAGACTATTTTCTCTTCCATTATCATCGTGGGTGTCACTGGTACTGTATAAATCTCTATAGAACTCCTCAGCCACTTGAACTATCTCATCCATATTAGTAATGATATTGCCGGCTTTGTCTCTTAACGCATACATCTGATTCTTGCCAATTCCTAGTTTCTTCTTCCCTGTTTTTAGGCTTCCTCCATTCCTGAGAGCATGTTCAATTCTATCCATATTATACTTCCTTATGTCAGCTGTCTTACGCTTGTTGACTAACTTCGAAAGTTCTGCCAGTTCTATTCTAGCTGTAGGGTTAGAGGCTTTCATACATTGGCGTTTCTTGATCAGATCTTTCGTCTCCTGCGATAGCTTACTGGTATCCCGTCTAACGGAATTACCACCGACTCCCATTGCACACTCCTTAATGATGCCCACAAGATTGTCATTCATTGCTTCAACACTAAGGTCCTCTTCCTGAGTTAAAGCCGAATACCTGTTCTGTATCTTGATCTGGAATTCCTCTACTTTCCCTCTTACCGCTAACTCATTTATCGGCTTCTTATGTACCAGTTTCTTCCGTTCCCTCCTCAGGTCTAGGCTAATTCGAGTTCCTACCATCCTGTGGTCACTGCAGCGCACCTTGCCGAGCACGTCCACATCTTGTATGATGCCAGGGTTAGCACAGAGTATGAAGTCTATTTCATTTCTAGTCTCGCCGTTCGGGCTCCTCCACGTCCACTTTCGGCTATCCCGCTTGCGGAAGAAGGTATTCATTATCCTCATATTATTCTGTTCCGCAAACTCTACTAATAACTCTCCCCTGCTATTCCTAGTGCCTATGCCATATTCCCCCACTGCCTTGTCTTCAGCCTGCTTCTTGCCTACCTTGCCATTAAAGTCGCCCATTAGTATAGTGTATTTAGTTTTCACTCTACCCATCGCCGATTCCACGTCTTCATAGAAGCTTTCGACTTCCTGGTCATCATGACTGGATGTAGGGGCGTAGACCTGTACAATCTTCATTTTGTACCTCTTATTAAGTTTCACAACAAGACCTGCCACCCTCTCGTTAATGCTATAGAATTCCTGTATGTTACCAGCTATATTCTTATTAATCAGGAATCCCACGCCTAGTTCTCTTCTCTCCGCTAAGCCCCGGTAGCACAGGACGTGCCCGCTTTTGAGCACTGTATATGCTTCTTTTGGCCTCCTAACTTCACTGAGCCCTATTATATCCCATTTACTGCCCTCTAATTCCTCCAATAGCACTGCAAGACTCGCCTCACTAGATAACGTTCTAGCGTTAAACGTTGCCAGGTTCATATTCCAATGGCGGCCTGTCCGGACCAGAGTCAAATACATACCCACACCCAAAATATATTAACAAAATCACAGGGGGCAGAGAAAGCGACAAATGTAGGCTCTGTTCAGAAACAGGAACACTCACACACATAACGTGGGAATGCACCTCGCTCCCGTTCTCTCATCCCCCCCATCAGCAGCGAGACTGACTGGACAGCCTGGCTCAGTTCCGGGGACGTCGACCGACAATTTGAACTGGTGGACTGGGCGGAAAAGGCCAAGCAGGCCCAGGGCCTTACTTGAGACCTAACCCTCAGCCACGTCCCTCTTTACCCTTCCCCCTTTATTTTTCAATAAAGTTTATCACCACCACCACTACCACCACCACCTACAGTACCCTCATGCAATTCTTGTAAGCATCTCTATAGTGCTGCTTCTTCGGAGCTTTGTTACAAGGCCATGTACTTATCCTGAATGCCACATTGGCAAAATGATAAATGCGTGAGTTAGATCAAACTATTTAGCCATTCAAAAACTTGTATGTATGCACATCCCAACCCTAATTAATTAACTTTCAGAAACATGTTTTGTGACTGCAGTTAGTAGTGGCAAAATGGTCATGGCAATGACGTGCATCTCAACCAAGCTGAGCAGCATTTATGTTAAGTGTTGCCACTAATGAGGAACTCCACTGACAAAGTTAAAATAGATCTTTCACTATTTTGGATGACGATGATGCAAAGTATGTGTTGCAAGTATTAGCAATTCACTAATTACACACCATCCCACAGGAGAATGGGTCTCTATGAAATATAACAAAAACAACAGATTTACCCACAACTTTAGATATGCATGATTTCCAGGTTACTGGTTTTAAGGCAATTAGTAGCCAAAATGAAGAGCAGTTGCAGCATTCTTCATGGATGCACAAGCAGAAGCCCCATTATGCTACAACTGCACTTGGAACATTACCAATAAATCAGAACTTAAAATGAAGGGGAGACTTTGCTAAAAGCCAACATGCTTGAGTGTCCTGCTTGCTTATGAATGGCCTCTAAACCACCTCCAACAATTTAAAAACATTTTAAAGTAAACAAGTAGATTGTGTGCAGAATGTCATGCTGATCATCTTATGTGGATACCACAAGCTATGCACAGCACAGAAGCTACATAGGGGTGGTTCCCTCTCTCATGCACATGCACAAAACATCTTCGCTGTCACGCCAAGAACAAATAGGCAAAAGGTGCAGCTTACTACACTTCTGCATCATCTCGCATCTTATTGTGAAAAAAGCAACTACATTCGTGCTTGTTGGAAGAATTAAGTAATTTTGCTGGTCGCACTGGCGATGGCTGACACCTGAACAGTGGCCAGAAAGGGGGGCGGTGTAATGAAGAGGGAGCATAAATGGAGAAAGCACAAAGTGGGGAGCAAAAAAGGACAGAACATCTATTTACAATAATTACAGTATTTACAATAGTAAATATTAGGGAAATTTACTTATGACATTTTGCCTCCCATACAGGGGATAAACCGGCTAGTGAGCAATTAATACCTCTGTCACACGAGCATGCAAGAACTCTTTTACACAAGCGGTCGGTTACCAAGTTGAAAGACTTTTTAATGAAGAAGTGTTAAGCAGCAGACACACTGCATCAACGATCTCTTTTTAGTGTTTCCTTCTGGACATGCTACCGAAAGCGTAGTGCTAGCATTCGAAACAAAATCAGCCAAAATAAACTCGTGAATCTCGAAATATAAAGTGAGAACTTATTGTATTACATGTTTTTCAATTAAATTTAACAATGCGAGATTAAGAAACTTTAATGTCTCCTCCGTGCCGAACACGTCTGTAAATGTCATCACATGTCATCCCTGACCCATTCGACCTTCTTACGAGATTACAAATGAAAATGAGCTTTACTTGGTTTATTATATCTTCTGTGAGACATCAAGTTATTTTTTATGATGAGCCTAGGTGACAGAAAAATACACATTTGCTCATTTTTCTTTAATATATGATAATTGCTGGCACCATTGGTTTCGACACTACTCCTTTTTGGCCGTAAAAAAGATAGACAAACTCCGCTTCCAAAAAAGACCACTTCTCAAAAGACATCGCTCCCTGTCATGTGCCTGCAGGCGAAACTCTTTTCTGGGAGAAGTCTTTTTGCTCGAAAGACTTCGAGTGCCCGTGTGACAGGGGTGTAAGAGAGCCGATTTCAAGAGGTGCAAGCCAATGAGCTATTGTATCTAGTAAGATTCCAGAAATTTTCCGGAGCCTTAGCTATGCTCACGGCCAGTGTCGAGGCATCCTTGAAGTGAACACACAAGCTCATCCGCGTCGCTGCTCCCCCCAGGCATGTATGCTTATGACAGGCACATAGAAATTACGAGTGGAGAGAGAGAAATGCTTTATTGAAGGGAAAATCGACACGCATGCAAAATGCTGTCTGAAATGGCTGCACATTTTTCTTTGTTTAAAGAATGACGACTTTGTCATTCTCTGGAGAATGACCAGCCCTTGCTTTCTGCCTGTCACCAGTTGCACACACCAAGAGCACCACGAGATCCTTTTTGGATAAAATATGTACAGCCTGACCTTGCTGCTGGCAAGCATATTTGAGGCGTGGACACAGAGCCGACGAAAAAAAAGAAAGGTTCCAGCTGTAGAACTCCTCCCTCCCCCCTCTCAATCCAACGTTTAGGACCTCTATGTTAAGGATCACACTCCTTATGCCAAAGGGGCGTGCAGGGAATGCACCACTTTTGGAGAGAAACGTAGGAGAAAGGTGTTGCCCAGTGCCTGTAGCAAGCAGAACATTGTGGCCCTACCCATGACGTGCCTCTACCGTATTCCAGATCGTGTTAACCATAAATGTTGAGGGGGGATCAGCGCTAAAAATTTTGCATACGGAGAAAGATGGGTTGAGTCTGTGCTTAATACTAAGGGGCATTGTTGCTCCCCACTAGGCCTTTGTTCCGTCCAAGAGCTTTTCATTTGTGGTACTTGACCAAATCGTTGACCACTCTGCATAGAAAATATGATAGTATCGAAGTTCTAACGCAAAGGTTCGTTCTTGCATTTCTAAATGTAAGCATTTCTAAATATAGCATGCCCACAATGCAGGAAGTGCAATTGAGTGGTAGGCAACTTGCAAAATAGTGCCTGCCTTCTTCTGTACGTAACTGTGGTTGAACCACTCACTAGAAGATCTTGTTGGAAAACAACACTTAGCTCCGCGGTTACCTTGGCTGCAACAAGTTTGGGCTGCATACAAAAAGACACAAGACAGTGCGCGGTGTTAGATATGGACCATTTCTCAGCATCGGTTAAGTTATCCGAGTGCAACCCCTCACCGACGTTTTCCAATTGTGGTGTGCAGGTGAACGTCGATCGTGTTACCAGACCCGCCAGACAGGCTGGTTAGCCTGCCCTCGTGTGTCATGCGAGGAGCTTCCGTCCCCTCCCCCTCCGGGGTGACACTTCCCAAAAGTGTACATGGAGGGCACATTCCGAGGTGGTTGACCTTAGTCCTGAGAAAAGTAGCTTTGCAGCATTGAAAGGCCATTCACTGACGACCAGATGAGGAGACAACACAGGACGGATGCAGCCGTTTGAGGGTAGAGCGCAGGGAGTGTCCCCATTGGCCAAACATGACGCCACTTGCATGGGCCCTACGATTGCAGGAAAATTACGACACCTATACGAGCTCGACGATTGCCTGAAAGTGACGTGACTCTGAAGGACTGAAGGGGTTAAAAGTGAGAGAACCATCGGAAAGGGAGATGTTCAGAGACATTCTTCTTGCCACGGGCCACAGCGTACGATTTGCTGCTGGCTGTCGATGACTTTTTACTGTTATTTCAATTGTTCCTAAGTCCTGTACATAATGTAAATAAACCTTCTGTTCTCAAAGTCCACCTCAACATTGGCCAACTCCCATACTAAACGGCAAGATCTAACAGTGGCCTTTTTGTTTGGCCCTGTTTTTAGCGCTGTTCATTTTACCAAGTCACGTATAAACTAGGTCAACATACATTATATAAATGCATTCGATTTGAGCTAAATGTTATAGTTTTTTTAATATCATCCTTTTTAAAAATAGCATAAGGATGTTAATGTAATGTGATGTGAAGTGGCTGCACGCCTTAACAAAGAAACCTTTTACCAGAGGTTAAGCAAATTGTTGTTTCGGCAACGTAAAAACGTGAATACTCCTTGTTAAAGATTTCTTTTCTGTGGAGTGCTAGGAGTTTGTCTTTGCAAGGTGTACACTACACCCCCCCCCCCCCCATACACCCACAGAGACAGAGAGAGACAGACAGACAGACCGATACAGAGCTAAAGGAGGGGGAGGAGGGGTAGCATACAGCAAAGAACCCCCCAAATAAATTTTTGGCTACGCCACTGATGTCACCATATGGGCCCACTACCCTGGTGAGCGTTTCAAGATGGGTGCACAACACAGGGGCTAACGCTGCACAGGACTAACACTGCAGGAGCGCATAGACAGCAGTGGACAAAGACTACCATGAACAGTGTTGCCATTTTAGCAGTTTTGCTGCTGGATATAAATTTTTTTTTTGTTTAGCAACAAATGTTTTTTGTTGTTGTTGTTTAGCTGCCAGCATAATTTTTTTAGTGACAGACTTGACAATTGTGCGACATTTTGGCGACATTGAAGTTACGAAAGTTGCTTCGAAAACTGCTGTCTAGATCGCACTTTGTCATTCAGGAGCTACAAGCAGGCAGCTGAAACTGGCTGTACGGTGCAGGAGCATTATGATCACGTAGAAGCAACCACACTTAGCACTCGCGGAAGCCACACACTGTGGTTAAGGCAAATCAGTTCTATGAAGGGAAAAAAATTTTATCCACCTGGACTGTAGCATGAAGCTACAAAAGAAACCTATACAGGTTCCTTCAGAAAGAAAGCTTCGCAGTTGAAGAAAAATTCGTCCTGATCTGAGGGGGACCAACACCTTTCAGGGTGCAGTCGCTCTATCATATGAGCTAACCAGGAGACCAGCTGATTACAGGACAAGGCCGAGTTGACTGACAACTCAAGACATAGGGACACTGAATATGGCAAATCAGTTCTTTGAAAGTACACAAGGTGGAGTAAGTTTCATGAAAGGAAAAAATATTTTATCCACCTGGACTGTAGCATAAAGCTACAAAAGAAACCTATACAGGTTTCTTCAGAAAGAAAGCTTCGCAGTTGAAGAAAAATTCATCCTGATTTGAGGGGGACCAATGCCTTTCAGGGGGCAGTCGCTCTATCATATGAGCTAACCAGGAGACCAGCTGATTACATGACAAGGCCGAATTGATTAACAACTCAAAGCATAGGGACATTGAATATGGCAAATCAGTCCTTGAAAGTCTGCAAGGTGGAGGAAGTTTCATGAAAAGGAAAAATTGGCATCCACCTGGACTGTAGCATGAAACTACATGTAGCTTCATGCTACTTGTAGCTTTTTTTATCATAACAATTGTTCTCTTTCATGCTGTGGTAAATTCATGTTTTTTTTAAATATTATTTATGAAACAGGTTAGAATGGGTCTAAATGCTGCTGTTGCTGCAGTTTCCCTATATTGGGTGGACGTGAGCAGGTGCAGCAGTAATATAAATAACCATTTGTAATAAATATTGTGGTGAGATATAGAACTGAATAATGCAACATAGCTGTAGAAAGGAGTATGGCATGTTGTAGCAATGGTCCTCATTCACACGAAGCTCCAGTGAATCTGTATGCACTGCTTTCGGATAAATAAATACTGCATGGAGCTTTCAAGCGGAATGAAAGATGGTAGTGTAGTATTTAACCTGCATAAAGGCCACATAATCATCATTCACCATGATAACAGCATGAACAAGAGCGTGTCACCCAATTTAGTTCTCTAGCACTACTAGAAAATTTGCAAACATAATCTGGACCTAGTGTGCTTTCATGCTAAGAAAACCAAGTGTCAGAAATCAAGAAAATGTCACCTGTTGTGAATTGTCATTTTGCAAACATATTATTAAAGTTAAAGCCCTCTGCACCCTGCTGTTAAAATACTGTTTATTCTACACCTGCAAGGACATTGGAGGATCGAAGACATTTCGGTAGATGCATTACATCATGCTAGCTTACTCGATGGGGTTTCAAACCCCCTACAATATTTAAATGTCACTTGACAGCTTTAGCCATAGTTTTAGTGAGCACTTTAGCAACAGAATATATAGTGAAAGTTTAACTACTTATTTGTTTCTGTTTAGCGACACGCTCGAAGAAAGGTTGGCAACAATGAGCATGGAATTCTAGTAACAAGAAGTAGACTGTAAAGTTTCTAAACAAATACCCTAGAGGGAAATGTGGTGCTAGTGTCTACGGGAGTTCCCCTGAGCGTCGCCTCAACCTACATGGGAATGATGGGAAGTACAGGCTTCGGATTGACTTTGATCTTTAGACTAGTGGCATTTGCTTGTGGCGGAGTAAATGCGTAAATCGCATAAAATCTAATTTTATTTCTGCAGTATCTTTTACAATAACGCACTACATAAGCTTTGTATGACTTTGACATTGAAGCACGGTTTGCCACCAGGGCACACCAGGATATGCATTCTTTTGCAATTCTGTTCCCGATTTAGCACCAGAGAATAATTATTTATTTAGTTTTACAACAGCAATAACAAGCGTGCATGTACTTATATAAAAATACTCATAAAGTATTTATGGAAATAAAAATTTTGTATTGCGAGAAAGTGTTGCACCTTTGAGAGGAATGCTACAAGTGTTGTCTGCTACAACACCTGCTCACTGTGTACACGAGACTTTCTTGCAGACGACAGGCACTTGTGAACTCTCTCGCTCTTTTGAAAGGCTGCGTCGGCTGTCACGATTGCTGAATGTCTTCAAGTACTTTTAAGCACATCAGCTGCAGTGCTAGCTAGGGCGCTTGTGGCCTCTTACGAGTATGCTTCATTATATTTTATATTGACGTACCGCTTCTGAAGCGTCCGCCAGCAGCTGTTATGGCGTGGCTTTGCGCATACACATTTTGCGACAGCAGACTAATCCAGGAAGCAGCAACATTTCCTACCACAAGTAAGTTTGCGTTCTCAAAGTCCTAAAACACACATTTCAATGAGCACATAAATGAGCAATGCGTAATGAAGCCCTGAATAAAGTTTGATTGTCAAGCCAATGTAAGCAACTGTCTGTCTCGTATCAGTAGTGTCTTCCTTTTGCTCTTCTGAAGTTTCGTAAAGCACGTAATATAAACCAAGGTTGAAACGGTTAAAACGTGTTCTTTCAACGTTTACGATGCCGTCGCTTTCTCATCAGGGCTTCGACCTCATACCACGACACAAACATCGGCCCAACCGCTGCAGCCCAGCGCACTATCGCCTCTTCGAGCAACAGAACAAAAGCATAGAGCTTTGCGTCGCACCGTCCCACTGCGGGTTATAGCAATTTCACTTGGAGCGAAACCAAAATTGCCAAAAAAATATCTGTAGACTAGTTCGCCAGTCAACAGAATACCAATCCGTAGCCTGTATTCCCCATAATTCCCATGATAGATGAACGATCGCAGCGCCAGATTTCCCTCTAGTTATAGTAATATGAAACTCTAAGAAGTAGACAGTGTTTTCATCTCACATAAAAAATTAAGTATACTGATGTGGCATACAATGATGACACAGTCTCCGCGTATCTCAGACAGCTGAATGCAGTGTAAAAGAGAAAACACTGCTGAAAAAGGAGCAGCAAGGGGGAATGAGAAACCATGATGGCATTTGGCATTTACAAAGGTCACCAAATGCCTATAACTTTACAGCATCGTATTAAAAGTTTTTCGATAGCATGTTCATTGCACATATTAGCATAAAACTGCCACTACAAAGAAATTTCCAAGCTCAGAGTGGCATAGGGAGTTTTAAAATGCCTACTTTTCAACATAGAAATATGTAAAAGTTTCATGGCAGTAGTTCTTAAGCATAATCTGCAGCATCAATGCTGCACAACGCTTGCTTGATCAAGATACAAACCATGGCCTGTGTATGACAGCCAATTAACTGCACATCATCGTGCATCTGGGGCAGGCTTTAACAAATCTGTGGATTCAGCAATGAATCCACTTATGCTGAAGTAGTAAGAACTGGAAGAAGCATGAGAAATAGCAAGGAATTAAATTTTACAAACCTCCTTTGTCAGGTGCTGAGAGAGTACTTTACCTTCTATAGAGAGGCCTACACACTGCAAGAAGAATGTGAAAATTCAGTACTTGCAAGATTAATGTTTCAACTGAAAAACCTAACAAAGATGCACCACAAGTGCCTGCAATGTACTCACCCTCTCAAGCAACTTCCAGGCTCTTGGGTAAAAGCCCATTGGCACTCTATTAAGTGCACCATCCAGTCTTCGTCTGCGGATCCACTGACCTTGGCGGTCAAAAGTTTCATCCTGCTTCTTTGTACTTGTGACAATACTGTCTCTCATCGTATGCTGCAGGGCCTGCTGAAAAAATGAAATTAAGAAATAAAGAAAATGAAAAAATAGAAAGGAAACCTGTAAGCCAGCTATGCAATTATTAAAGAATGGCAATTAAGAGCACTGACTTTCAACTGGTTAGAATGACATAATGAAAGCATGAAAGCTGATATTTACAAACAAGCATTATGTATGCCTGTCCACTGTGTCTGCACTCTCGTGGACCAAGTTCTCAAAGTACAATGAAGTACTCTTTAAGGATGCTTCATAAACCCGTGGCATTCAAATATTAATAATGGTCAGACATCAATATTACAAACTAGGATATAACCAAGTAAATCTAAAATGTTCCTCAGCAATATCAGTATGTAATGAATATATACTGTTACGATGGGGTGCATTTATTTAAAGATAAATTGATGAAAAGGGGCCGTGCCGACACCGAGCTGCTGCAACGACAAACGCACTTCGTTCTGCTCTTCTTTCGTCCTTGCTGTAGCTTTAGCGTAACACTCCTCCCTTCGCAGATGAAGCCCGCTGGGCGATTAACTGTTACGTCCACTCGGAGTCACGGGGATGACAGCGTTTCAGGCAGGTGACGTAAACAAGCTGCATCTTCTTAGACAAGTGGCCATTAGAAACGAGATGAGCAATCGAATAGGTAACATCACTTAGGTGATTGGTGATGACGAAAGGCCCGGTGTAACAGGCCAGAAACTTCTGGCACAGGCCACGCTTGCGAAGTCGTGTCCAAAGCCATACTATGTCCCCTTTGTCGAATGACACATTCTTATGTCGTGAATCGTAGCTGATCTTGGAGCGGTCCTGGGATGTCAACGTACACAGCTGAGCTACGCGGCATGCTTCCTCAGTGTGACAGAGAGTCCGGGCAATAAAAGAGTCCGCACAAGGAGTAAAAGGTCGAATGGTGTCAAGGAAGCTGCGGGGTGGTCTGACATAAAGTAGATAGAAAGGACTGTAGCCGGTAGTTTCATGCTTTGCAGTGTTGTAGGCGTATGTAATAAAAGGCAAGATGTCATTGCAATTTTTGTGCCTGGAATCGACGTACATCGCAAGCATGTTGATCAATGTTCTGTAAGTGCGCTCGACAAAACCATTTGTCTGTGGGTGATACCGGGTCGCATGGCGAAACTGGCAAGCACAGAGACACAACAGCTTTTCGACTACGTCGGCCATGAACTGGCGACCCGAATCACTCACAATAACACGAGGGGGTCCATGACACAGTATAACGGAGGACAGGAGGAAGCTCGAAATATCAAGAGCCATGGCCGTTGGCATCGCTGCGGTTTCAGCATAACACGTCAGATGGTCGACACAGACTATAATCCAATGGTTGTCATTTGTTGAGCGCAGGAATGGGCCGAGGAGATCCACTCCAACCATTTCGAAAGGAGATGATGGTGGCGCCACAAAGGAGTCCGACCGGAGCAGTATTAGGGTGCTTGAATTGCTGGCACTTGTTACAACTGGCCACATACTATATCCCGTCGCATACTAGTCCAGTAGAATCGGCCCTGAATGCGGTGGTATGTTCTGGTGAAACCCAGGTGCCCAGCGGTTGAGTCATCGTGCATAGCACGGAGCATGTGGGTTCTCAAATTCTTAGGGACCACTAAGAGGAGGTGGGCACCATTAGCTGCATAATTCTTCTTGTGGAACAGGTCATCTTGGATGACAAAGCCATTTTTACCTGTTGGTTGAGCAGTTGAAGCGAAGAGGGCATCCAGGCTGCGGCCTCTATGCTGCTCTTCCCGGAAAGTGGCCAGGTCGTGAAAAAGAATGTCGTCCATGGGGGCCAGAAACTCATCGAAATTGTTGGCGTCACATGCACTTATTGGTAGAGGGAGCCTCGAAAGACAGTCGGCATCCGGATGATGTCGGCCACTCTTGCAATGGACTACAAAGTCAAATTCCTGCAAACCTAGTGCCCATCGAGCAAGGCAGCCAGACGGGACGCGGGAGACCAATCAACCAAAATAGTGAATGGTGATCAGTAATGATCGTGAAGCAGTGCCCGTAGAGATATGGGCGGAACTTCAGGACTGGAAAGACGACTGCGAGACACTCTTGCTCAGTGATGGTGTAATTCTGTTCGGCCTTGCTCAATGAATGGCTGGCATAGGCAATGGCATGCTTGGTGTCAACAAAACGCTGGACGAGGATGGCGCTGAGGTCGATTCCACTTGCATCGGTGTGCAATTCTGTTGTGGCAGAGGGGTCAAAATGGCGAAGTATGGGTCCGGAAGAGAGCAGGAACTTCAGTTGACGAAACGAGGAATCACAATCTGCTGTCCAGGTGAAAGGCTTATCCTTGCACAGCAGTAAGTCAAAAGTAGGCAGTATCGGAAAAGTTGGGCGCAAAACGTCGGCAGTAAGAGCAAAGACCCAGGTCGACCACAGCCACCCGAAGTGAGCGGACGTGCCGTCGGCGCTCTCCGGACCCCGAAATCTGCCCGAAGAGAACGTACGTGCCGTCGGCGCGCACTCCGAACCGATCCGACGTGAGCTTTGCCCGTCGCCCCCTGCCCGGGCCTCCCGAGGCGCGAGCTTTGCCCGTCACCCCCCGCCCGGGCCTCCCGAGGTGCCGTGCGCTGTGTGTGCCAGTCACCACGGAATACGCACGAATCCCCTCCGTTTGCGCCGCTGCCGACCGCTAAACCTACATCCGAACTTTTTTGGACCACATCGATGTCGGAAAGTGCTCCTGGCCAGCCGCCGCACTTGGTCTTGCCTCGCTAATCACTGGTAGCGCACCCACCCCCAACAGCCATGGAGGTGCAGGGCGAAGACCTCGACCCGACAACGTTCAGACCCAGTGAGTGGACCACGATACTCCGCGCGTACAAGGGAGGCAAACCAAGCCCGGAAACGCTGGTTGTGCCTCCTCATGCAGCCCCTGTTCGAGATAAGCCTGCCGCGCCCGCCGTCGGTGCTCTGGCCGACACTGCCCCTGCGACCTTCAAGCCGACATACCATGCTCAACAACAACAGCTGCGCGTGACGCACGCAATCGCATTGCGAAGTAAGCAACTTGCTTCACTCCCTCCCGGCACTATAAGGGTAGTCTTCCGACCAAGAGGAGGCCTCGCTTTGAACGGAGCCATGGCGCAGCCACTCATGAAAGCTCTGCGAGTCACCGCCGCTGACCGGGACCTAGGAGAGTTTCACCTCCGGATTCACCCGACGAATAACACCTTCACGGTCGCTACACCTCACGAGTCAACGGCCCTTCACCTCGTCCAACTCAAGGAAGTGGTCCTTCAAGAAACCAGTTACCCCGTCGCCGCCTACATCGCACCGCCGCCCGCTGCTGCGCGCGGAGTCATCTCGCAAGCCTACTGGGCGGAAACACCCGAAGAGATGCTACAAGACCTCCAGACTCGCAACCCGGAAGCTGATATCATCGCAGCCCGCAGAATGGGTAGGACTCTCTCCATATTGATCACATTTGCGCATGGCCCAGTCCCTCACACCATACGCTACATGAGTGTAGTGCATAGATGCACGACGTACAAGGGAAGTCCAGACGCGTGCACAAACTGTCGTCGACCGGGCCACAGACACGACGTGTGCCCCCACCCCAAGAGTGGTCTCTGCCCGCGGTGCGGGGACAAGCATGAGCCGCAAGATGTTCCCTCCTGCATCCCGATCTGCATTCTCTGTGGGGGGCAGCACCTCACGGGCACCGGCTCGTGCAAGGCAAGAAATGCCGCCACCAAACGACTTAGCCCACCACCCCAGAAGTCAAAGTTCCCTACCAAGAAGGACTTTCCCCCGCTTAACACGACCCTCCCGTCTACCTCTACATGGGCTTCCAAGGTTGCCAAGACGAACATCATGACCTCCCAGGACTCGGACGTGAAGGCTCTGCGGGATGAGGTAAGGCAGCTCAAGGCAGCCCTCTCTACCTCCACCCCTGTTCTACCCCCCACTCCACCATCCCCATCTTCCTCATCCAACCCGTCCGACCAACCTCCTCAGAAAAAGAGGAGGCCTGATGAGAGCCCAGTCCAACCTATAGACCTGGAAGCCAAATTTCAGGACCTCGCCCAAAACCTAGAATCCAAGTTCAGAGAGCGCATTACTGCGCAGGTCACTGCACAGTGCCAGACTATGATTGAAGCTACCATTACCGGTATAATAGATAGGGTCATATCTAGCATCATGGCCAAGGTTGAGGAGCGTTTAGCTAACCTTATATCTGGACTCTCAGCGGCCTCTCCTCCCGCAGTCCCACCTTCTGCACTCCTCCTTCGCCCCGCCACCCTTCAACATGGCTCCTCCGAGGCACCATAATTCCTTACAAATTATTCAATGGAATTGCAGGGGCTTTCGGCGAAAGCGCGACCCTCTGCAGCAGATTATCGCCAACTCTTTGTCCCCACCAGACATTATCGCTATCCAGGATGCCAATGTTTGCAGGCAACTGCCAGGATACGCTGTTATCCCCTCTGACTCCACTGATCTTCCTCGGGTGGTTACATACGTCTGTAACACCTTGCATTACGCGGAGCACGACGTTACCTCCCCTATTGCTCACACCTTCATCGAAATTTTACCCCCCACCCCTGCACAATCTCCCCTGTTCATGCTTAACTGCTATCTTCTCCCACGACAGCCGATTCACCTACTTGTTCCACTCCTCAAATCCGTAACCCAAATGGCCGGATCAAACCCCCTACTGATTGCCGGTGACTTTAACTGCGCTCACGTGGACTGGGGCTATCGACGCACCCACCACAGAGGCACAGTTTTATACAATAATACGCTATTACTTCACCTGACCATCTTTAATGATTTTAGCCTACCTACGTGGGTTGGTAACAGTGTTACTGCCGATACTAGCCCAGACCTCACGCTTGGTAGAAACTTGGCTCACCTACAGTGGGAAAGAACGCAAGCCACACTAGGCAGCGACCACCACCTGATTCGCATAGCGGTGAACTATCGCCGACCTCAGCGCAAATTTACCGCTAGGCACACTAATTGGGATCAGCTCCGTAAATTTAGGCAAGCGCAGCCAGCACAGGGCCCCTTCGACCTAGACACCTGGACTACTCAGTTACAGAAAGACATTCGCCAACATACCCAAACGCTCGATACTACCCCAGACACCCCCGTTATCGACAGTAAGCTCGCCCACCTTCTTGAAGCTCAAGAGAACATAACGCGAAGGTGGAGAACTCAAAAGCACAACAGGAAACTAAAACTCAAACTCACCCAGCTTCAATCCCAAATAGAACACCATAGTGCCACTCTTTGCAAAGCTAACAGGGCTCAGGTTTGTGACGGCCTCCGAGGCAATCTCTCCACAACCCGCGCTTGGCACCTGTTACGCCATATGCTCGATCCCACGCAATCTAAAACTCAGACGCGTCTTAGCATTCGCCGCCTCACTCATAATCATCGGCAGGACACCGACGCCTTCCTCGCGCAGGTGAAACGCACCTATACCACCCCAGGTCCTCCTTGCAAACATCCCGAGTACACGGGCTCACCCCAACCACAGCTTGACGCTCCTATTACAGAATCTGAATTTCGTGCAGCCCTATTGAAATTGCGCAATACAACACCCGGGGAAGATCAAATTACGAATGCTGCCATCCGAAATCTTGATGATGCCTCCATATCTCACCTCGTTACCTACTTTAACGAGTGCTGGGAGGCAGGTACCCTCCCTGCCTCCTGGAAGCATGGAAAAATTATATTTATCCCAAAACCCCACAAGCCCATCACCCTCGAGAACATCCGCCCCATTTCTCTTACATCTTGTCTCGGCAAGACCTTTGAGCACATAATCCTCGCCCGACTGACAACGTACATGGAAGAAAATCACCTTTTCCCCCACAGTATGGTCGGCTTTCGTGCGCATCTATCTGCGCAGGATGCCCTACTTCAAATTACGCACGATGTGCTTGATGATACCATCCCCCATCTTACTAAAGCCATCCTGGCGGTTGACCTCATTAAGGCATTTGACAGAATTCGACACGCTGCCATCTTACGGGAACTGCAGGAACTACAGGTAGGCCCTAAGACCTACAACTACGTTCGCGCCTTCCTCTCTGGCCGCACTGCCTCCTTGCACATTGATCAGCTCAGCACACCCTCCTATACGCTCGGTGAATTTGGAACCCCGCAAGGCGCGGTCCTCTCCCCCCTTTTATTTAACATTGCTCTCATCCCCTTAGCCCAGAAGCTCAATCTCATCCCACACCTAAAACATACTCTGTACGCTGATGATATTACCGCATGGACCACTCATGGCTCAGACGGGGAAATTGAGGAAACTCTACAATTAGCAGTCGACACGATCTCCGCTCACGTATCATCTATCGGACTTGAATGTTCCCCCTCTAAGTCCGCGCTCCTCCTAATTAGACCAAAATCTGCCGCCAACTCACCCATCCAAATCACTTTACAAGGATCCCCTATCCCCATCACTCCCACCCTGCGCATCCTTGGTCTCTACCTGCAGGATTCCGGACGCAATGACCATACCCTTAAAACACTCAAGGCCTCCACGCAATCAGTGTTGCAGCTTCTACGCCGCGTATCTTCCCTGCACAAGGGTTTAGACGAAGCAGACAACATGAAAGTTGTACATGCTTTTACGCTTAGCCGCATTCTGTACGCCACTCCATATCTCAAGCTGAACTGCACGGAAACCGAGCGCGTGAACGCCATGATCCGCCTTGCAACTAAGGCAGCCCTCAACCTGCCTCGCAGTACTAGCACAGCCAAACTCCTCGCACTAGGCATGCATAACACGCTTCCTGAACTAGTTGAGGCACACCTTCAGACGCAGTATTTAAGACTTGCCGCGAGCGCCACTGGCCGCCATATCCTCGCCTCCCTTCGCATCAACATACCCGCTAATCAGTCAACCCTTATGGCCATTCCTCGACACATTCATACACCCCTTGTAGTGAAACCCCTTCCTCGAAACGTCCATCCCCAATATCACATCTCTCGCCGCGTAGCTCGCGCAAATGCCCTCCATAAGTATTACGGACAGGTCGAGAAAGCCATCTGGGTGGACGCCGCATGTACAACGCATGAAGCTGTAGCAGTTGCTTACAACCCAACCTTACCCCGACCCCTAACTCACCATCTTCCCTCGGGCTCTACACCTGAGGAAGCAGAGGAGACCGCCATCGCCTTAGCCCTTGCCCTTTCGGATGCTGAATACATCTTTAGCGATTCAAAGACTGCTTTGTCCAACTTTGCCAGAGGCAGAATTCACAACTGCCTGGAACTTGTTGAACATCCCCACCCAAAATTTACCACGTAGGGTTGAGCTCCGGTGGGTGCCGGCTCACTCTGGGAACCCCGGAAACGAGGCTGCCGATAAATTAGCCCGAGGTTTAATTTGCCGGGCTCAGGACAGCCTCGATCCGGGTTTCTCGAGGGAGCGGGTACACAGCTTTGCGGAGCTCACGCAAATACCCCGTTTGGACCGTCGGTCTTACCCTCCTCCCCACTCCTCCCTGACGCACTCCCAACAGATCCTCTGGAGACGCCTCCAGACCCGCTCTCTCCCATCCCCTCAGCTGCTATCCCACTACTGTGGCACCTCCCCTACATGCTCCCTATGCGGAGACCCTCACGCCACACTCTCCCACATCCTTTTTGGCTGCCCTGCCGATCCTCCCCCGCAGGGACAGCCTGCCATCTCAAGCTGGGAGGACTGGGAGGTCCTGCTCTCGTCTACGGACCCGACATCGCAGGTTACTGCGGTGGCTCGGGCTGCCGACGTCATGAGCAAAAGAAGCATGAACGTTTCGACGTAGTGCGGGACCGTGCGGTGGTCCAGGGACCCAGAAGAGTCCAAACTCACATGCTATGAATAAAGTTTTTCTGTCTGTCTGTCAAAGACCCAAGAAGCTTCTCAGCTCATGTTGTGACTGCGGTTGTTTAAAGCCGCCAACTGCAGCGACCTTCTGTGGGTCTGGTCACACCCCATTTGTCCACTAGATGTCCAAGTACTAGTGCCTCTCATTGGCCAAAGTGACATTTCTTGGAGTTGAGGGTAAGGGCAGCTTGTTCAAGGCACGCCAGAACAACGTCCAGTCGATGGTTGTGTTCTGCAAAAGTGCGGCCAAAAGTGATGACGTCGTCTAGATAACATAAACAAACCTCCCCTTTCAGGCTGCGCAGTACCGTGTTCATAAACCTTTCAAATGTTGCAGGCGCGTCACACAAACCAAATGGCATGACGTTGAATTCAAACAAGCTGTCTGGGGTCACAATGCAGTTTTCTCTTTGTCAGCTGAATGCATGGGTATCTGCCAGTAGCCCGATCGGAGGTCCACAGATGAAAAGTAGCATGTGGAATGAGGCAGTCGATAACGTCATCGATCCAGTAAAGTGAATACACATCCTTTTTTTGTCACAAAATGGAGACGCCGGTAGTGGACACAAAACCTCCAGGACCCATCTTTCTTGTTCACGAGGATGACCAGCGCAGCCTAAGGACTAGAGGAATCTTGTGTGATCTTGGCTAGCATGTCATAGACCTGTTGAGCAATGCTCTTGCGCTCTGACGCGGACACGCAGTAAGGCTTCTGCCTGATGGCATGCGCGAACCCCGTGTCGATCCTGTGGCGAGCCCGCGTAGTTGGAATGCGAACTTTGTTAGCGTTCTGCGCGAAATCAGATAATGACGCATGCTTCCTAAGGATGCTGACCAAGACTTGACACTTCTCTGAAGACAGTGACTTGTTGATCATTTTTAAAAAACGCAACGAGTCTTCAGGGACACTGGGGCCAGCCCTGTGCTCTTGGGATTCGTGTGACGTGTCATCAGTTAAAGCACCTATGCCGAGACTGATATCCACTTCAAAAGAAGCAAGTCGAATACCGCTGGGTAGCACAACAGACTGGGAGGCTAAATTTGACACCCACAGTGTAATTGTTCCGCAGGCCACAGAGAGGACACATCGAGGTACGAGCACACTTTTCTTCACAACTATCGAAGGCACACGCTCAATTATTGCATCAAATGTATTGGCATCGACACCGCAAGCAGTAACTCGAACTCTGGATAAGGAACGTGCTGGTAAGACAGCATCTTCAACGATGGTGAGCGTGCCTGAACAGGTAGCAGGTTGGTTGGCAAGAGGAGACAGGAAAAGCTCGCCAGTACTGCAGTCAACAGTGGCACTGCACTGTTGTAGGAAATTGAGGCCAAGAATTACGTTGTGAGTGGATTGAGCAAGCACTGGAAATTCAGCTTGATACATGTTATCGGAGAAATAAACATTCGCAATGCACACTCCATTAGGTCGGAGCAACTCTCCACTCACAGCACAAAATACATTAGCGTTATCCCAGCGAAACATCACTTTACGGCCTAGTCAGGTTTTGAAATCCAGGCTGATAATGGAGACACTCACTCCTGTGTCCACTAAGGCCAATGTAGCAACATTGCCCACTAAAACACGAATCTTGTTATGACACATGGTGATTGGCGGAGGCATAGGGGCGTGCAGTTGATGATGACTGGCGACCTCATCTCTATTAGTCACGCCGCCTAGTTTCCCGGCGGCGATGACATGAGACGTCACTGCGGAGATGGAGACCTATGCTGGCGTGAAGGCGGAGGCATCAAGCTCCCCACATAAGCTGGTGAGTCACTATGGTAATTCGCCTAGTGGTTTGTCCTGCTATTGGAGTCAGAAGACCAGCGTGTCCTGCCGCTGTACCAATTGCTACGCCGATAAAAAGTGCGCGATCGCTCATAGGACGGTGGTGACGTGCAACGGCGATGAGGACAAAATCTGGTGACGTGACTGCGAATACCGCATTGGAAGCAGATGGGGCACTCACGAGACACACTGAAATTGTCAGTTGACGGCTCTCCCACTCTTGAGAAAGTGCAGGTGGTCTGGGTGAGTAACCATTGTGGAACTGATAACTGGGATGCGCATTTATAGTAAGGTTTGGTGCTCTTGAACGAGGAGCAAAGTTGTAGGCGTCTATGGAGGTGGCAGTGATGGATGTCTCACTGAAGTCTCAATGAGAAAAGGGCTCTCGAGCCCGTGGAGTCGAGAGGGAAGCCGCCTCACGTCGATCAAGCTCTTCGCGCACCACTTGCTGAATAATTGACGCAAGGTCGGATGGAGCTGGGACCACGTCAACACTGGCGACATTAGTGACATTGCCCAGGTGGCCGAACTTCGGTGTGATACGCCGAGCTTTCAAGGCTTCAAATGCACGGCAGTGCCGAATGACGTTGCTTACGGAGTCCAGACTGTATTTTCCGATGAGGAACTGGTACACATCCGTGGCGATCCCTTTTAAAAGATGAGGAACTTTGTCCTCTTTCAGTCATCTGAGGGCCCAGGGCCTTGCACAACTTCAGCACTTCCTCAATGTACATTGTGCAGGTTTCGCCAGGAACTTGGGCTCGTTGCATAAGGGTTTGCTATGCACATTTTTCTTCAGCTACCGGATCTCCACAGCACTTCCCAATTTTGTCTACGAACTTTTCCTACATTGTCATGCTTTCTTTGTGTTTTTCAAGCCACACAGACGCGGTTCCCTTGAGGAAGAAGGCAACGTTGTTAAGCTGGGCGGTGGCATTCCTGCCATTGAACTGACTTGTGCGTTGGTAAAAGCTGAGCCATCTGTCCATGTCTTTTTCCAGCCAAGGTTCACGGTTCGATGTAGGGCTGCCATTGGTAGCTGTAAGAAGGTGGTGAATTGTCGCCGTCGGAAGCCATCTGTGGTGCCAGACCAACAATTTGGCGACGTCGGCAAAGCTACACGGATTGCGCTTCTACGGGCGGTTTGTCGTCATTCTTCGAGGGCGCCATTGTTTTACCCTGCACCGCCCACCAAAACTGTTACGATGAGGTGCGTTTATTTAAAGATGAATTGATGAAAAGGGGCCGTGCCGACACCGAGCTGCTGCAAAGACAAGTGCACTTTGTTCTCCTCTTCTTTCGTCCTTGCTGTAGCTTTAGCATAACAATATGCTTTTAAGGAATTATCGGATATAAAGAAAGTATTTTTGTGTCAGGTGCGACTTCGTTATAACGAGGCTAGATTGTACAAGCATTCTATAATAGAAGTAAAAGACACTTTTCAGAAAGATTATTTTGGCCTTGGAGATGTCTTATTTTCTTACCTGAGGCAACCCTGCTTCATTTACCATTTTAGATATTGGGGGCAAGGAATATACCGTGGCACTGCCAGCTGTCAACGCCGGGATGATGTGTGAAGTTGGATCATATGTCGGAGCGTCTGCTTAGGCGCCATCGCATGCATTGTTTTTTCTTTGTGCTGCTGTGGAATTTCGGTTGGTTGAAGTAGTTTTATGATAGTGTTTGTTCTTTGTTCTGATTTTAAAGGGACACTAAGGCAAATATTAGGTCAAGCTAAAGTGACAGATTAGTGCTTGAGAGTCTCTAAGGCATGAATATTATTGCGAACAGAGCCTTAATAATGGAGAAATTGAGGTAAATGCAGGACATGATTAGAGACTCCCCAGGACGTTCAAGTACTTGCCCGATGATGAAAGAACTTCTCAGTTAAATTATGTCGCTAGTACTCAATCACTCGTTGCAAAAAACATCCTTGTGTTGTATTATAGGAGGAAATAAAATGCTGCTTATTCAGTTCTATGCCATCTTTAGAAAAAATACCTCATTAATTACCCTTGACAACGATGTGGGCAGTCGAAAGGTTTTGTTTTTGTTTGACTCCGCGCCCTCCATGCTTTCGCATTTCAGTAGTTTCATTACTGAGTAGTGCTGCGCTAGTTTTGCAGGCTCGCGAAACTCACACAAACTGCAAGTAGCACAGAATTCAGCTTCCCTGTAATGTCGCAGGATGCCCAAATGGTCTATGCAGCTGCAAAGCTGCAAAGCTGAAAAGCAGCTGCAGCGGCGAATCCACTGCTGTCTTGGCTTGGTACCGGCATCTGTCGGGCACCGTTTTTCTCACCGACAGCAGCAAAGCATGGTGATGGCATATGCAACGTCACCACTCCCCCGTTTGGGTGGCGAGAGATTTGAATTTAGAAAAAGGTATTTGGACCCTTCAGATGCAATTTTATTGCAAAGTCTTTTCTTGGCACAAAACAAGCGTTTCGAGGTTTCTGCAATGGTATTTAAACAGTCCACATTGACTTAGTATTTGCCTTTAGTGTCCCTTTAAGGTTTTATGTGCTGTATGAGAGTATACAGTGTTTCTCATTGCTGATGTGGGTCAGATTTTGCTCCACATACTATCCTAGAAATAGAAAGCATGGCAGCTTTCACAGAAGCTCGATGGTCATTAAATCCAGGTGGCAAATTTTAAAGCGCGCATATACATGTACAAAATAACAAGTTACATTTACAAAAGTGAAGCTGTCAAATGTGTGAAGCGAGACATACACAACTAACGCAGTCAATCATGCGCGCGACAGAGCATCATATCTCGTAAATTGAAGGCCTTTAATTGGTTTGAACATATGAAGAAATCTTGTCACAGATACTCAGAATTTACTGGTACGTTTTATTTTATTTTTCACTTTCTCGTGAACAATGTGCTCACAAGCCTGTGTCGCATCGTTCCGATGAGTCATATAGTTATCGGTGACCGTCCACATTCACGAATTGCACCTTCATTACCTGTACAACTTGATACAGCAAGTCTCTTTTATTTAACTTACCAGCAACACTGCTGGTAGATAAGTCTCTGTAACAGCTTAAGTTTTATCGTCCGTGCAATGCAGAGCCTTTCGGATCAGTGCACACTTTTGCTAGCCTATATAAGGAGCTTATCTTGCCATGAAGTCAAGTTTTATTCACATGTGCCCCAGTACATGATAAGCGTAATTTTCTGTTTTTAGAGAAGAAAATGCCCAAAGAGAGCAGAAGAAAGTGAGAAACTACAAAGTGAGGAGGGGAGTGGTGACATATTTGTTTTTGTATGGTAAACTTTATGTAATTTTATCTTATGTTTGT
This sequence comes from Dermacentor albipictus, assembly GCF_038994185.2. Taxonomy (NCBI): domain Eukaryota; kingdom Metazoa; phylum Arthropoda; class Arachnida; order Ixodida; family Ixodidae; genus Dermacentor; species Dermacentor albipictus. Next base: position 83,027,077 of record NC_091821.1, read on the forward strand.
GTCAGGTAGCAGTCAAGGCTGTTTATCTTTTCTACTAGTAAAAAAGCTATTTTATAAGTCAAATGCTTCTTCTTATCACCATGGCAAATGTTATCAGTAACTGTAACCCAGCCGCATTTGGAACACTGACAACTTTTGAAAACTTAACTTACTATCATAACGAAATTCCAAGGTGCGATCTCTAACTAGTTAAGGCTACAGAAAAATCCCTGACCAGTTTACTTTTGCACAGACCAGGTCTTCTCGCTGCATTCTAAATGAACAATCTGATCAAAAGAAAAACAAATGCCTGCCTTTCCTGTATATATCCCATGATGAGCGCATTAAAAAGCATTTGGAAAGCCTAATGCAACTTTTTTCCTGTTCTAATATGAAAGTCAGTATCACTGAATGACAAGGAGCACTGTTGATGAACTATCAAAATAAAATAAACCTCCTAAATACATAATGGAATAAAATCTTTGCGTGCATTCCTGTCAGGGCAAAGCACTGTTACGTGATCACACTTTCGATGCAAGAACGATTGCAGTGCCGGCACTTACAGTGATGGCCCACGTGTACAATATATAATAAAATTATATAGCTCACCAATCCCTCCGCTAACTAATAATATTCGAACTTGGCTTTGAACACATAAGAAAATTGCTTTTCACTTCATTCAAATTATGAATATTTCCACATCGGTGCTGTAAATGTGGGACAATGGTCTTATTTAATTACAGTTCACTTGAGCAGCAATGTTCCAACTCCACTTTTAAGGCCAAAGTTTGCAAACATGCTTACTCAATAGCATACACAATGTTGACACTGAATTCAATGAAAATTAAAAATGTGACAGCAACACATGTACATTACTGTATGCAGGTGCTGTGCTACATGATACCTCACATGAAAATGGGAGTGCTATTGTCAAAAGCCATTATCAAAATAGAGCCACAGTCATTTCTTGTTTCCAAGCAGCACACACATAATAAAAGACAAAAACTGTTGAAGGACTGTGAAGTAATAGCTGCACCGTGCAAATCAATACTCTCATGTCAAAGAAGGTGCACTGCGTGGATAGGGAAAAGAGTATAGAAATGGTTAGCCAGGCATGCTGAATGTTATTTCCTTCCCTGATAGGCCAGGAACTTCTTTTCATTCCTGCAAATTTCTTGATATGGTGGCTTGGTTAACGAAACAAGAATGCCAAATGGATTGATTTGTAAAAAGGGCCTACCTTATTTATTTTGCTGCTTTGGACTGAAAAAACACCTTCGCTGCCTGAAAATATACATGCATAATTAAAATAAACACATAGAATTGTTAAAATGTTTCTTGCAGCCAATCTACATGAACAAGCTTTGGATAACACAGCTCTGTAACTAACCCTGGAACTGCAGGCCTGCTTAGCCACCTGTGCAAAAAAAGATTACCTGAGATAACCTGTATAATACAGAACAGCAGCCATTCATCTTGAAGGAAAAAAAAAACTCAAAATATTCTAGCATCTCATGAATGACGTAAAATTGAGATACTATGATAGTCAGATTACTCTGGCTATTCCTGAATAAAACCTTTTTGGTTAGCATATTCATTGAGATACGCTATGATAAAAATTTGTTCTCAGATGAAAATGACACTGTAGACACATTTAGTTTTTATTGAAAACATGCCAGAGCCATGCTTCTTTGCAATTCCTTATCGCATACCGCAACCTTGCTTTCTCTTTCTGGCTACACAGCCCATGGTAAAAACTGCAGTCCAGCATTTGCAACACTAACCCTCGCTGTACTCAGTGGTTAGATTGAAGAAATTGTAGGCTGTACAATTACAGTTGAACCACCCAGAAGTCATCAACATGATTCTTAAAAGCAAGGCTTTTCCATGTTGTTATGTTTGGCGTATTCACTGAAGAGCGGAGGCAGAGGTTATTGTTGCACCAACATCAAACAACATTCCACTGAGTCACCATGGACACTGAGATGCTGACAGTGACAGCAAATTAGAGATCAGCATGAGAACGAGACAAGTGAGGTTTTCCCAGAACTTCAGTGAAAGACACCAGGACCTCGAGACGCTTTACCTTCGGGAGAGCTTAGGCCATTGACTTCTGCCCGGTCGTCAGTGAAACACTGGGTCTCACTTTCCCGTTTCCACAATTAGCTTGGGGGCAGCGCGTGCGCTTTGTGTCATCCTTTTCCCTATCAGAGGCGGTGTGCTGTGCCAATTCGAACTACCAGTCTGGTTGATTGAAACATTACTCATTGCCCTAACGAGTGATCCAGGGAAGATGGAGGGTGTTTAAGAGACTTTCTGAGCGCATGGAGTGTGTGCTCCCAGAACGATGTAGTCTGCTATGACATGTAGTTCATGCTATGAGAACAATGTACTGTGCTCCGTGCTCTGGCCAATACGAGTAAACCTTTTCCTCTACATAAGTTTGCCCTTTTCACCTCATATAAATAAACCCCAGCTCTAATCCTCCTACCTCCCAACCTTGTACTCATCACCAAGCATGACTGATCTTTACAGAGGCATTGTATGCTCCCTGCTGCATGGAATTGAGCAATATTTGGCTTATGTGTTCATGGAAGCATTCTCTCGCATTTAGTATTATGATTTATTGATCAGCAGGCATTGCAGCAGTAGAAGCATCAGCATGTTGCCTAAATGCTTCTTCTTGCTTGCACAGCTCCTGGATTTCTTCGCTGGTCATGCCGTTTGTCTCCGGGACATGGCGCCCTGCACTAGTCAAACACGTGGCGATTACCGGCAATTCGACATGGTTCAGCCCTATCGTCTAGGCGTTTTCCTGCCCACATACTTCCTTCTCTGGTGATTCTGCGCACTCCCGTGGATGCTCCTAACATGGCAACTCCGACAGGTGATGCCATCGGATCGTTGACGTCAAGCTTCGTCAGTATAAAAGCTCCGCCGTTCCAGCGCCCCGGCAGTGGGCAATGCAGTAGCAGCAGCAACTTCAGCATGTTGCCTAAACGCTTCTTCTTGCTTGCACAGATACGGTAACTGGACAACCCGTACTGTATCCGATCCGATAATAGATTCTTGCTGCTACTGCATTGCCCACACAGTTATTTGTGAAGTAGACCCATGTGCAATGTTTCTTATGTCCTCGATTACCTTAGTTGTCTTACCCTGAGCGGTGAAGTTGAGCTTAACCCCAGCCCCAGGAGACCGGCGTCAAAAACTAGCAAACCTGACGAATCCCCAATAAACTTTCTTAACGCCCTTGAGACGTTGGCCGAGCTGGCACTGTCTAGTTGCAACAACCCTTCTCTTGTGAAAATTCTTTCCAATTTTGTTGCTTATCAGAAAAATATGTCACAAGACCGATCTGAAATCAAAAATGCTGTGAATACACGTTTCGATGCCTTAGAATTGCGTGTGGCTGCTCTTGAAACCTCATGTTCGAATGCACTGTCTTATCAAGACTCTGGTCAGCTTCATTCTGAGGTGGCTTGCCTGACGTGCACTGTTGCCAAACTAACTGCCAAATATGACGATCTTGAAAGCCGTACACAAAGAAATAACATTATCCTTCATGGCAAACCAGAAGATACTAATGAGAATCGTGACACACTGCACTCCAAGGTTGCAAACGTTTTCAATAGGCTTTCCCTTGACTGTCCACGTATTGAAGGTTTCCATAGGTCAGGCAGAATGCACCCTAGGCATTCTCACCCTATCATTTTAAAATTGCTTGATTTCAGCTATAAGCTAGTGATGCTGAAAAACGCTTATAAGCTGAAAAATTCCGGCATGAAACTCTCTAATGATTTTTCGTCCAGAGTGCGTGCAGTACTTTGTAAAAAGCAATGGGACACTTCGGTTGAGCAGCGAAATAACGGCTCGATTATTAAAACGAGGGTTGATAATTTACTTATAGATAACGCTCATTAAAATTAAGACAGTGCCTCAAATAGTTTAGTAATAGCTCCTAGTTTTTATTCTAGAGCGCAAGATTTTGATTCTAGAGCGCAAGTGATGTTTCATTATCACTAGGTTGACAATCTCATCACTCTGCCACAGATCTTGCGATTTTGAATGTTAATGCCAGAAGCATAACAAACAAATTTCCACAGTTTCTTTTGCTAGTTTCTTCATGTTCTCCTCATGTTATGTGCATCACAGAAACTTGGCTTTATGAAAATATTCACAACTGAGAATTCACGCCTGCTCGTTAAATTGCTGTCTGGTATGACCGTCAGAATAAGAAAGCAATGGTGTTGCTTTGCTTTTATGTTCAGGTTTTAACTTTAAGGTTCTACCAGGTCCTCCCAAGGTAGAATCGGTTTGGTGCAAGTTGCAAGTACATAAGCAGAATTTAACATTTTGTGGTCTTTATCATGCCCCCGATAGCCCTAGTTAGTTCTATGATAGCATTTCGTATTTTATACATGACCGTAGCCTCGATAGTTCTAACTTAATCATTCTTGGTGACTTTAACATGACTTCTTCTATAATATTGCTTTCTTCCCGCAACAATATATTGCATTTTATACATGACCATAGCCTTGACAGTTCTAACTTAATCGTTCTTGGTGACTTTAACGTTCCCGGCATTTACTGGCCTTCCGTCACATGTTCCGCCACTAGTGCCGCTATTTGTAGAGACTAAATTATGTTTTCTTTGTCCCATAACCTGATACAATTAGTTGATAAGAATACATGGCAGAACTCCATACTCGCCTGTGATGTCACAACTCCGCCCTATGTGCATGTGTTGCGAGGAGGTTACGTAGCTCAGTGCTCTCGCAGCTGGTTGCTAGGCAACACGAGGCGGGGCATCGCTGGGCTGAGTGTTCTGGTAACGCTCCACGGCATAACTAAAAGCTTAAACAGCTCTGCTGTTAAAAAGTGGACCGGTTCAGATGGTATCCTGAATTCTTTCCTTGTAAGATACTCCCTATGGACATCTCAATACTTTACTGTAATTTTCCAGAAATCCTTAGACTCTGGTGAAGTACTAACTAAATGGAAAAGTTCTGCCCTTGCATAAATCAAGTGATAAATGACTCTCTAACTACAGGCCGATAGCTCTCACACCCCAGTCATGCAAGATGTCAGAGCATATTATCCACAAACATATAATCGAATTCCTTAACTCTAATGATGTTCTGACATCTGCCCAGCTAGGTTTCTGTCGTGGTTATAGCACTGTAATGCAATTAGTCGATTTTGTTCAAGGTATGACTTCTAACCTGGACATAGGTAATTAAGTGGATGCCATATTTATTGATTTCTCTAAAGCTTTTGATTTTGTGATTCATTCTAAACTACTGGTAAAATTAAACGCCATATTCAATTATCTTTGTCCTGTTTCTTCGATAGCCAGTTTTCTTTGTTGTCGCTCACAATTTGTTTTTTTAACTCAGTGGAATCAACTCCTGTCGACGTTACAGCAGACGTTCTTCAGGGATCCGTATTAGGCCCTTTATTATTTCTAATATACATCAATGATTTACCTCGTGGCACCTCAACTAAAATCAGACTTTATGCAGATGACTGCGTATTAATATAATCTATTAACTCCATTGATGACCACTACCGTCTTGCCCAATCCCTTATGTCTTTCTGCGCTTGGTGCAAAATGTGGCAAATGAACATCAACTGTAGTAAAACAGTTGTGATGTCATTTGATTATTCTCTGGATGCCATCCAACTTAATAGAGTGTCTCAATATAAATACTTAGGTGTAATTCTAACAGAACATCTTGTATGGTCTAAACATGCTGAATATGTAAACGGTAAAGCCCTGAACAAATTGGGTTATTTGCGCCGCACTTTAGCTAACACCCCCTGCGATACTAAACTGCTATTATATAAAACGCCAATTCGCCCTGTTCTAGAATATACATCTGTCGTTTGGTTCCTGTACAAACAATGTGAAATAAGCTCGCTCAATAACGTTCAATGAAAATCTATCCGTTTCATTTGCCAAAATTACAGCCACACTTTTGCACCAACACAGGCTCAAAAATCTTTTGAGCATTGAGCCATTAGTTTCACAATACTACATTGAAGCCTTAAAACTTTTATATGCAATTAATAACTCCACCTCTGGTCTTCCTGATTGTGACTATATCACATTTACTAACACAAGTTGTACCCGTAGCTCCCACACATTGAACATAACACCTATTTATGCCTGTACTAGCACATTCAAGTACAGTTTTCCATTTACAATAGAGCATTGGAATTCTCTACCCAGTAACATTCGTTCACTATTACTAAAGATTTTACAGCTACCATGGCAAGCATGTTGCTAACATGTAAAGCACTTCTTTTTGATCATTGATGTTTTTGTGTATATGTGTGTTTTTAATGTGCATTGTATAGTATAGTATAGTATAATGATTCTGCTCCTGCTATAGCCCTATATTGGGCTGCAGTATGTGTAAGTAAGTAAATAAATAAATAAATAAATAAATAAATAAATAAATAAATAAATCATGTTCAGGGTGTTGCAGGGCCCTTTTAAGAGTGCACCATCTTTACCTTTATATCAATTAGGCGTTTTATTTGGTGTATGGCACAATTTCCTAGCACCTATCTTCTGTACTATCATATCGTCATTAATTTTTGTTGCATTTTGATTACTTTCAAGTTTAATATGTTTTGTTATTAGTTTCTTCAGACACAGTTGCTTTGTACTATTCTGAATGCCTTTTCAATGTCTTTTTCACATCTTGCTTTGTTTTTTCCTTATTTATGTTGGCATTTCCTTTACATACAAAATTTAGTAACTGAATTTGACTGTAGAAAAAGAAATATTGTATCTGTGTTAATGAACTTCTACTGTACTTTATCCATAATCCACAACTGCTCTTGCATTATAGTATTCTGTAACTGGTTATAAGAGGTCCCACATATGTCTTGAGCTATGCAAGCTTTTTCTGTATGTATACAAAAAAAAGAAATGTGGGGTTTTATGTGCCAAAACCACGATCTGATTATGAGGCATGCCGTAGAGGGGGTTTCCGGAAATTTGGACCACCTGGGGTTCTTTAACGTGCACATAAATCTAAGTACACTGGTGTTTTAACATTCTGCCCCACTGAAATGCAGCCACTATGGCCAGAATTCGATCCCATGACCTTGCGCTTAGTAGCCTTCTGTATGTTTACATTCAGCGTAAACTTCAATGGTATTTTAATGGCACTAACTGAAACGGAAAGCTTCAACATCTAACCTTTTGCAGAGCATGCAATGAGGTCACCTACTCACTGTTTAATATGACAAACTCTTTGCCACTGAGAATTTGCCGCAAAAGCATTTTCATTTCAAATGGTCGCATGTTGAGGAGGTATTCGGATGCTTCATCAGCTGAAACGAAAGCACCCAGTGGTCAGGTGAAACTCTGCACCACACAACCTCCTAAACCATGCCTGTTCAAAGTACCTACCAGAACACTGGAGTGAACGTCCAAGCTCAGAAACCATGACCTGGATGATGAGTCCCACACGAAGCCTCAACATCTCCTGAAAGAGCTCTGGCTCTGTTCGAATGAACATAGACAAATACACAAGCAGTTCCTGTAAAACAGAACATCAAAACATGCAATCAGCCATTTGCAATGACAATCATTATCACAAATGAATTTAAACTGAGTGAGTCACTACCCCGACATACAATGGAAGCAGCATACGACATACATGCTGCTTCCATAAATGCCGAGTTTATTTAATGAGTGTCGATGCTGCCAGCACTTATTACCAAACTGATACATCATTTTAATCCACAGCAGCAGCAGTAATACTTTTTATGGCCAGCAATACAGTAATTCAAGCTACAGTTACAAAGAACAAAAACAAAGGTACAACTTTTTTACATTCACATACAAATGCAAAAATATGAATACTCGCTCACATTTTTTTTTTATGTAACATACTTTCAAACCTACAACACTTTCTGAATGTTTTAAATAGGCTTGGCCAGTTATTGACCAATTCATTGAGTTCTACATCTTAAAGCAATGCAGGAGCTATCAGCGATACCATAATGGAGGACTCCAGATTAATTACGGCACCTGGGGTCCTTACATGTGTACCCAAAGCTTCGTACATGGGCCTGATCACATTAGGCCCTGCCCCTGTTGAAATGTGGCTGCAGCTGCCAGGAATGAAATCCAGAACCCACTGCTCAGCAGCAAACGGCTGTAACCACAAAGTGGGTGTCTAGTCATTTAAATTGCAACATCCAAACTACAAATATATATTACACCTCCACACGCATCGTAGGATGCGGAACTCGTAAAACAATACTTGTCCTTTCCTGTCAATGAGTAAAATCCCTGCCATGCTACTGATGACATGCCAACATATAAATATCAAATGCCCCTGGGTGGCTTGCTTCAAATGGCACAATGAATGCCGTCTCGCAAACACCAGGAGTCACAGTGAGCAGAGCAGTGGAGAAAGCAAATTGGGGAGGAAAAAAATAACAGTGGAGAAAACAAACCAAGTGAGAATTGAGCTGTGCACCTAAACCAGCTGTGGTTATCAAGGTGCATGAAGAAATATAAGGAAATAAAGCACAGCGCAGCACACTGAGCATTCCCCTTGTCAGCGGAGAGTTGCAGCTTCCAGCATGCTAGGAACAACAAAAGGAGGGTAACAGCCTAAATGGTTGTGAAGGCAACTTTTGGCTCTTCATCACTCTGTCAAGCACTACGCAAAAATTCTTGGGGGAGAAAATTAATAGGCTAAAACATAATTGTGGCTTCATTAAAAAGTGTTGTGAGGCCTTTTTATTTACGATTCTTCCTTTTTTTCAGTCTACATAAAAGAGCAAATTTTACTTATCCATACAGAACAAGCTTCAGGTTTCTGTAACATACACTTGTTTTCCGTTTGCTGTATGCTAAGGTGTAAACATTTCATTAGCATTACACGGAACGTATGTCGTATAGTAAGCACACATTAAAAGAGTAGAAATATTTTAAATTCGACAAGTAGAGAATACCAAGAGAACAGGCTTATGAGATGTACACTTAGTCACAAAAGGTTACGAACCACAAGATCTCAGAAAACGTTCAATTCCCGAGCAGCCTGCAGCAGTAGCCAATAAAACTGTATACGACTATATTGTTAGCATATTCCAGTTGAGGCCCGAAATGCAAGTACTAGGCTGCATTGTGAGGATGCGCAGATATTCAGCTTTTTCTCAGATTTCATGGTCCGTAATATTTTGTGGCTGGGTATACAAGAGTGTTAAATGCAGCATATATTTAAAAAAACAGTTACGAAGGTTTTGCAACACACAAGACCAGACTTGGAGGCTTGCCAATCTTAGTTCAAGTCATTAATAAGCAAGCCAACAGTGCCACTGAGTCATACACTGAAGCAAACAGAATAACACAGGAAAGGGGCCAGAATAACACAGGCATATTTCTTGCTCTCAAATGATTCTTGAACAAGGCTATGAAGCAAAGTTTGTTGCAAGATGTAGGAATAAATCCATGCATTCAGTGCATGCATAATAGCATTCATACGTCCGATTAACCCTTTCTGTGCCAAGGACGAGTTCGCCCCTCACTTGCCCAGGAATTTCCTTTCATCTACCGAGTGTCACAGACAAGTGGTGGTCATTTCATCATTTTGGTATGAATGCTGCGCTATTAAGTGGTATTAAATTGCACCGACTTCCCAGTAATGAATATTGTGAGGGTGCAGTTGGCGGGAACGAAGCAGAAGTCTAGTTGCCTTCGTTCTAAAAATGGCACTCAATTGGCTCAACAAAAATGCTTGCACCTCTGCGATTTCCTTTCCTGGCCGTGCCAGCAATAATGTGTCGCATCAAAAACAAAAAAGCCATGCTTATGTTCTAGGAAATATCATGCTCCGCATAGACTGCTTCTGTGGCCTTGCCTACTTGAAACTTTCAAGCATTAAAAAATAATTTAACAATAGAAATTCAACAGAAAATAACAAATTAACTGCTGATATTGTAATAATGAAAGCTGCTGACAATGAATTCGTCATAAAAATTTTTAGAAATTTTGGTCGTTTTCTGAAAAAAGAAGTTTCCACGGAAAGGGTTAACGCAGTGGACAATGAGAGGCTACAATAGTTACCAGAAGAGGGTTTTAGCGCCGAAAAAAAAAACACAACACACAGCAAGCGAGATGGGACAGGCGCAACTTCCAACTACGCGGTGAATAAACAGTTGGAAGTTGCGCCTGTCCCGTCTCGCTTGCTGTGTGTTGTGTTTTTTTCGGCGCTATAACCCTCTTCTGGAAACATGCACCAACTAGCCCCCCAACAAGTATTACTCTACAATAGTTAAAATACATCCATGACATGCAGTCATGACAGTCAAATTTAATTGTAACTGAGAACACACAGTGCTTTGCACATCAGGGAACAGAAAACAGTGGGTACAGCTGAGGGCACAACATAACCAATGAAAAGAAACATTCAAGTATGAGAGTCAGCCAAAAAACTCGCTGCTCCTTCTAGTTTAAGTGCTAGAGCTTCGCGATGAAATACACTTTATAGAGGATTTTGTGTTTACTAGCGTTCAGCATCATCCGACACCATTCTATTAATGCAGACACAAACCTTCCCCAGTCCGGTTCAATTGCAGCACATTTTCCCCACGCAATACCCGAGTTCTCTTTGCAAATTATGTCAGGAAACTAGAGCGACGCTCTCACACATGTTGTGGGAGTGTCGTGTTACATCAGCTACAATGGCGCTCTTTGGCCATACCTGGCCCTTGCGGCATTAAACATCAAACATCAATCAATCATTCATCAGCTACAATGGCAGTAGCTCCGGAGGCTCGTGCGTCGAAGTGGGCCGCTGCTCTGCACAGCTCCAACCTCAAGATGCAAGAGTGGGCTGTCCAGCAGGCCCAAGAGGCGGTGACGAGGCAAGGCCTCGAAGTCCCCTCATGGGAGACCTGAGCCTGGGTCGTCAAACTTTGCCGGAATTAAAATAAAGTCGTTTCCATCCCTCCATGGATATATTTGTGAAATAGCAAGGCCACAGTCGAGTTCCTAACAGCAAAGGGGGCCTGTCCTCCGTGTTTTTACTAAGCAAAATATTTTATGTTTAAACTGATTTCTTCTTGACATTAACATATCATTCAGTTCATTCGAACCACAAGGCCTTTTGATCAAATAGCATCCCAGTACCCTCACTTTCTGGTCCTCATGAATGTGCAGCAATGACGCCCTGAAATTATTTTTCCACACTGAGCATATTCAAGACAAACTCAGATGTATAATTAACGAGTTTTGACCATAGTTTTGACACATTCTTCAATTCCTGCATGTATCCGAGTTTATTACAGACATCACACACAGTGGGTTTCAGCTGGTGTGTCTGAGTGTGCCTGAAAATAGAGCTTGCAATATTTGAGCAAGTCCTCTGGGATAACTTCAGCCATGTTGCTAAAGTTATAAAAAGCCATAAAATTCACAATTAGATAACAAAAATGTTGAATTAACTTTTGAACGGTTCTGCACTGCAATGGGAAACTTGTAGTGCTTTCAGAGTGTACTCCATACCCACTTATAAACTAACAAAAAGTAATACTACTAGCTGCTTTTGACATGATAAATTAAACTCTTTGTAGTGCCAAACCATAGCATAGAGCATCAGGAGCGCAACTTCCAGGCGCGAGGGAAGCAGCACGCCTCAGTTATGCAAAACATGTGCAAACCAGTTGCCCACAATTATTGCAGCCAGAGCTCGCAGTCAGGCAAAGGTGATTTACAAAATTTCATTGCAGAGCGACTATATTGGTTCACTACTGTTGGGCACATGCAGCCTCCAAGCCACAGTGGCAAATGGTTTACATTACTTGAGGCTGTTTCCTACTGGCATGGCAGTTGCATGTATTATGAGCTCAGCTTTGATTTGGTGCATTATATAAGCCAGAAGTTATGACAAAAGCAGCGAGTAGTTAAACTATTTCATGAATCTAACAATGGTACACACTACACTCAGAAACACGAATTTAAAAAGCAGCTGTAAAAACCATGAACACGCTCATGAACATGGTATTGCCCTTTTCATGTATCGTGCGTCCATGTTTCTTACACCTCTTTTTTTTAAGTCACAAATTCTTACCAACTCATTCAGTTTTTTGTCACTTTACATTCAGAAAGTGCTACAAGTTTTTTATTATGCAGTGCTTGTCTTAGAACTTGAGACTGACTCCAACCAAATAACTGAATTTTATTAGCCCGACGTTTCGGAGCCCATTCGGCTCCTTCTTCAGGGGGTTGTTCTTCGGGGGGTGGCGGTGTGCCGCTTTTAAAGCGTCTTTTTTGAAGAAAGGAGGGGGGGGGGGAACACGGGAGGTGGGGAGACACTCCACAGACGGAAAGGTGGGGGGGAACAAAAGGAAAGGGGGGTTGTGTTGTTGACCGCTTCCAAGGTGCTGCGATAACCGGTGCTGGGTGGAGTGCTCACGAGGGTGCCCTTGATGGGCCGCGGGGGGGGGGGGGGGGAGGTTACAGGGTCGCGCCGACGTTCTGTGTTGGTGAAACGAGCGGGAGTCTATCTGGCTGTGCGTCCTTTTCTTCTTTTCGTCATGTCGCCAAGGCCATGGACATAGACCGAGGGTAGGTTGCCCTTCACACGGTTTATGTTATTCTCCGTATTCTGAATGTGCCATGACTCCAGTAGTAGTCTCTTTCGCCAGTTCGTTTCTGTTTGAAGGATTTCAGTTTCCTTGAAAGCAATTTTGTGGTCGGCGACTTCAGAGTGTTCAGCGACGGCGCTGCGAATACGGTTGAATGTCCTGACGTCGTTCTCGTGTTGTCTGATCCTTTCTTTTAGATTTTTGGTACGACGCCGGACAGTCAGCACAACTGATTTTGTAGACGACGCCTTGAGCTTTTTCTTTTGGTGGACGATCTTTTGGTTTAGGGAGGAGGATATTGAAAGTGTTTATTGGTTTGTGCGCCACTTTGAGGCCTTCTTTTTTTAATATTCGGCTGAGCGCTTCGCTGGTACCTCTGATGTACGGGATGGACACTCGCTTCTGGGGTTGGGGAGAAGTAAACGGCTGAAGGTCCCGCATTTTGCTTCTTCTTTTTTGTTGTCTGGTTGTCTTTCGAATGAAGTCATCTGTGTAGCCATTCCTCTTAAGTTCGTTGAGAACCGTTCTCTTTTCTTTCTTTAGATCCGATTCCGATGAGGAATGAGTTTCGGCTCGTTTGAATAAAGAATTTACAACAGACGCCTTGTGGTTTGCCGGATGGTCGGATTGGAAATGAAGATAGCGGCCTGTGTGGGTTGGTTTTCGGTAGACTGAAAATTTTAGAATGCCGTCTTTTCGTGTAACTTGTACATCTAAGAATGGGAGTGATCCGTTCTGTTTGCGCTCATATGTGAACTGTATATCCGGGTCTATGGAGTTTAAGTGTTTCTGCAAGTTTTCGACTTGGCTCGTCTTCACGATGCAAAAACAATCATCCACGTACCTGAGGAAGACTTTTGGTTTCGGGAAAAAAGTATTTAAAGCTCTCTCCTCGATGCTCTCCATAGTCAAGTTAGCCATGGCAACGGAAATTGAGGCCCCCATAGGAGTTCCTTTAACCTGTTTGTAGTAGCTGCCTCGGAAGGTGAAATAGGTATTGGACAGGCACAGTTCGAGAAGGCGGCAGATCTCGTCTACACTCAAAGGGGGTTCTCTCACCGAGCGTATCGTCACGTTCCAGTGCATCTCTAGTTGCGGAAACAGCAAACTTAATGGGTACTCTTGTGAACAGAGAGATTACATCAAAAGAGACCAGACATTCATCATCTTCGATACGGATTTTTGATGTGAGTTTGATGAAATTCTCGGAGTCGCGCACGTGCGATGCTGTCCTTCCGGTGAGTGGTGATATCACCACTCACCGGAAGGACAGCATCGCACGTGCGCGACTCCGAGAATTTCATCAAACTCACATCAAAAATCCGTATCGAAGATGATGAATGTCTGGTCTCTTTTGATGTAATCTCTCTGTTCACAAGAGTACCCATTAAGTTGGCTGTTTCCGCAACTAGAGATGCACTGGAACGTGACGATACGCTCGGTGAGAGAACCCCCTTTGAGTGTAGACGAGATCTGCCGCCTTCTCGAACTGTGCCTGTCCAATACCTATTTCACCTTCCGAGGCAGCTACTACAAACAGGTTAAAGGAACTCCTATGGGGGCCTCAATTTCCGTTGCCATGGCTAACTTGACTATGGAGAGCATCGAGGAGAGAGCTTTAAATACTTTTTTCCCGAAACCAAAAGTCTTCCTCAGGTACGTGGATGATTGTTTTTGCATCGTGAAGACGAGCCAAGTCGAAAACTTGCAGAAACACTTAAACTCCATAGACCCGGATATACAGTTCACATATGAGCGCGAACAGAACGGATCACTCCCATTCTTAGATGTACAAGTTACACGAAAAGACGGCATTCTAAAATTTTCAGTCTACTGAAAACCAACCCACACAGGCCGCTATCTTCATTTCCAATCCGACCATCCGGCAAACCACAAGGCGTCTGTTGTAAATTCTTTATTCAAACGAGCCGAAACTCATTCCTCATCGGAATCGGATCTAAAGAAAGAAAAGAGAACGGTTCTCAACGAACTTAAGAGGAATGGCTACACAGATGACTTCATTCGAAAGACAACCAGACAACAAAAAAGAAGAAGCAAAATGCGGGACCTTCAGCCGTTTACTTCTCCCCAACCCCAGAAGCGAGTGTCCATCCCGTACATCAGAGGTACCAGCGAAGCGCTCAGCCGAATATTAAAAAAAGAAGGCCTCAAAGTGGCGTACAAACCAATAAACACTTTCAATATCCTCCTCCCTAAACCAAAAGATCGTCCACCAAAAGAAAAAGCTCAAGGTGTCGTCTACAAAATCAGTTGTGCTGACTGTCCGGCGTCGTACCAAAAATCTAAAAGAAAGGATCAGACAACACGAGAACGACGTCAGGACATTCAACCGTATTCGCAGCGCCGTCGCTGAACACTCTGAAGTCGCCGACCACAAAATTGCTTTCAAGGAAACTGAAATCCTTCAAACAGAAACGAACTGGCGAAAGAGACTATTACTGGAGTCATGGCACATTCAGAATACGGAGAATAACATAAACCGTGTGAAGGGCAACCTACCCTCGGTCTATGTCCATGGCCTTGGCGACATGACGAAAAGAAGAAAAGGACGCACAGCCAGATAGACTCCCGCTCGTTTCACCAACACAGAACGTCGGCGCGACCCTGTAACCTCCCCCCCCCCCCCGCGGCCCATCAAGGGCACCCTCGTGAGCACTCCACCCAGCACCGGTCATCGCAGCACCTTGGAAGCGGTCAACAACACAACCCCCCTTTCCTTTTGTTCCCCCCCACCTTTCCGTCTGTGGAGTGTCTCCCCACCTCCCGTGTTCCCCCCCCCCTCCTTTCTTCAAAAAAGACGCTTTAAAAGCGGCACACCGCCACCCCCCGAAGAACAACCCCCTGAAGAAGGAGCCGAATGGGCTCCGAAACGTCGGGCTAATAAAATTCAGTTATTTGGTTGGAGTCAGTCTCAAGTTCTAAGCAATTTCCCAACCAGACAGGCAATTCTGTCGAAATGTTTAGCTTCAAGTGCTTGTCTTGTCCAGTTAAGAAGTCATTAGCACCATATTACAAATTTTGTAGCTTTTTACGTCTCTGGCAATGCGGATGAACTTTTTCTTCTGGCAGTGTGGACGGGGTTATTCTAAAGAAAACTTGCAAATTTATCTCGCCTGCCCTCTAGTAAGGCATTCTTTAACACTGCAGCTGAAATGCATTATATACCACCTTTACTCGTCTCTATCCTTCCTTTCCTACTTTCGTGCGCTACGCAAACACCGCCGTTATATGCCACCCATTTTTTTTAAATATTACACATATTTTATAAAACTCGCCTGTGGCAGACATCATGCCTCTTCAAGTAGGTCAGTGGAGGCGGCTGACACGGCTTCCATGACAAACTCTAGTGATCAAGTAGCTAATCAGCAAAGTTTCAGTCATTAACTTTTTAATTATTCCCTTTAGGGTGCACAATATAATTGAATAAATGAAGCCAAATAATAGTAAAGTACTATCTATTTAGCAAAAACTCCAAAAGTAGCACCAATGTCCAAATTTGCTAAAAGAAATGCGTTGGTTTTAGCTTCAACAACACACTAAAGTTTTTTGTAACACTAAGTGGAATGCCAGTGTACTTCGTTCAAAATGACTATCTTAAAACCAATGCAACTCAGGATTTCTGCTAAGATGTTATTTCACTGCCACCAGACTTTATTTCTGTAAGAGCAACAGGTACCCAAAGTGCATAATTAAGAAGTTTATTGGAAGTTTGTTGGTTACCAATCTCAACATTGCTATTTGTCATGCAAGTAATATCCGCCTCTTCAAGTATAATTCACCCGAAGAGGACGAATGGCACAACATCTTTAAGGCAACTGAGAAAAAAAAAACCTGTCTGAAACAAATGCATGACCATGCATGTAGAAAGATAGAGAGAGAGGAATATGCAGCCACTTTTTAAACTGGAGCACCACATTCGCAAATTAATCAATGTCAAGCACACACACACACAGTGCTTCAGTCAAGATAGCTTAACCGACTGAAGCACTGGATGAAGTACTTCGTCCTTTCGCCACTCAATTCGTGTCCAAGTCGTGGTCTGACAAAATTGTTTTTCCTTGTGTCTTCTCTCTGTGTCTGAGGCAAATCACCACATATGGATAAGCAGCTAGTGGTGCAACTGCTCTCTTCAGGCACAGTTTTTCTTCTCTGCTGTGGCACTGATACCATAGGAAAGAGCGCGAGACTTATTGCGCATAATATTGTGCCAGCTTTCATGTCACTGCAGTGCATTATGGGCAAAACTGCTTTTTTTTTATAAGCTTCACGCAAAGCATTTTTGGGCTTCCTGTCATTCTGCAATGGACATCACTGGATACCAAACAATTAGGGAAGTAACCAAATTAAAAAAAGAACAATTAGGGAAGTGAGCCCATAAGAGCTATCACTGTAGAAACACAGGGGTGGTGCTGTATTCCTGAATTATAGAGGAAAGCGTACTCTCAATGAAAATTGATGAGTGTTATCCAGTGCTAAGTAGCCGGTGAGTGTCTATGCAACATTTCAACAAGTCATGGAGAAAGTTTAAAAATTTTTAGGAATGAAGAAACTGGTGTGAGAAGAGGGTGTCAAACTGAAATGTCTTTCATTCCAATGTTTATTCTGGTTCAGAGAAAATGGCTCAGTTCAGTATCAGCTCTGAAGTGCAAAGTTAACAAATAGTCTATAAAAATCTACACAGGTGTGTGTTCATGTGCTTAAACAGAACATAGCTTATGGCAGCAAAATCAAACATGTTTATGTTGATGAATGTCACTGAATAAAAAAGGGAAAGCTAATTTAAACAGCATAAACTGAAGCAGTAACACAGCATCCTTCTGGAATGTTAAGTGCAGTTCACAGTGAAACTTCACTGCACTGGTCACATGTCTTGAATTCATTGCAAGGTGAATAGAGGTAGCAAGAAATGTAGCGGGGCAAAGAACACAAGAAGTGGCACACCATCCGCCATATAAAATTGTTTCGGTAAAGAGAACACTCATCTTGCACCGATATGCATCCATTAGTGGTGCATGTCGTCGTGCCAGGCCACCCAACATCCATGTGGCTGAAGCAACAGCTCATCGCCCATTTCAGGTATGCAGGCCAACAATGAAAAGTCTGAATCACATTACTAAGGCGTGCCGAGATGCCACATAGAAAGGGCAACTGTGAGCCTTAGTAAAAAACATTGTGCGTAGCACTGATCTGACAGTGCTATGTGCATGCATCACCTATTGGTGTATGGAGATGATGCCAAGTCTCCAGTTATGTTAGTGGAAAAATTAAATTCTAGGGCTTTAGTGCCAAAACCATAATATGATTATGAGGCAAGCCATAGTGGGGGACTCTGGATTAATTTCGACTATCTGGGGTGCTGTAACGTGCACCCAATGCATGGTACATGGGCATTTTTGCATTTCGCCCCTATCGAAATGCGGCCGCCACTGCTGGGTGCCAATTATGCCCTCACCCTCGCGATCGCAGCAATTAAGCCACCACGGCGGGTGTTTGTTACTAAATTGTGTACCTCTCATTGAGCTACTAAACAACCCACAACAGAGCTGCTGCCTCACATGATAGCAAGACACAAACATGGATTCCTCCTAAGATGACTGTACAGCTAGAAACCTAAGAACGACAGAAAGCTGAGCTAGTTGGTAAGGATTCATTATGCAAGAAAAGGTGAGGCGTGCAGACAAGACACAAGAGAAGAGAAGTGGACAACACGAATGTCGACTATCAATTGAAGGGAGCACTGAGGCGAAAGAAAGAAAGAAAGACACAAAACTCATCTGCGCAAGCTCTGGAATGGTATCACCACGTGTCAGTCGAGTACATGTGCCGGTCTACGTGAGAGATAACTGTTAAGGCACTTAATCTCCTCCTTATGTTAGCCTTCGATTACTTTACATACCCAGCAGTCACAGAGGCATTACGTAATCAAGGAGTACAGGAGGCTGAAATAAATATCTTAGAAAACATCTATAACAGAGATTTCACAGCCACCTTAATCCTCCTCAAGAAAAGTAGAAAGATACCTGTAAAGAAAGGGGTCAGACAAGGTGACACAATCTCTTCAATGCTATTCACTGCGTGCTTGGAAGTATTCAAGCTATTAAACTAGAAAGGCTTAGGAGTGAGGATTAATGGAAAATATCTCGGCAACCTTTGGTTTGCAGATGACATTGTTCTGTTCAACAACACTGGAGACAAGTTACAACAAATTATTGAGGACCTTAACAGAGAGAGTATAAGAGTGGGGTTGAAGATTAATATGCAGAAGACAAAGATAATGATCCATAGCCGAACAAGGGAACAAGAGTTCAGGATCACCAGTCAGCCTCTAGAGTCTGTGAAGGAGTATGTTTAACTAAGTCAATTACTCACAGGGGACCCTGATCATGAGAAAGAAATTTAAAGAATAATAACTGGTTGGAGTGCATACGGCAGACATTGTCAGATCCTGACTGGTAGCTTACTATTATCATTAAAAAGACTGGTGTGCAATCAGTGCATTCTACCGGTGCTAACATACGGGGCAGAAACTTGGCGAGAAGTTAGGGACCGCGCAAAGAGCGATGGAACGAAGAATGTTAGGCATAATGTTATGAGACAGGAAGAGAGTGGTGTGGATCAGAAAGCTAACGGGGATAGCCGATATTCTAATTGACAATAAGAGAAAAAAAAACGGAGTTGGGCAGGTCATATAATGCGTAGGTTAGATAACCGGTGGACAATTAGGCTTACAGAATGGGTGCCAAGAGAAGGGAAGCGCATTTGAGGACGGCAGAAGGCGAGGTGGGGTGATGAAATTAAGAAATTCGCAGGCCTTAGTTGGGATTGATTGGCGCAGGACAGGGGTAATTGGAGATCACAGGGAGAGGCCTTCATCCTGCAGTGCACATAAAATAGGATGATGGTGATGATGTTAAGAAACAGTTGCTGCACAATGCATGTGATGAAGTTTTTAGTGGCTTGGTTAGTGCGCACTTCACTTCCATTCGTGCGACTCACTAAGATGCCATCAGAAGCACCGGTGCATACCTTCTAAGCACCCTGCCTTACACAGCAAAATTGTGACATGAACTTCCTCAATGCCATACATAATAGTACAAGTAACACTATCTCAAGTACAGTACATGACACATCAGCACAATGAGAATGACAAAACTCAGGTAGTGCACTGAACGAGGTGGACTACCTGAGCCGGGATGCTGTGAACTACTCCAATCTGTTTTTATTCCAAATACGCCATTAGCCCTCTGTGATAGGTCAAAATGTTTGGAATAGTTTTAAGTTATCCCGGCTCTGATGTGTATAAGAGATAATGAGGGGGATAACACTTGACATCACTCTCAAACAACAGCCTACACTGGTTTTGCCGGCGTGGGCTGGAGGTTGCAGTTGAGGGAACACCTCACGCTACCAGGAGTAGAAAGCATAATACATCAGTGTAGTGAGTATGAACAAATACTCCCACATGCTACACCTGCTGGATGTTGCATCTGGGCTGAACTGGGCTGATCCAAAAGGGACTGCAATGGCAAATCGCATCTCAAACTGCTAGCTGCCACTAGAGAAGGATGGGGAAAGCTGGTAAGCTCATCCTTTATAAGTAAATTGTCGTTATGTGAGGTGAAGCAAGCGTCAAGCATGTTAAAGCTTTAGCTAGCCCTGGTAGAGAACTGGGAGAACTGGTAAGGTTGCTGTTTTGTCGAGCTATGCATGCATTCATGTGTGGACTAATTGGTACAGCATAAGGCTTCTGCGTTAGGAGACACGGGTTTGAAACCTATTTTGGACGGACGGACGGATGGACAGAAGTCTATCTCTCTCTAACAGTGTTCCAGACAACTTGGGTGACCGGTTGTTTGTGGTCTGTGGGTAGACTTTCCAGGCTGCTGTGCTGAGGGAACCGAGTATGTGGCACTGGGTATGTGCAGCTCTTCAGTGACAAAAAAATATTGTTTCAGACTTCTCCAATGTAGGGCAGAATCGAATCCTATATAGGTATTCAAAAAATCTTATTTGAATATATATTCAGGCATGTGCCACACATGGACATCGCGGTGGCGGTGCTAGATGGCGTAGCACGTCCAGTGGGAAGTGCGAGAGAGGAGCCCGGCTGCATACATGCCTCATACATGACATGGTTGGCATGGTCGACATTGGTAGTATGGTGTGTTGCTACGCTGCTTTAATGCTGATCGCATTAACGTCAACATTCACTGGGAGATGGGTTCTGCCGGAATTTTTATTACTGACACTGCGATTAAGGCTACCTGGCCAAACATATAAAGAAACCCACAGACTGATCTTAATAATGCTTCACATTAAAAAGTTTGTTCCTGTGCAGCCTAGGGCAACAAGCAAAGCAATTGCCTGTAAAGGGGCAGCATGTTTGTGCTGTTGTACTCTTGCATTGTGAATGATGTTTTTTGTTTGTGACTGCTGTATTATGAGCCCTTGACCATGGTAACATTAATAGTTGCATGGTGGGCTGGAAAAGTGCCCATGGCAATGCACCAGGACCAGTTTGGCCACTGAAGGGACAAGCAACCCGAGAAATGGAGCAAGCATTTAGATGCAATTGATGGTTTTGTCAACTGTAAACTGTATCGGAGAACAGTGGAAGGAATGCACACGCCAAGTAAAAGACTAACATACAAGAAATACAAGAACAAGCAACTTTGCAAATCACAAACTTCAGCATCACACTGTGGCATATACAGCCAACAGTATTTACAACATCAGGAAAACACGACACACCTGGGGGAGTGGCAGCAAGAGTCAGGCTTTTTAAGATGTCTTATGCAAGCTAGTTGACAGGCTGGACACTTACATAAATCCCCCCCCCCCTTTTTTTTCTCATCATGAAACTGTGAAATGAAGTGCAATAGGCGACCTTCATAGGAGGACCCCACAACTGCAAGTGCTCATTACTGTTGCTGTAATACTGTCATTCATTTTTTCCCCTTTTTTAATGTTTTGTTGAAGATATCATTCCACTGTTTCACTTGTGTAATATTTTCCATGTATTAGCAGGGTCTGTCTTCATGCAAAGATGTTGCCATATACTAACACACGATGCTTGGCAGGATGCAAGTGGGGAAACAGGGGAAACTTTTAAAAAGATACGAATTTCCGCAGTGAAATGATCTACAAAGAAAGATTTCAATGCAAAGGCAGTGATAAAGCATGTTCTGTTGTTATCCATACCTATTTAATTATAAGAACAAACCTACAAATGCTAAATGACACATTCATGCACTGAGTGCAACCTGCATAGCTCCCAAGTGCTCCTTGAGCAGTAGCACACACCACAAAAGTTACAGCCTCATATGTTAATTCCCACACCAGAATCTGCCATGTAAAGCAGCACAAGTTGGCAAGCGACACCTTAGTGTTTCAGCCAAGCGGTAGTGGTAATGTTGCACCTGCATGCCCAGGCATCACATATACTGATCTTGTCAGTGGCATTTTCAATGTCGCACTTTCACCTCTACCTGACAGCAGCCCATTTTTAACCCATTTCATGGTTTCTATGAGTAACAGCTTGTCTGCCATGCTTACACGAGCTAGTTACCATCTCAGATGAATACGGCTTGTCTACATCACTTTCATGCAATGATCATAGATGGAAAAACAACATGGTGCCTGAAAAAACTGTCTACAAACGAAAAAAATGTTGCTGATTTCTATATGTAATGCGCTACAGTAAGGTATCACAACTGCAGTAAGGCCTGATGTTGTGGCACATGCCACTGGTAATATAGAAACTTCCATTGTAACACATGCTTTAATATGAGCTCATTAAGAGTTTGTGCCGATGGAGTATATGTGCATAAAAAAATGTCATCTGTGTGCACAGACCACAGATTATAGTCCACAAAAACAGGCACTTTCAACAACAGAAGCCTGATTGACGGAAACATACCCGACCTCAAAATCTTATTTACTGCTATTCTACTGTCCTATAAACCAGCTGTTATCAAACACAATTATCCACGCAAATCATTTTCCTTTAGCAAATTACTTGCTTCCTGCTATAGTCATGTACAAGCACTGTGCACAAGCAGCAGTAAAGGTCAGTAACACAGGCAAGAACATAGGAACCAAAATTTATCATAATATCCTGCTAGAATAAGTAGTTTTGGCTTGACCATACACTTATTTAAATCTTGTTATTCATCTAGCATCTGACAACTCATAACCCAAGCCTACAATCTTCTCATCAACCTGCAGCAAGCACACTGCAAGACAGAAAGGATGACTGCCAACTCACAGGCAGAAAGAAGATGCCAAAGGCAGTGCAGGACAAGGCACCAGCCAATAAAGTACAGCAATTATACAAATGGATTTCAAACTTTTAGCCAGAGCATGACTCTCGACCTTCTCACATGTTATGAAATTATGTTATGAAATTTCTTTATAAATGCAAAATCATGCACAGAAAGCCAGATGTAGTGCTGGAGTCATAACTAAAAACACATTATGTATTTAAATCTGCCAATATTATGTTTTAGGTGTATAACACATACATCACTTGTCCAAAATCAATCGGAAAGGCTATGTCATGAAAGGTTAGGTTAAGCAACATTTCTCACATAAGGTATACAAACATGATTGTTGTCCACAATCAGTCAGAAAGGCTATGTTATGGAAGGTTTGTTAAGCAACAGTTCTGACATCAGGTTCTATTAAAGGCAGTCAGATACCCAAGTCCAGTTCAATGCAAACGCTATTTCTTGTTTTTGATTTGATGTGATTTTAGTCAATATAGAGGATATGGCTTCATAGACAAAGGTTGTTGAAAATACATTGCCAGACATCTTGCTTGCTCGTTCAACAAATGATAGTGTGAATCTATAGCAGCCCTGCGAACCCCCCTTGGGCACCTTTGAGGAACCCTCGGGCTCCACAAACCACCATGAACCACAGTTTAAAAAAAAATGAAATAGACAAATATAGAGGATATCATTCTGTGTAACAAACTAAAACAGTGCATTGTTTCTGTTCTCTTGATGTGAAAAAATTCTATTATATTATGCACCACAGCACCAAACAGCCTTTTATTTTTGTAGCCAAGCAGGCACTGCATCAGGAAAGAAAGTAATATGCAGTGTTCTTAACAGAAAAACTATACTCCCATGCCTGGTCATTGTTACTTTGGTCTGCATGTAGACCCTTCCACGTAACCAGGAGTAAGGAAACCAAGTTGACAGAGCTCTTACCTACACCATTGGAAGTGTCTTTAAGCAGGTACTATTGCATTCAATATGGGCTACTAACAGGATCCTGTGGGCCAAGGAGCTTTGAGACCGCACGGCAGTGTCAGTGTGCGAAAAATTTGTAAACTAAATAGCAGTAATTGGAAGTGCATTTAGGTCTCCAATTTTCCATATATTGGCACTGCCGTGCAGTCTCCGAGCACCTTGAGCCACAAGAGCCCATGTTGTAGCACATATTGAATATGATAGTGCACTTTTTGTTACATTAACAATATGTAGACACAAGTACAGCAGCTTGCAGACCAGAACATGCACAGTATGCCTGCTTGCCATAGCACTCTTTATGTCACATGCAACCTTAAATAGAGTCAGAGCATCTTTCAGCCTACTCATTCTTTCCAAGAATGCAGGACCTTTATCCCTTTATACTTGTGTTTCTACCAAATCAATCTATCTTTGAGTCAATGCACCTCCTGCATTTCTAGTAACATGAATGCTGAAGTGTTCAATTAGAGAAAATTGACCAATAGCCCCACAACATAAAAAGCTGGCTATGACACTGTTCGCTGGTCAGATGCTATAGATGTGAATAAACTACAATAAAGCTAATGCAACTTTCTGTATGCAAATTTTCTCGGTCCGTAAGCGTCATTGAAGAGAATCTACCAACCAGAATCATGTTGTTCAACATACACCCCGCCCCCCTCCACCCAACGTGAATAAAACAAAATAAAATACCTTTATAGAGAAAGTAAACATAGGACATAGATAAAAATGAGACCATCAGACCAAAGGAAAACATAAGAGCAGGCAGACATGCTGCACATCTAGCATAAAGGATAGCACTGGCAATAAGCACCAGAACAAAGAGTGCGTGCCATTCAAGTGAATGATGGGGTGAGTACCATGCCATGCTTGAAAGAGTGCTTGCCACAGAAGAGGTGCCAGCAGGCAGGCAGGCAGGCAGTGGGAGTGCACCTCAAGCTCCCAAGTGAACCAGATGCCTTACTTGGGTCAACATAGCCGCACTTTTATCAGCGCCATGGGCTTTGTAAATGATAATACGAAGCTGTTTCGCTGGCTGTGGCCTACAAACATCACAAAAACGTGTTAGTCCCCAAATCTACCCACATACATACATTACAGTGCTATTTAAAGACTCTGCATATGCCAGACAAGAAAAAGCATAGAAGTAATTTGATTGAAATCAAAGAGAGAGAAAGATAAAGACAGGCAGGCAAACAGTGTGCATCAACATGCAGCTTGCCTTGTGATGGTGTATTCATTCATCGGTGGCATGCCTACGGTAACTTGCTTCTGCCGTACAAGCAGATCTGTCACGGCCTGTAAAGAATAAGAATGGGTATTGTACTTGTTAAAAAAAGTCCGGCAGCATGTTACACTCCTGTAACACGTGAAGGTGAAAGCCTGCTGCACACATGGCAATGCATTAAGTTATACGATCGGAGGTGTCAGACTTCTTGCAAGGCATAACGAGTCACAGTGAGAAGTAAACGTATGGGGCTGTAGGTCAATCTCCTCAACGATATATACAAGCACCTAATGCACTACTTAAAGGTTCTTTCGTTCTCTCTTTCTTTCCATCTTTCTTTCACTCTTTTGTTCTTTCTTTCTCTGTTCTCAATCTGCACATGGCCTTTGAAGACTCCTCAATCATATTTCTACATCAACACTGCATTTAACATAGACAAATAAAGCACCCACTCTGCCTTCTCAGTCCACCACGGAGGAAGGAAACTAAGGAGAGGCCCTACCCACTCCGCGCACTAGTAGAAAAGTGTGGCGGAAATGACGCAGTAGGTTGTCATTTTTTTGCTGCTTTTTTATTTATTTTTGCTGCATGGCCACGCTTTTTGGGCCACAATGGCGGCGTTGTTATGGTGTTGAGCGGCGCTCACACGTGTTGCTCTGGTAGGTTTCGTGCCGTGGCAAAGGCGCTGTGTGGGCGGGTTTGCGTTAGTCACCGTGTCTTGTTGCGCTGTGTTACCTGTACCGTGCGCTGCCAGATGTTGCACGAGCGCGCACACTCCGCGCGTGATACCACGCGCAGCGCGGCGTGGTTTCGCGAAAGATGTAAACAAGAGAGGAGGGTGGCCCAAAAGGCGGAGCATCGCCATGAGCAACGCCAACTTCTGGCTTCACTTTTGCTTCACAAAGAGTGACGTCAGGGCCTCTCCTTAGTTTCCTTTCTCCGTGCAGTCCACAGTAAATGGACCATCAAATCCAAGCTCACCTTCACTGCTGAGCCTCCTGTCACCATAACTGAACTCATCACTGCTCACAAAGTCACCAAAATGCCCTTTACACTAAGCTTAACGTTTTTACAGACAGTCAAGCAGCATTTTAACTCTGCTTACATGTTTCTTAAGCAGAAATTGCATTTGTTGCACTTTGGGAATACCTCTGGCATACAGCAAAGAGGAAATTCCCCAAAACGCCCACCAAACCAAGGCTTAAATGACTTTTTGACTTTGCAAATTGATCATATTGTTACAGTGAAGGGGAAAAAAAAAGTGACATGGACTAAAGGAAGACAAAGTCTGGCGGTTGCCTGAACGCCATATACACCAGTTGTAAATATACACTATTTTACACTCATGGGCCTGCTTTCTATCTGCAACATTTTGGTGGAAGGTGCTGGGTACAATCACGGAACTTTGCAGTGGACGTCATCTACCTACCGCGACAATGGCAAATCAACAGACACAAGTGACAACGCCTCAGCAGCCCGTGTCAATGGTAATCCTCACTCAACCGCGGGATCCGAGGACATTTCGTGGCACGAACAACGCCGACGTCGAGGACAGGCTTATGATGTATGAGCAAGTGTGGGACAACAACAGGTGGGATCCAACAATGATGCTAGCAAACCTGATATTTTATCTTAGAGAAACTGCGAAGCAATGGTACAATACACATGAAGATGACCTAACGAGCTGGGATGTCTGCAAAGAAAAAATGCGAGACCTGTTTGGCAGACCTGTCGGTTGTCAGTTGGCAGCAAAAAAATAACTTGGGTGCCACGCTCAGATATCCACAGAATCCTATGTCGTGCACATACAGGATGTGCTGGCCCTCTGTTGCAAGGCTGATAACAACGTGACCTAGGCAGACAAGATTGGTCACATACTAAAAGGTATTGCAGACGACGCTTTCAATTTCCTGATGTGTAAGGATTGTGCTACTGTGGATGCAATTATAAAGGAGTGCCGGCACTTCAAACAAGTGAAGGGTCGCCGCATTGCTCAAACTTTCGACAGATTGCCCAATACCGCCGCGACATCTCCTTGCGAAGACCTGCCATGGTTCGTTCAGCCGACAGGACCAAAAGATATAACGCGCATCGTTCGCCGTGGGCTTTAGGCCGTGGCTACGGCTCCAGTTCATTCAGAGTGTCAGGAAAGCGTGCCCGCTATCTCCCTTATACAAGCGGTCGTTCGGGAGGAAATAGCAAGTTTGGGCATTCCATCTCTCTGCTCGGTCGGCCATACAAACACCTACCAGATTAGTCCGGCCGCACGCTTCCAGATGGAAAGCTTTCTGCCACTGCATCGCAACCCAGCTGACTGGCGCACAGCAGATGATAAACCCATCTGTTTTAGTTGTTCTGGTATTGGACGCATCGCCCGTCATTGCCGCAACCACTGGTCGTCGCC
Source organism: Dermacentor albipictus (assembly GCF_038994185.2). Classification (NCBI taxonomy): domain Eukaryota; kingdom Metazoa; phylum Arthropoda; class Arachnida; order Ixodida; family Ixodidae; genus Dermacentor; species Dermacentor albipictus. The sequence continues at coordinate 83,054,588 of NC_091821.1, forward strand.
TCCTCGGTGGTCATCTCTGAGTCATTACCGCTAAGCGTCAGACAATCGTACTTTCTCACCCTATACGCCGACTAGGAACACCCAATGCCGACAGTGCTCCACCAAGATCCAGCCGCTCCCCGTCTCCGCAAGGTCATAGGTCCCGTTCGCCTCTCGTTCACCGCTCTTCGTCCCCTTCTGCAACTGGTTGCTTCATTTCAGGAAACTAGGTGGCGCAGGTCCCAGAGTTGAAGCTGCAACTCCGACCCAGCCCACAAATCCTCTGTTGACCCTGCCTACACGTGGAAACCTACTGGACATTGAAGTTGATGGCGTTCCTGTTACATCTCTCGTTGACACAGGAGCGCAGCCTTCAGTTATGAGCGCTGCTCTCCGCCGAAGGCTCAAAAAGGTTCTGACGCCCGCCGTATTGTGCACTGTGCGAGTCGTCGATGGGAGTACTTCACCTGTTCTTGGAATGTGCACAGCATGTGTGACCATTGGGGGCTATTATACCACTGTTTTATTTATCGTCCTTGAGCACTGTCCGTACGACCTAATTCTCGGCCTCAACTTCCTTTCGAAACACTCTACCCAAATTGACTGCTCCGCAGGTGTTGTACAGTTAGATCTGCCGCTTCCTGCCGACGCAATAACTTGTGCTTCACAACGCTTATGTTCTGCTGTGTATGCAAGGCTGTCTCCACAGGTAGCTACAAACGTCCTCCTGACGCCCTGTCCTCCCGTACCTGATGGCGAGTACGTCGTGTCGCCACTTACCGACATGGTTTTGTCGCGCAATATTGCCCTACTGAGCACCTTAATCTGGATCCGCAAAAAACTGCGCTCGTGTGCCCATCCTCAATTTTGGATTTTCGTTGCAAGTGCTGCCACACGGTATTGCCATAGCGCATATCACTCCTTTGGAAGAATTTGAGATTTCTTCTTTGACCTCTGAATCCTTCCTTAGTACCAACGAACCTTTGTCACCCACTCCTTCGTACTCGACGCCTGCGGACGATGTTTCTAAGATTATTGCCCCTGACCTTCCTTCCGAGCAACCAACAGCTCTTCTTCACCTCCTGTCATCTTATCGGGATATCTTTGATTTGGACGACCTTCCACTGGGCCAGACATCTGTAGTCACGCATCGCATCAACACTGGTGACACCAGCCCCATTCATAGGCGGCCACATCGTGTCTCCGCAACAGAAAAGGCCATCATACAAAAAGAGGTAGACAGGATGATGGACAAGGACATCAATGAACCATCCACTAGCCCGCGGGCATCACCAGTTGTCTTAGTAAAGAAAAAAGACAACTCATGGCGCTTCTGCGTTGACTACCGTCACCCCTCAACAGGATAACAAAGAAGGATGTTTATCCCCTGCCTCGCATTGATGACGCTCTTGACTGCCTTCACAGATCCCAATATTTTTCATTAATTGACCTCCGCTCCGGCTATTGGCAGATTAGCGTCGATGAGATGGACCGCGAGAAAACTGCCTTCGTCACACCGGACGGTCTGTACCAATTTAAAGTCATGCCCTTTGGATTATGCAATGTGCCAGCTAAATTTGAGCGCATGATGGACTCCCTCTTGCGCAGCTTGAAGTGGTCTACATGCCTCTGTTACCTTGACGATGTGATTGTGTTTCGCCGAACTTTGAGAGCCACCTGCAGCGCCTCACAACCATACTCTCCGTGTTTCGCAGGGCTGGCCTTCACCTAAACTCCTCCAAGTGCCATTTCGGTCTCCGTGAAATTAACATGCTCGGCCATCTCGTAAACGCCGCCGGAATCCAACCTGATCCACAGAAAGTTCACGCCGTGGGAAATTTTACTGTACCTTGTTCAACAAATGATGTCCGTAGTTTTCTGGGCTTAAACTCTTATTTTTGCCGACATCGCTCACCCTTTCACTGACCTTCTTAAGAAAGATGTCTCTTTTTCTTGGGGACCACCGCAGGGGAAAGCCTTCTCTACCATGATTAAGCGGCTTACAACTTCCCCGATTCTGTCACACTTTGACCCTTCTGCGCTCACTGAAGTACGAACTGACGCGAGTGGTCATGGCATCGGCGCTGTCTTCGCTCAGCGTCAACAGGGCCAAGACCGTGCCATCGCTTACACCAGCCACCTTCTTTCCATGCCCGAGCGAAATTACTCCATTACTGAGAGAGAATGTCTCGCGCTCGTATGGGCGGTCGCGAAATTTCGACCGTACCTTTTCGGTAGGAGCTTCTGCATCGTAACTGATCATCATGCCCTCTGCTGGCTCTCTTCTTTGAAGGACCCAACTGCATGACTTGCACGTTGGGCATCGCGTCTACAAGAACATACATTTTCTATTATGTATAAGTCAGGGCACCTGCATCATGAAGACGCTGACTGCCTGTCCCGCAATCCCACGGATCAACCGGTCGATACTGATGCAGATTCGGACATCAGTGTTCTATCCCTTTCTGGCTTCTTACATATTGGTGATGAGCAATGGCAAGATCCTGTTCTTCAAACACTTACGAAACGCCTAAGCTCCTCGCCCAATGACCCGTCCCTCCAAATGTTCACCTTGCACGATGGAACCTTATACCGTCGTAGCGTTCGTCCTGATGGCCCGGAGCTCCTAGTCGTTCCCACGCACCTTCGACTGGCCGTGCTCCAGCAACTTCATGACACTCCTACTGCTGGACATCTTGGCATCACTACGAGTGGTGCCGCTTCTTCTGGCCCGGCATTTATCGCTCTGTGCGCCGTTATGTTGTTTCTTGCGACCTGTGTCAGTGCCTGAAGACGCCTGCTATGCCTTCTCCTGGTTTGCTTCAACCAATTGATATACCGTATTTACTTGCATAATGATCGCACCCCTGAATTTTGTCGTCAAAATTAGCTTTTTTTAAATTTCCTGTGTAATGATTGCACCCCGAACTTGCCGCAGCGATATGTCGTGTGCCAAGTTGTTGTGCCATTACCACAAGCCCGGATTCCGAATCTGCAAGATGCAGAATTTATCCTGCGAGCGCCCAAATTCTCCCTTGAAAAGGCAAGATGCTGAGCCGTCAGGCAGCGGTGTCCTGTGGGAGAAGCCTCGGCGAGCAGCGTGTTCGGACGTGTCAGCGTGTGCCAGACAGCCCGGCGCCGCACCTCCCTTTGCATGGAGGTCACCGCGCGCGCGAACTTTGAACCGGGTGGCCAGCGCGGTCGCTGGTTGGACCCCTCGGACGACCGCCGAGTGGTGACTTTGTATTGGGCCGTTGAGTGACAATGGTTCCTCGGGGATTATAAAAGACGCGGCGCGCCGCCTGAAAAACAGGATCCGCCGACCCACCGGGAGACAGTGTCGCTCCCGACTGGGGTGAGATGTGTCACGCGTTTTTCGCCGGACGTCGCCGTGCGGGAACAGTCGCGTTTGTGTGAGCTCTCAGCCCCAGTGCCGATCCGATCTTGTCCTGTACAATGACCTGTATATAATGTATAAAATCCCTTTCGTTATTCTCATCGACGCCTGGCTCGGAGTCTTCGCTACCAACGCTCTGTCACGAAACGGGTGACGAGTGCAACGGGACCACAAAGTCGTAATAGTGGTGCAGCGGTGCAAAGTCGTAACAGTGGCGGCACCGGTTGGAAGTCCGTAACAGTGGGTGGCAGCGGTGGGATTGACCGGCATCAGCTACCTCGGCGCGGTGAGTGCCTGAAGTTTACCTCAAACACCAGACTTTCTCTGACACAGGTTATAGTAGCTTAGGGAAGGATTTGGTGTTGCATTGTGATAACCTTGTGTGTTTCAAGCCTAGTAAGAGTGTTTTGAAAACCAGGGGATGCTGAGGGGGTAAACAGGGCAGTGTGTGAAATACTTGCATATGTCTTACTAGTAGTGTTATAGTAGCGTACGGCAGGTATATTCAAAAAGGGTAAACAGCAGGAGGACAGTGTGAACGATGGAGAAGTACAAGGTGAAGGAACTTCTCGAAATTTGTGAGGAGTTGGGCATTGAGTTGGGCTCAACCAAAAGAAAGAATGCGATCCTTGAGGTCATGAGGACCGGGGACGTAACGGCTGAGGAAGCCGCTGAGGCCTGGGCGGATATCAATGAACGTCGGGAAAGGGAGGAGAAGGAACGTTGTGAGCAGGAAAGGAGAGAACAGGAACGTCGCGAAGAGGAAAAGGAGGAAAGGAGAGAAAAGGAACGTCGGGAGTTGCAGGCAGAGAGGGAGCGACGTGAGCACGAGCTTAAAATGAAAGAGTTGGAGATCCGAAATAACTCGCCGGCGCCTAGTCTCACTTCTAATGTTCCAAGAATACGCGATCAACTTCCACCCTTTGTCGTCGGAGAGGATATGGCCAAATACCTCGTGAAATTTGAGCACGTGTGTGAACGGAATAGCATTGAGCGATCCCTTTGGGCACAGAATCTGTTAGCCTTGCTTCCTGGGGAGGCATCGGACGTAATAACTTGCTTATCGAAAGAGGCGTTTGAGAGCTACAGTGATGTGAAGGAAGCGCTACTGCGGAAGTACAAATTGTCGCCCGAAGCTTTCCGGCAGAGGTTCCGGTATGCAAAAAAGGGCAAGGAGTCGAATGTTGACTTCGCGTTTCGTCTAAAAGCCGACTTGGTGGAATGGCTGAAGGGCGAAGAGGTTTACGACGACCGCGACAAAATTGTCGAATGCATCGCGTTGGAGCAGTTCTACCGTTGCATTGATGAGGATGTCCGGCTCTGGCTGCAAGATAGGCTAAAGGAGGTTAAGCTAAACAAGGCAGCAGAGTTAGCGGAAGAGTATTACACCCGCCGCAGCTTGCACAGCAAGGCAGTGCCAGTAGAAAAAGCTGATAGAAGAGATGGGTTTTCCGGGAAGCCCGACGAACGGAAGGAAATCACGCGTCGCGAGTTTCGGGAAGACGAATCCCTTACCAAAGAAACTGTAAGGGAAGGGCATTACGCATCTCAGAATGATGACGATGGTCCGAAACAGCGAAACGATACGACGCGTTCTTTTGAAAAACGGAAACCGTTAACCTGCTACAATTGCAAAAAGCAAGGGCACATCGCTGCAAGCTGCCCAGAGAGAATTGCTTTTGCAACGATACAGGAAACTCACAATAACATACGTCTGTTGGAGCCCTATGTGCAGGAAATTAAGGTAAACAGCAAGAAGTGCCGAGCACTGCGGGACTCTGCAGCAACTATGGACGTTGTTCACCCGTCTTTCGTCTCCTCGAGTGATTTTACGGGAGAGTGCGTTAGGATACGGCAAGTGGCCGAGAAGGAGAGTGTCTGTTTACCGATCGCAACGGTTATCATTGAAGGAGAGTTTGGGAAACTTAACACCGAAGCCGCTGTGTCAGCTGCCCTGCCGGAGCAATTTTCCTACCTCTTCTCAAATAGCTCGGAGCAGCTGCTGAGGGATCAGGGCAAATCATTCTTTGCCGACGTGGCGTACATGGCCCTCACGCGATCCAAAGCGCGCCCGCTATCGAGGGAACTTGACTTAGCGTCGGTGAGCGAAAGGCGGTGTGGCACACGGACTGATCAAGGTAACTTGAGTGGCGAGCAGTCACGGGAGAGGCAGAGCTCGGAGGCTGGCCTAGACGAGCGGGTCCTGGAAGTGAGTGGGAGTGACACGTGCCACGCGACGCCGCAATTAGGCGACGCGGGCTCCACACTCGCTCCGGTTTCCGCCAGCTGGCAGGAGCAGGCTGCAGTTGAAAGGGAAACTCGGATTCGCGGGCAACAGGAAGATTGTTCACTAGCCGATCTGAGGAAGAGCGTCAAACGGGGAGTGAAAAAAAAGAGGGTTTCATTTGGCAAGGAATCTGGCTTATTGTACCGCCGCTACACGGATAAGCAGGGTCGCAAATATAAGCAGCTTCGGATTCCGCGAAAATATCGCCGGGAAAAATGAATGACCTCATTTGCTTCCTCAGTGGTATGTTTTCGGTCCAAGTGATTTCAAGGGGACCATTCCATTTGTAATTATTATTGCTGATTAATAATTGTTTCTATTTTGTTGTGTTGTTAATTTGAAAACTGGTTGTTTCAGCCTTGTGTACTAGATCGTACACCTGCCTCTTGTTGCAGCGGGAGAAAAAGGGGGATAACAATTTAGTTAGGTTGATTTGGATTATGGCCTTGTCTGGTGTTTGACGGGAGACAGAGGGCACTTGTTCGTGTTGGGTGTTGCCTTTTGCCGGTCGGTTTTGCAAGCTGCAGAACGACCAACCGGGACCAGTGGCGAGAAGCAAGGTCCTAGGAACGACCCGAGCGGAGCTGGTCGAGGTGCCTTGGCGACAACGCGGTGAGCAGAGCTCCTGTCCTGGCGAGTCGGACCTGGGCACGTGAAGTTACCTGGCGTCCCGACACTGGACGTGAACTTGGACGAGCCTGACGAACGTGCGCGCCTGGCATCCGAGCCACGTGGAGGCAGCTCGTCTTCCCGGCGCCTTATCTGAGGGCGGGGATGCTGTTGTGCCATTACCACAAGCCCGGATTCCGAATCTGCAAGATGCAGAATTTATCCTGCGAGCGCCCAAATTCTCCCTTGAAAAGGCAAGATGCTGAGCCGTCAGGCAGCGGTGTCCTGCGGGAGAAGCCTCGGCGAGCAGCGTGTTCGGACGTGTCACCGTGTGCCAGACAGCCCGGCGCCGCACCTTTCTTTGCATGGAGGTCACCGCGCGCGCGAACTTTGAACCGGGTGGCCAGCGCGGTCGCTGGTTGGACCCCTCGGACGACCGCCGAGTGGTGACTTTGTATTGGGCCGTTGAGTGACAATGGTTCCTCGCGGTTTATAAAAGACGCGGCGTGCCGCCTGAAAAACAGGATCCGCCGACCCACTGGGAGACAGTGTCGCTCCCGACTGGGGTGAGATGTGTCACGCGTTTTTCGCCGGACGTCGCCGTGCGGGAACAGTCGCGTTTGTGTGAGCTCTCAGCCCCAGTGCCGATCCGATCTTGTCCTGTACAATGACCTGTATATAATGTATAAAATCCCTTTCGTTATTCTCATCGACGCCTGGCTCGGAGTCTTCGCTACCAACGCTCTGTCACGAAACGGGTGACGAGCGCAACGGGACCACAAAGTCGTAATAGTGGTGCAGCGGTGCAAAGTCGTAACAAAGTCTAGCTAATAATGATCGCACTTACCATCTGTCAAACACTACACGAACGACTCTTCAAGACAAACCAAGTGGTCTGCTCGCACCAAACATTCTTAAGCAGATACCCCATTTCATTTCTTTTATCAATTTCCACACTTCCATGACAAAAAAAAAAGCTACAACCAAACTTGCCTTTATTATGTGTAGGCTTTATAATGGTTGTGGTCAACAACAACAAAAAAAGGTGCCTTTTGATTCTTCTCGTCTGCACTCGTGGGCACACAACAAATCGCGAGCGGCAACGATAACAGCTACGTATACACTGATATGTTAGAAGTGTACCCTGTTCATATGTCGACGCTTGTAACACAGCTAAGATATTCACTCACCCTTAGCGGAAACGTGCCGTATTAGAATGTGAAGACAAATGCCGCAGTTTCCGCAGCCTGCCCGCCATGTGTTTCTATGTCACTGGCAGCTAAGCGCGCCCATCTGTTTCTGTCCCCTCAAAGTGGACATGGCTACGCTATTGCCGCAAACTTGCCGATATTAACAATATTATTCATTACTGATACGGAAGAAACTGTTTCAATGCACGTAATAAACTCACGAGAAGAAAAAAAAATACCATTCGGTGCGTTCGGCTTGCTCCGCCAGCTGCCATTTTTGTTCTGGTGTCCCTCAATACATACAGTGGCAGCCACCTATTTGTTGACCTGTTGTCATTTCGCAGCAAATGCGGGATGAAAAAAAAAATCTTTTTGTGGGAAATTTAACCCGCGTAATGATCGCACCCCTGAATTTGCGTCAATTTTTTCTGACAAAAAAGTGCGATCATTATGCGAGTAAATACGGTACCTACAGAGCCCTCCTTCCCTGTGGGCCTCGACTTCCTTGGCCCCTTTCTAATTTCCATCAAAGGAAACAAATGGATTGCTGCAGCAACAGATTATGCCACGAGATATGCCATCGCATGAGCGCTGCCGACCAGCTGCGCTACAGATGTCGCCGACTTCTTACAATACGACGTCATCCTGCACCACGGCGCCCCTCGCAGTGACTCACGGATTGCGGCCGCTACTTTCTATTGAAGGTCATCGATGATCTGCTCCGCTCCTGTTCTACAGAACACCAGCTTGCTACCATGTACCACCCTCAAACGAACGGCCTCACCAAGCGACTCAACCGCACACTAACTGAAATGCTGGCCATGTACGTTTCTGACGATCACCGCGACTGGGACGTCGCTTTACCATACATCGCTTTCACATACAACTTTTCCTGTCACGACACTGCCGGATTTTCACCATTTTACTTATTGTATGGCCGCAACCCCACCTTGCCCTTGGACATGTTGCTACCTTCCGCAGTACAATCACCCAGCACTGATTACGCTCACGATGCTGTTGCCTTTGCCACCCAGGCCTGAGATGTCGCCTATCATCGCCTCACAGTCTCGCAAGCTTCTCAAAAGTGATGGTACGACCTTCAACACCGAGAAAAACCACTTTTCACGTGGTTCCCTTGTCTTTTCCTGGACGCCTTCACATCGTGTCGGCTTGTCGGAAAAGCTACTTTCCCGTTATTCTGGTCTGTACCAGATCTTACGTCAACTGTCGAACATAACATACGAGATCGCCCCAGTCGGTCAGCATTCAGCGCTTCCCAACGTCACCAGCGATGCTGTTCACGTCACCAGGCTCAAGCCCTATGTCCCCCCATTAAGTGAGTCTATATAACTTGCACCAGGACAGAGCTAACCTCGCTGCGAGGGTGATGTTACGGTGAAGGGAAAGAAGAAGGTGACATGGACTAGAGGAAGACAAAGTCTGGCAGTTGCCTGAACGCCATATACACTATTTTACACTTGTGGGCCTGCTTTCTTCCTGCAACAATATTCAACAAAATACTGTTCAACAATTCAACAAATAATATTCAACAATTTACCATAATTATGCATGGGCACAGAAATTTGGTGCCTTCTGCATTTAGAAAAACATGATTTCATTGAAATTTAGGCCGGCAGAGGCAGATACATAAAGTGCAATAAATAGAGCCACAAGAATGTCTGAAGCCACGAGCACAAATATTAGACAAATTCATGTACTACCCATTGTTCATATGGTAGCTGAACGATTGCAGCACCAAAGTTATCTCTAGTAAACTTTATAGGAAACTCTATGGTGGTGCCGTTTTACCAGCTCCATTCTCTATTTCATCAAGGCAGCCTACCTGCAACTGTACATAGAAGCTGGCAGTATGACAAGGATATACCAGGTACCAGATCACTGATATTCCTGATTATTAGCAGCCCACGACCCAGCAAGCAAGCTACTTTTTTCTTCCCTGGCTGCATCAGTGAAGCTCTTTGCTTGCTGTCAGTCACCTCGATAACTCTGCTATACTCATGGAACGATGAAATGTAACTTGAACTACCGCACCTCCATTCTTAGTCCCATGAACCTACAGCCACTACCACCTCTCCAGAGGGCCTGTCAAGTTCTTGTACATTAGGCCCACACTGACACCGCTCTGAATGTGACAGGCTCACTCACTATTGAACTACACCTAAACCAGCAGCTGCTTCAACCATCTACATCATTCGTGCCAGAGTCATCATTGTTTCCTGACCTGCCAGGACTGGCATGCAAGAGGGGAGTTCTTCCCTCAGTAAAGCAGCAATGGTACCTTCACAATTGTTCATGCTGCTGCCCTTGGTGCCACTAAAACCAGCACAAGCCCTTGCCAGAATACTTTTTGAACAGATCTAAGTGCTACCGTTCACCCACTGAAAAGTCCCATTAAAATTTAATAGTCTGCAGTTTTCTGATCGCTCTGCTCATCTGCAATTGGCTAATCTCTCTTTTTGTGTCATTATTTGCTTCATGTATTGCTTCCCCACCTGCTTGGTCTTAACCGAAGAGTACAGTATATTGTACATAAAAAAAGGATGCTATACCTTTGCAAGGTCTTCAACCTTCTTTCCCAGAAGGCCAGCAACATGTCTCACAAGACCCCACTTGTGTTCTTTGTAAGCCTGAAAACATAATAACATTAATGAATGGGTAGTGTCATTTACAGAAAAATAAGTAATCTCCTACCTTTTCATACAGCTCCTTCAGAAGATGTCTTACTGTGATTACACGATTGCCATCACCCAGCTCAGTGTCCCATTTTAGACCCCTGTAGAGGACGAACAAAAATAACTTTAGAGATTTAATCAAAATAAAGGATTTTTATGGACAGCAGCAGCCTAATGACTGAAGCTGCCTATAATAGCAGTCAGCAAAGTAATAATCACTACGTGAACCCACTCACAAGCACACACGCGAATCCAATAGGTCAGCCTAATGATGGGCTAACAACACCAACAAATGCATGTGTTTTCCTTTATCTTTTTTTTTTCAAAATACATTCACAAGAATATCGACCTGCTACATCAATAATCATCCAGATGCATTCAACATCATTACTATGTAGAACAAAATTAAGCCAACTTCTGAGCAGTAAGGAAAATGAGAACTCTTGCATAATGCAGTTTACATTCCTGCCAGCAATGAGTAAAACATATGAGATGGCAATATATAACAACCAATACATAGTTCCATACTACCCTAAAAAGCACCATCAACTATCTGATTGTTACTCCATGTGCCATACAACAAATCGTAATGTAACATAACAAATTCAACAAATCGTAAATTGTAACATAAGCAGAAAGAGGAGAGGCATCTATGGCAAAAAAGAAAAACGAAAGGATTTCATGCTTTAATACGTGGGAGAAACGTGGCATCAACTGGGGCCACCGATACTCTGTGATATTCTTCCACTTTACCAAGTACAAAGCTCCACTCTCCTTACTCAATCAGTCAGTTTGTGCAAAACCTGATCTATATGCAAAAATACAAAAATACATTCAAAGGGCACTTAGTTATAGCTACATGGATGAATGTGAAAGCACTGCGACCACCTTGCTATGCTTAGACATTATGCCGCAACACAAGGTCGTGGGTTTGACTCCCACCAAAGGTCAAGTGTTCTAGTGCCTTAATTAACTGTGCCGTAACTAATGCCACCTTAATTAAGACCAAATGTCATGGGTTTGAGGGCCATATTCAACTCTATCTTAATTAACTATGCATCAATTAACTTTGCCTTAATTATCACCAAAGGTCGTGAGTTCAACTCCCACCAATGGTTGTGGTTTAAAGTGCCTTAATTAACTCCATCTTAATTAACCATGCCTTAATTAAGAGTGGGCAATGTAGCAGCAGCAGCTTCAGCATGTTGCCTAAGCGCTTCTTGCTTGCACAGCTCCGGGATTTTTATGCTGGTCATGCTGTTCGTCTCCGGGGCTTGGCTGGCCCTGCACCAGTCGAACATGTGGTCATTACCGGCGATTCGACATGGTTCAGCCCTAGCGTCCAGGCGTTTTCCTGCCCACGTTCTTCCTTCTCTGGCGATTCTGTGCACTCCCGTGGATGCTCCTAGCATAGCAACTCCGACAGGTGACGCCATCGGATCGTTGACGTCAAGCTTCATGAGTATAAAAGCTCCGCCGTTCCAGCGCCCCGGCAGTGGGCAATGCAGCAGCAGCAGCAGCTTCAGCATGTTGCCTAAACGCTTCTTCTTGCTTGCACAGATACGGTAATTGGACAACCTGTACTGTATCCGATCCGATAATAGATTCCTGCTGCTGCTGTGTTGCCCATACAGTTATTTGTGTAGTAGACTCATGTGCAATTTTTCTTATGTCCTCGATTACCTTAGTCGTCTTACCCTGAGCGGTGAAGTTGAGCTTAACCCCGGCCCCAGGAGACCGGCGTCTAAAACTGGCAAACCTGACGAATCCCAATAAAGCTTTCTTAACGCCCTTGAGACGTCGGCCGAGCAGGCACTGTCTAGTTGCGATAACCCTTCTCTTGTGAAAGTTCTTTCCGATTTAGTTGCTTATCAGAAAAATATGTCACAAGACATATCTGAAATCAAAAATGCAGTGAATACACGTTTCGATGCCTTGGAATTGCGTGTGGCTGCTCTTGAAACTTCATGTTCGAATGCACTGTCTTATCAAGACTCTGGTCAGCTTCATTCTGAGGTGGCTTGCCTGACGCGCACTGTTGCTGAACTAACTACCAAATATGGCGATCTTGAAAGCCGTTCATGAAGAAATAACATAATTCTTCATGGCATACCAGAAGATACTAATGAGGATCGTGACACACTGCACTCCAAGGTTGCAAACGTTTTCAATAGGCTTTCCCTTGACTGTCCGCGTATTGAACGCTTCCAAAGGTCAGGCAGAATGCGAACCTGGGCATTCTCACCCTATCAATTTAAAATTGCTTGATTTCAGCAATAAGCTAGTGATGCTGAAAAATGCTTATAAGCTGAAAAATTCTGGCCTGAAACTTTCCAAAGATTTTTCATCCAGAGTGCGTGCAGTACTTTGTAAAAAGCTATGGGACGCTTCAGTTGAGCAACAGAATAACGGCTCGGTTATTAAAACGAGGTTTAATAATTTATTTATATATAATATTCGTTAAAACTAGAACAGTGCCTCAAATAGTTTAGTAATAGCTCCTAGTTTTGATTCTAGAGCACAAGATTTCCAAATGTTTCATTATCACTAGGTTGACAATCTCATCACTCTGCCACAGATCTTGCAATTTTGAATGTTAATGCCAGAAGCATAACTATCAAATTTCCACAGTTTCTTTCGCTAGTTTCTTTATGTTCTCCTCATGTTATATGCATCATGGAAACTTGGCGTTATGAAAATATTCACAACTGAGAATTCATGCCTCCTCGTTAAATTGCTGTCCAGTATGACCGTCAGAATAAGAAAGCAGTGGTGTTGCTTTGCTTTTACATTCAAGTTTTAACTTTAAGGTTCTACCAGGTCCTCCCTATGTAGAATCGGTTTGGTGCAAGTTACAAGTACATAAGCAGAATTTAACATATTGTGGTCTTTATTACGCCCCGGTAGGCCTAGTTACTTCTTCGATAATATTTCTTATTTTATACATGACCATAGCCTCTATAGTTCTAACTTAATCATTCTTGGTGACTTTAACATGACTTCTTTGATAATATTTTGCATTTTATACATGAACATAGCCTCGACAGTTCTAACTTAATCGTTCTTGGTGACTAACATTCCCGGCACTTACTGGCCTTGCCTCACATATTCTGCCACTAGTGCTTCTATTTGTAGAGACTTAATTATGTTTTCTTTGTCCCATAACGTGATAAAATTAGTTGATAAGAATACACAGGAGAACTCCATACTTGAGTTTGTGTTTATCAGTGACAGTCTTGCTCATTTAGGTTTTGACTATGATATCCTGGAAGGAATCTCGGATCATAATGCAGTTCTCATACACATTAACTGTCCCATCCCACATGAATGCTCTAGCTATTCCACATTTCATGATTTTAACAAGGCTGACAATACATCTGTCACTGATACTTTGACAGATAACTTTGACCACTTTTGTCACTCAGTACCGAATGTCATGAAGACAGTCTTGTTGATTGTTTTGAGTCGTTAGTGAAATCTTGCATCAATAACTACGGTCCATTAAAAACAAAAAAGATAAATAATAAACTTCCTTAGATTAACCTGGATATCTCGCACCTTTCACGCCGAGTAGGTAGCTTACGTAAATCAAAGCATTCTAATTCTGCACTTCGTGTTCCTTTTGAAAAAGCAAGAAGGAACTTCGTGCCCATAATAAAAATGCTAAAGATTTCAATTTTTTAGTCCAGCGCCCTCTACTACTTAAATCAAATCCTTGCAGGCTGTGGACATTAACTTTACCTAGTGCAACATGCAGTACCTCTTTCAAGATTAACGATGCTATTACTAACGACCCCACCGTAGTTTCGAATGCTTTTAACTCGTGCTTTCAATCTGTTTTCACCCTCGATAACCATGTAGTTCCAAAGTTTAGTTATGATGCACAAACTAATAAACTAGGCGATATTTTAACATTTAGTAAAGTAATTAAAGTAAAGCAACATTTAGTAACAAGTTCTGATGGTGTCTCAAACCTGTTCTTGAATCTCGACACTAAAAAGTGTACCGGTTCGAATAGTACCTCGAATTCTTTCCTTGTAAGATACTCCCTATGGACAGCTCAGTACATTACTGTAATCTTCCAGAAATCCTTAGACTCTGGTGAAGTACCAACTAAATGGAAAACAGCCAAAGTCCTGCCTTTGTATAAATCAGGTGATAAACAACTTCTAACTACAGGCCGATAGCTCTCACACCCCAATCATGCAAGATGTTAAAGCACAATATTCGAAAACATATAATTGAATTCCTTAACTCTAATGATGTTCTGACATCTGCCCACCATGGTTTCCGTTGAGGTTATAACACTGTAACACAATTAGCCGATTTTGTTCAAGATATGACTTCTAACCTAGACATAGGTAATCAAGTGGATGCCATCTTTATTGACTTCTCTAAAGCTTTTGACTCTGTGATTCACTCTAAACTACAGGTAACATTAAATTCCATATTCAATTATCTCTGTCCTGTTTCTTTGATAGCCAGTTTTCTTCGTTGTCGCTCACAATTTGTTTCCTTTAACTCAATGGACTCCTCCTGTCGACGTTACGGCAGATGTTCTTCAGGGATCCGTATTAGGCCCTTTATTATTTCTAATATACATCAATAATTTACCTCGTGGCACATCAACTAAAATCAGACTTTATGCAGATGACTGCGAATTAATATAATCTATTAACTCCATTGATGACCACTACCGTCTTGCCCAATCCCTTATGTCTTTCTGCGCTTGGTGCAAAATGTGGCAAATGAACATCAACTGTAGTAAAACAGTTGTGATGTCATTTTTCAATAGACAGAGCCCCCGCTCATTTGATTATTCTCTGGATGCCATCCAACTTAATAGAGTGTCTCAATATAAATACTTAGGTGTAATTCTAACAGAACATCTTGTATGGTCTAAACATGCTGTATATGTAAACGGGAAAGCCATGAACAAATTAGGTTATTTGCGCTGCACTTTAGCTAAGACCCCCTGCGATACTAAACTGCTATTATATAAAACATCAATTTGCCCTGTTCTAGAATATGCATCTGTAGTTCGGTTCCCGTACAAACAATGTGAAATAAGCTCGCTCAGTAACGTTCAACGAAAATCTATCCGTTTCATTTGCCAAAATTACAGCCACACTTTCTCACCAACACATGCTAAAAAATCTTTGAGCACTGAGCCATTACTTTCACATTACCACACTGAAGCCTTAAAACGTTTATATGCAATTAATAACTCCACCTCTGGTCTTTCTGATTATAACTATATCACATTAACTAATGCAAGTTGTACCTGTGGTTCCCACGCCTTGAACAAAACACCTATTTCTGCCCGTACTAACACATTCAAGTACAGTTTTTTTCCACGTACAATAGAGCTTTGGAATTCTCTACCCAGTAACATTCGTTCACTATCACTAAAAGATTTTACATCTACCATGGTAAGTACTTTGCTAACATGTAAAGCGCTTCTTTTTGATCATTCATCTTTTTGGGTTTATGTGTTTTTAATGTGTAATGTATAGCAATGTATAATGTTCCCACTCCTGCTATAGCCCTATAAGAGCTGCAGTATATGTAAATAAATAAATTAATTAATTAACACCAAAGGGCGTGGGTTCGACTCCCACCAATGGTCGTGGGTTCGACATTGATGGTCCCACCAACGCCAACAACTACAGCAGATTTTCCACCTCATGAGCCATATAAGCTTTCGCATTAATAAGTGCATGCAATTTGAAGCACCAGTACACTGGTGTCAAGAAACTTAACGACACACGTTTTGCCATCACTGTTATTTTTCCATGCTTCTGCTGCTTCTGCTCACCAATCTCTGAGGAACCTTTTACCTGCCCCCCCTCCCCCCCTTTTTTCCTATCAGAATTTTGCTGTAACCAGTGTCAGATGGCTTTGACATCATGAACCCTTCAACAGTTAATCATTGTTATTTTGCCATGCTTTTTCTGCGTCTGCTCACCAACCTCTGAGGAACAACCCCCCCCCCTTTTTTTCCCTCTCCCAAATTTTCACTAACCAGTGTGAGATGGCTTTGACATGATGAACCCTTCAACAGTTGACTTTGCACATGGAAAGCTAACTGTAGCACACCATCATTTCAACCTGAGCGCTGCTGTTTTAGTACATTTTTGTTCATGCAGTACTTCAGCATTGTCTCATACACTTCTGATAATGAATCAAGCATTGATCACATGCTGCGCAAGTACGCATATTCATGTACTCATGTGTAGTAGATACACTCATTGTTATTTCCTTAGGCTTTTTTTAGAAATTCTTGCAACTATTCCAACAAATGTTCTTGTAAATGGCTAATCGTATAAAAATACATTATGGAAATGTGAATACAGGCATTGGTGCTTTCCGCCAATTCAAAATATACAAAAAGAAAATCACCGGAAGCTTTTCATGTACGTAGGTCAGTATGACTTAAAAGCATTATGGCCAACATGGATAAGTCGGCTGCACCACATTGGAACTGTACCTGTAAACAATGAACTAAGTACTTAATACGGTTGATAACCAGGCGAGTTGGTACAAATGTATTGGTACAAACTGTCCTTGTCCGTTCCCTTTTTTACCTTGTGTCCTGTCTTCTCATGCAGTTGGCATAAATGCAACCAAGGATCAATTCTCAATTATTAAATTTTTGTATCTCCTGCCAAAATTAAAAAGGAAAGGGCTCTTCTTAACAGCAGTGCTCTTTCATACTTTTTGAAAGTTTTGTACTAACAAAAAATCCACACGTGTTCAATACTTTTCTAAAGCAATATTTTGACTGAATAACTTAATGCACCACAACTATTCACAGCCATTGCCTTCAACATTGCTTCTGAGTACTAATATTTTCACAAGCTTAGCAAGGTTCCGAGCTTATTACACACAACTGAAACATCTCAGTAATGGTAGATGTAGTCAGTTCCAAGTCAGTGCTCATTTCTCTACATTGTGTCTTCACGTCTCATTGTTCCAGTGCTATGTTCCCTGATACATGTCTTAACAAGCCCAGTCATAGATCCTACATCTGAATGTTAGTGAACTTCACTTTATTACGCATTTACACACTGCCACTTAGAATACTGCATCTCAGTTTGTGGAAACACATATTCCATACATGTAACACATCTACAATATTTAAAAAATCAAACCTTGAGGATAATCAATTTCTCTAGTTACATGTCACATGCAGCACTAATTTTCACTTCCTTAAATATACTACCATTACGCTATATGCTCCAGCTCAAATTGGTTTTACTAATATATCGCACACTAAAACCATGAAATCATTTTGGATACATTTAATATATCTGCTCTTACCAACACTAACACTATGCGATTTTCCTCTAACAATTTTTACTCTCTCAAATAAACACTAATTATGGTATGTTTACTGCCATTTTTACCGCCATTAGATACTAGAATAAACTACCCCATATTAAACGACACTACTGGCTACAAACTCATTACTATGAACACATACTGTATACAGATTTATTTAACAGTTTTCGTTGCTTCTGTACTTGCCTAATGTATTGCTTTTATTCTCTATCTCCCATTGTCTTTGATATTTTTCTTAGAAATTTTAAGTTTTTCATTCCATAGCATATATTTGACTTGTACTTTGCCTATTGTAAGCATATTTCTGTTTCTAATTATTTGCTACATTAACCTCATGTTCTCTGATATGTCATTTCTATGTTTCCCTAATGTGTCAATTACTACATTCTTATTTACTGATATGCAATATCTATTTCATTTGCTTGTGTTTGACTTGAACTTCAATTATTGTAAGCACCTTTCTTGTATTT
The DNA here is from genome assembly GCF_038994185.2 of Dermacentor albipictus. NCBI lineage: Eukaryota > Metazoa > Arthropoda > Arachnida > Ixodida > Ixodidae > Dermacentor > Dermacentor albipictus. The sequence continues at coordinate 83,072,557 of NC_091821.1, forward strand.
GATTATCTGGTTCATTAAACTTAGTGTAATCTACCTTTGTCACTGCTATGCTGCCATAATTTATTATTACTATTTGTTAAATTGCTAATAGGAGGTCCCCATGACAGTTTTTGTAACTCCTGGACGTCCTCCTGTACTAATGATGAATGACGAAATAAATAAATAAAAAATAAACAAAAAATGTCCATAACGTCTCATTATGTAAGAGCTTTTTGAAGACCCGGCAAATTCTCATATTTGAGTTTTTATGGCATGTTGTCAAACAGACAATGAAGCAGACAGCGAAATGATAAGCTGCCACAGTGATAAGCGACAAAATAAAATGACAAAAGAGCACTTAAGAAAAAGCCAGATTTCATAGGTCTTGTGTCATTAGCGTCTACGTAAAGTAAATGCATAATTCAGTGTAAGAAATGGCCTGCTGTCAGATGTTTGTGCACACAGGCACAAGAACGAAATGAAAACAAAAGGAGTATTGCCGTTTAAGAAAATTTTTTTGTCAAGCAACATGAATTCTAACAAGAACAACAAAAAAAGAATAACATACTGCATAGGTGACCTTGCAGCCCACAGTCTTAACAAAAGAGGAGGACCAAAATTCAAGGTTGCACAAAGGCAACAAGAGCCTTTTTTTATTTTTATGGGAGGGTCTCTTTGTAGCTTAGATTATTTCCAGTCATATGTGACAAACTGAGGATGTATTTAATTGACCCCAAAGTTTATAGCGCAATATCCCAGCAAGAGAGCAGAACTGTTGTCCAGCTTAGGCAAATAGCTTGTAAAAAGTGAAGCACTGCATTCTTGCTGGGTAGCACTGCATTCTTGCATGCACCAGTACAGAGTGCTACTAAGAATATTAGGCTGTGCAAACTGGCTACATAGAACTTTCACTTTCTCACAGTTCTAGTACTCCACAAGTTCTTGAAACTCGTAGTACTGTCTGTAGACAGCCTTCCATTTGCAGCAAGTTTTGCTCGTCTGTCAGGGGGGGGGGGTCACGACTACTTATAGGTCCTGCTTTTTCCCAAGCGAGTTGTTTCTCACATAAAACTTTTGTATTTCTAAGGAAATGCTTTCTGTGCTGTATCCATCTGTACCTGTAGCTTCTATACCATCCAAACTTATATACATGAAATTTTTTTTAGGTTACTAAGGTTGAGAAGTCAACTACAACTGTATTGAATTTCTGACGCTAACCTACATCTTCACATTTCTCCTTCACTAAGCTTCAATTAACTGGCGCAATTCTTAGTGCTCAAACTTCCTTTCCACTGGCAGTGACATGAGGCAGAAACGCTCTTTACACTGGCTCAGCAGCTATGGTGTTTTGCTGCTGAGCAAGAGGTTGGTGAATTTAATATTTGGCTATGGCAGCCAGATTCTCAAGTGGACACAATGCAAAAAAATTTCGCATAATGAGCACTGGGTGCTCATTAACAAATGCTAGGTGATCAAAATTAATTCACAGCCCTCTGTTGTGGCATCTCTCATACCCTGTGTGGGACATTAAACTGGGATGATAAACTGCATTAATTAATAAGTTGAGAAACATTGAAAAACTGTAATCTAAGATCACAGCCATCACAGACTATGCAATACTCAAAGTAGTCTATAAATACGGAGTGACATGACAGCCTAGCAGTGCCACACTCGTTGAATTGCTTTCTTAGATTCTAAAAACCAGTATATGTGAGAAAACATGTGTAAGCCACTTTTCTAAAAAGCTTTTTCTTTCTGCAGGTCATTTTTCAAGACTCAAGAAAAAAACAAAAGCAGACTGGCAAGCCTTTTTTTTTGCCTCTTTTAATTCCAATCTGGGCATGTGAAAAAAAGATAGTCACATTTATCCCATAAGGAGGCCCTGCAACAATTTTTGAGCATGGTAAATAAACCATGCCACACAAAATAATGCTGCCATGAGCACCTGAGTCAAATATTACTCACTTGCATGCAGCTGGGTATGTACAATATTGCTTTGAAGATCGCTCATGCTTTCCTGTGGCTTCTTCAAATTCCCACAATCCTTCAGTGTACCTGATGGCGCAATGATGATGCTGTACAACTATTGGCTGGATTTGTGGTTATGCCACGGGAAATCATTACTTTAGCAAAAGCAAGAAAATAATCAGAAATGCTATCATTTTTATACATACTGGTTTGGATTATAAATAATATAGAAAATTGCAGTATGAAGAAATGCAACAAACATTTTCAGTTTTGCACATGTGGCCTACAGTGACTTTGTGATCTCAAGTTATGCTACTTTCTGCATAGTGCAAGGTTGCGTCATTTGGTTGTATCCCTTTGGCTAAATTTGTGATAGATGAGTAGTAAATACCACTGAACCAATCTTAGCAAAGCTGTAGAGTGGGTACTAAGTCCCAGCACGCAGTGTCCAAGATTTTTCAGCATGTCGCTGGTACCAGGCACTCCGACTGGCTCGCATAGCCACGCCTGGAGAATCAGAGACCAATCAGAGCACGCAGTAGTTCGAATGTCTCGCAGGCAGAGGGCTCATCGCTGCACCCCGCAGCAGCTGCAGTATCTACACTATGTAGCAACTTGGCCTTCGAGATCAAGAAGGTCACTCCAAGGAGCCACTCATTTCGTTATGCGTCACTTTTAGTAAATGGTAATGGTGGTGTTCTTTTTTTTTTCAGTTTCATTATAAAAAACGGCTATTTCTGCTTGCTTTTTGTGGTGCTCCTGGCGTATTTCAAACATCAAATTTTGCACAGAGGCTTCTTTATATTCACATCATCTAAAACTAGGCTTTTTACTCAGTCCAAAATTTTGTTGCAGTTGGCCTTTAAAGGGCCCCTCACAAGGTCTGGCCATGTTGAGCTGACAAGCACCGTGTATACAATGCATGCTAACGATCGTGTCTGCTAAGTATTACATCGCCATGCACCGCAGAAAGATCTGAAATTTCAAACTGAACTCCATTTGTTCTTCTCCTGGCGCACGTCGCGCTCCCAGCTGGGGGGTCGACGTATATCACAGAAGTGTGGCTACGTACATTGCACTGCTGTGATGTCACTCGTAGTGACACGTGACTTCAAAATTATTCAAGGCAGCATCTGTTATTTGTGTAATCTGTTGCTTCAATAGACAAATTAAAGTTTAGAGAAATAATAAAACACACAAACCGAATGTCTGCATGTTCTTGTTTTACTTTGCACCACAGCAAAAGAGATGTAGTACTTCTGTTTTGTCTGCTTGTTCCCATGTCGTGCAATCGCGAGCGCAGACAACGAAAGTATGTTATTTTTTACCATGTTCAAGCGTGCGATCATGCTCTATGCTCCGCTTGTGTGTGCCTTAGCATTCGCGTAGCACTGACTCATACCACTAGTCAAGTGTTCTCATGCATAGTGCGCAAAATCGTGTGTTGAACAAAACGAGACAAACGCAACAGCTCGCACGTGACGCCGTCAGCGGAAGTGTGCCGCGCAGCAAGAAAAGCAAGGGGGAAAAAAAATGAAGGCGGGGCCTGTGACGTATGCATCACATGATCTTCGAGCTCTGGTATGGGAGAACGCAGGAAAGGAATTTCGCTTCCCTGCAGAGTAGAGGATAGTTGAGGATAGTTGCAGAGAATAGACGGCGCAAGTGGAGAGAGTGTCTCTCTTTGCAGAGGCCCTCCTCTCCTGAAATCATGGGTTCACAGTACTGAAATATTTCTACCTCGGCTGTTAATGAACCAATTTGGAAAATTATTGCGGCAGAATGCGCTCCCTAGAGGGCACGTAACAACTTCCAGCATATAACCAAAATTTTCTAAGCGGCCTGGTGAGGGGCCCATTAATTTATGTTTGTGTACTATGGTGTATGTTTGTGCCTACAAATTCTCTGCGAGCATTTTGGCATAATGTGAATGCAGGCTGAGGTGTTACTGTTGACTTTTCTTGGTTTGTCCTTTTGAGATTCAAAGCAGAAAAGCTGCATTTGCCTTCTTTGTGGTTACTATATGCATGTTCACTGGGTCACATTTCAACAGCCACAGTGTTAAACCTTTCACTTCTGTCTGTACAGTGCTCTGCATAGCCTGGTGCTTCATTCACAGTGTTCCATTCTGTAAGAAAATCAATCTAAAATTTTCTACAAACATCTCACTTCCAAGATGTCTGGTTTATTTTGTTCACAAAAGGAATTTGCATTAAGTGCATTAATTAGTTATTTTTGAGCATGAAAAAGCCTAACACGCAAGGACGCTGAGTGCAGCTTTGCGTTGTCCGCACTAAGAATGCCTCTCGAACTTTGCCTCGAAATGCCTCTCTCACTAAGCACAGCCTCAAAGAGTTCTCCTGCACAGAGTTTGGTGGTATATGCTAAGAAAAATGAGCCCACTGGGAAGCCTGTAGGTGCATTGGTAAGGCTTGAAGCGTCGAACTTGGTACCCTGATTGCAACGGCTACAATGACACAGAAGTGCCCGGCAAGTGGGAAGCTTCTCATTATTTTGCTATCACCTCCTGCTGAAAGTGTGGACAAGTATGTCCGTCTAGTGTACAAAACCCAAAACAACTAGAAAACAAATTGCAATGTGCTGCCATCTATGAAAAACTTGCAAAGATATCCACTCCAGAGGGGGCCGACACAGAGCCGGCCACCTGCACTTTGGCCTCCTCAGCTCTGGCCAGCTCCGTGCCAGCCGCAGAAGGGAATGGGTTAAGAAGAATGCGAAATTATGGCACCCATGAGCATTTGTTGGCTGCAAAGGCAGAGACAGTGATGTAAGGTTCTACATCAAAAGCTGAGGGACACCAAGCTCCAAGGAGCATTCTTAAAGTAAATTGAGCTACCAGCTGTGTCTGCATAGCCACTCACAATACCAGGCACTTAGGCTTCCGGCAAATTTGGGTGGCATTTTAAACAAGAGAAGCGCACTTGTAAAGCACATGTCGATGCATGTGGCCACACTGAGCATAAGATTGCACACACTCCCTCATTTGAGTATGTCACTGTGCAACCACATAAAAAAAATGAGCAGACATTCCTTCGACAGAAGTAGGAGGAGATCTGTGTATCAATTGGCTATAAAATGCAGCGTCCCAAACTGCCAGCTGCTTCCTTTATCAAAAGATGCTGGCTCCTCCCCTAACTAGATTTGTGCTATTACGCTGCTGTCAAATGCAGAAGTTTTAGCACTGGCTATGTGTTACTGCTCCATGCGAGAGCATAGCCTATGGAGTATATATGCATAGAACTTCAACGGTAAGGCAAGTGAGAGCCCCTGAGTTTAGCATGTCAGATGTGCCAGTACCATAACACTGGCTGTCATGTTATCAATAAAAAACAATAACAAAGACTGAAGCACAGTGACATAGAGAGGGTGAAGCATTGCGGGCAATGACACATTGCAGCCTCCAGCTTGAGCAGTGTCAAGCCTCACAAAGAAGTCGTGTTGGAGGGCAACATGACTGCCAATGTCTCTGACCATAGGCAATGTATCCAAATACTATTTCTTGCTGGAGGATATTTGCAAAGTGATGCCCTTTACTGCCAAATCCATTTCATTACTGTATTTAAAAAATGTTGCAAGACCCCTTTAAAAATATGATAAAACATAATGTGACAGTACAACTAAAGTAATTAATTGAACTGCACAGTTTTTCATTAGAGGGCATTCAGTGATTTGTTAAAAAAATCAAGCTCACTTAACATAAACTGTAGAATATACAGATTCATTCACTACATCCAATAGCTTTATACTGCCAAATGTGTGCCTAATTACAAAGGTTAGATATTATTTCAAACAAAACTGAGCTCATAGCCAGCTTTCAATGGCTGCAATAATATTGAAACAACACATGAAATGCATACCATGTACAGTCGCCCGCAAAAGTTTACGAGGCGTGGGTTTCAGGACAAATGTGGATTTCTGCTCTGTTAAGGTGTGGCGCTTCTAATTAAATGGATCACAGTATAGTTCGCAAGAAATGCTATGGATCAAAGCTTTTAATAAGAGGCTACATGCACAGGCTTCATGGAAATTTGACTCTTCTGCAAATCCCACGTCTCGTAAACTTTTGCGGGTGACTGTACAAATTTGTGCCCAGTTCTAATACTTCTCAATTCAAGATAGTTAGTTCACATAAACCTAAATCCAATAGCATATTTTAATACATGAGAATATTTAATTAGGAATAATTATAGAAAATAAGGTTTTCCTCATCTACATACAATAAAATTAATTTATACCACGTTTCTCAACATACAGTAAAACCTCGTTAAACCGTTCCCGCTTAAACAGTAGTTTCATTTTAAAAGTAGTAAAGCCAAATCCCCCACTCAGCGGCCATTGAACATAATGTGTTTTGTATCCACATAAACTGTACCAGCTTATTGCGTACATGTCGGTTAACACGTACCGTTTCCACTTTTCATCGCGCAAATACGGCGGTGTGTCGTCTCTATCAGGCGGCCCGGCAGAACAACAAGCCTCAGAGATCGAAACGGCCTCTAAGCGCCCTGTGCATATGCGCGTGAAGCCACATCAACATCAACATAATTTCGGTGCCGTGCCAGAGAATGTTGTGGCGTCGTGCAAGCGAGGACTCGCGTCATGCCAAAGCTCGGATAAAAAAGACGCCTGGTGCTCAGCATATAAGAAAAATTAGACATTATCCGTGCTATCGAACATGACATGAAGAAGTTGGTGCTGGCACGCGACAGGGATCTGCTGTTGACTACGGTGTGTGGCATTTGAAATGCGAAGAAGTTACTCGGCAGCGCTGCTGCGACCACAAAGAGGTGTCAACTATGAGGTTCGACTTTTCGCCACTGTTGCCTCTGTTGTTGCCGAAGTGTCGACTAGTGACAGTGACGAGGACGACGCTGAAAGCGACAGCATGAGCGATTCAGGCCCAACAGTGGCAGAAGCTGCGTGTTACGTCAGCTTCATGAATGCAATCGTCGTGACGAGAACAGCACCCGGGAATGAAAAAGGTGCCCCGGGACTTTTGCAGCACTACCGCGCGCGGGCACGGAGCATACGTAATGCCAACGAGAAATCTGCCATGCGAGTGTTTGCCGAGAAGAGAGGGCTGGCTGAAAAGTTGGCACACAGCTTCAGTAAGTTTGAGGCTGCTGTCGTCGTGCTAGGCCGCCGTGGCATTAGACAAAAACAAGACTTTTGTCGCGTGAAGTGAATAAATACTGCACGTTTTTTTCACCTTTCATCGCACTCTCTCTGAGTTCTGTGTTCCGTTTACGACAGGTAAGTGGGCGATCTCATGCTATTTCGGTTAAACAGTACTACCATTTAGTACATACTTTTTCCAAGCTCTGGCCAACTAAGGTTTAACGAGGTTTCACTGTACTATATATGGCTTTCTATAGTTTCCTGTGAGAAGGGCTTCTGTTCTGAGGTAGCTGCTCGACTTGTGATTGACAAATAGATGGTGAAGGGACGTGTTGTTCTGGGCCAATAAGGTTTCTGCATAACTTTAACAGTCATGAAAGATCTTAATTTGTTAACTATCATACAGTTTGAATAATAATAAAGCCAGCAAAAATAAAGTGGGCATATTTTGGTCGTGGTAATGAACACTTTAAGCCAGGATGTAGAACCGAACCAAAGTGAACTGAAAGCTGGAACTGAACCAATTATTTTCCCGCTAACATGGACGTGACCCCAAAACTGAACTTATTGGAGGAACCGTTGTGAACTGGCTCAACGAACGGTTTAAAAGGCACTGTGGATGCTCTGCTATAGGGCACATCAGAAGGGAAACGTGGGACAAAGGCTCAAAGCATCCCGTAGTCTGCAAACAATTCCCAAGCTTGACAAGACTCAAATAACTTCAAATAACCTCAACTCAGTTTGTCATGTGTTGTTAATTTTTGTGTAACCAAGGCTGCCCTTTGTTGATGAGAACTGTGGGCACCTTACGTGTGCTCAGGCATCTTGCTCCAGCAAGGGGACTGGAACAACTCTGTTCAACTTTCTGTTCTGTTTTGAAGCTGTATGCAGTCGGCTAAGCCATAGTTGTAATCCAACAACTCACGAGAAAGTTATAGTGCTGAAACTCCAGACGTTCTTTCCGGTGCTGCTTGGCATCATGTGTAATGCGACAATGCGTTATGTGACAATGATGGTGAAAGAAACAGGGATCGGAAGGTGACTGTTGAACCTACAGAGAAACTTCATATGCATTCCTGCCAGCCTGGGGACCTCGAAATTCGGAACATTCGCCGAGGGGGAAATCCTTCTTTGTCTTTTTTTTTTTCTGAGTCACAGTAATGTAAGAAACAGCTCTGAATGGCTTCCAGTACAGTTACTCAAAGTTTCGGCACTCATACTGTGACTGCAGATGGCGTGTGCACACGTGTATAATTAAGGAATATGTACCATGTCCTGTGACAGTGGCCCCTCTCCACTCTTTATATGCTTCACTGCATAACAATGTATAACAACGAATCTGACTTAAGGAAACTAGTGATTATGCAGCCTTTGTCTTTGATTAGACCTTTCCTTCACGCACACTCCTCAACGAATGTCTCAATCTGAAGTGAACTGAGTTAGGCCTACACAACCTACACACAAATGGCTTGGACTTAAATCTTACTTTGGCTAGCTACCTAGCACATAATGGCAATCACGAATTGACTATGCTGTGTAACATGGTCTTTTTTCTTCTTCTTTTTTTAGTAAAGCTGGGGCAGTTTTTCTGGATTTTTATGGTTATGTTTGTACAATCGGGAGGAACTGGTTGGAATACAAGCGTATTCTGGACAAACCTGGGTGGTTGGCAGGTTTGCATACATGATAAAAAAGTAAACATTTTATTAAGAACTCCAATGAATTTTCAGTGTGGCGCAAGTTTGCGCTACTTGGTACAAGTACGTGGAGTGATACCAAGCCATCAGTGTAGGTTGATAAACTGTGAATTAAGTCAAGTAAACCTGGAGAAACACAACTTCAGTAGCTGCTTCTTGAGTGCAATACACCATCGTCATAATGTAATTGATCTACATCCACTATACAGCAAGCTACAAAACTCCACAAAAACTCATAATGTAAAAGCGCGCTAATTCAAACACTTATGCAAAAAAACATGTCACAGCTTCCAAATTTCAGCCCTTTGAAATAACAGAAATTTGATGGAAGTGTTGTTAGAACTTGATTGCAGACTGTACAGAATGGAACATCCTTTGTAAGGGCAACTCCTGTTACACAAGCCTGTATTGCTTTCACATATTAAAGGGTCCCTGAAACGGTTCGGACCAATTTTGTAGACTCGTAGGGTACAGCTACAGTAAATAATTCACACCACAATTTGTGTGAAGCATCTCATATTAAGAGAAGCTACGGACAATTACAAGTTACCTTTTTCCATAGCCATGCATTTTCTCCTTAACATATCGCCGAGTGATCAGGGCTAAGCTCCGCCTTCACTGGCCCTGAATCCTGATGGGACGTCGTGAAGTCTACCTCCGATTGTCTTGGAGCCAATGTGCAAAGCCTCTCTAACCTCTTCGTCAGCCACCTAGCAGTTGACCCCAAGCAAGAGCTATCGAAGCAGCATACGTTAGGAACATTGTCTCGCAGTGCCGAGTGTGTCTGGTATTCCGGTAACCACAAGCAAGCTGGGCGTTTCGACGGATTGTTGGAGGCTTAATCTAAAGCCTCTCCATACTACTACTGCTGTGATAAAGCTTTAGCGCAGACGTACGTGAGTGGCCTGATCAGTCTGCACAGTCCAGTCACCTAGTGGCGCAGAGCTTAATCAGCCAAACAAGGAGCTAATACTGCTCTAACCAAATGTAAAACATTTTAAACATTAAGAAAAACAATGTGTTCATGATTACGCTCCTGCCAAAAATTTACACCAGCAGCAAAGTAGAATACACTTTGTTACTGCTATATTAGTTCTGTGTTTGGTTGAACTCTGTGCTGCCAGATGGCTGCACCGTGCAGACTGTTCCCATCTGTGTTTCCGCTCATTCGGTGAAGCGCCCAGGCCCAGTCTGCTTGAGCTTGCGTTCACCCGAATACCGGACACATGAAACACTATAGTGGCAGTAATCCTCTGGTGCAAAGTCACAACTGCAAATGTATAAATCCTGACACTGATCAGACACCAACAGTCCGATGGGCTGCAGCCACTCCACTCATCTGCTGCCTTGCAGAGGGACACAATGTTGCAGCTTGACATATTGCCAGTCGCTATGTTTGGAGCCCATAATGTACCAAGGGCGAACCATGGTGCTCGTGAACAGAAAGATCGAGACCAACACCAACTGCAGAGCTCTCTTCAACACGGAGCACATTGTCACACAAGCAGACAACACTTGCTGTGTGCTGGAAGTCTTGAGCGCAGTGATAAATTGTCCTTGTGAATTTTCTTTCTGTTACTTTCTTTTTTGTAGAAACAATTTAACTAACATTTCAACTATTATGAACCACATCTGTTTGCCATAAAGTTGGAAAAATTATCGATAACACACTCTGGGAAGCCAATCAGATAGCTCGCCCTACTGGCGTCATATGGTCACCTTGCATCACCTGGTCAGGGGCAGCTGAAAACTCAGTTGAGTGGCGTGGTGCGATTATTAGCGATGTACATATTTAAAACCTTGTAACAAATTACATGCTTTATGAGGAGCACTTAGATGCGTCAATTAATGATACAAAGGACCTACCCTAATGACTCAGTATGTTTGTACAAAATAGTCAAAATCATTTCAGGGTCCCTTTAATATATCAGTCCCACAATCTCATTGGGCGTTGTACATGCAGGTGCAAGACAGCTGACAGGTGAAATGAAAGGAAATTAGATGAGTTCTCAACACATCTAATTTATTTAGATGCACTGAAACACTGTGGCCTCCGAAAAAAATCACCGTACGCCTCTGCGCCTTGGTTCACAGTGCATTTAATTTCTTGCATAATATTTAAGACATCATAAATATGAGCTCTGTCCCAAATGTATGTCTGTCTCATGCATGTATGTATGTATGTTTAACATGTATGTCTGTCCTACGCATGCATCTTTAAAAAATTTCAGAAACTTTCAGGTTCATCAATGTGATCACCTACAAAATGCACTGGTTCGACTTCTTCAATTGCTTGAAGTACCCTTGAAAGTCCTCTTCTCCTAAGTGCTTCAGATGCAATGTCATTTGCTTTTGAACTGTCGTCACAACTCCGAAATACCGCCCCCAGAGCACCAGTTTGCATTTGGGAAAAAAAAAAAGAAAACCTCAATGCCCTTCCCCTCTGTGAAGGAAGATGACCAGCAAAGCTGCGAATGTGGGCCCCTTATGGAGAACCGCACCTCTGCCGCGAGTCGGCCCGGTATTGCACTATTTTTGGGATCGGCCCACGTATGGCGAGTGCTTAACGCCTGCTTCACCTCTGCCATGTGTCAGCTCAGCATTGCACTATCTTTGGGATCGTCTCATGTATGTGTTTAAAGGGGCTGACAACCAATTTTCATGGTACCCATTTTTTGTAGTGCAATGTAAAGCTTACAGGTCAGTGTGTATAATTGTGAAGTGGTAATGTAGAAAACACCATGGAACATATTTTATCAAAATTTTTCTACCTGCAGTGAGGATGTAGTCGTTCACTGGGAGCATGCTGAAAACAGTGATAGGTGAGCGCGATAGCGATTATACACCGACATTAATGGGAGGTAGACGACAAGTGTGGCCGTAGCTGTGAGAAGCATTATTTTGTTTATCAAGTCGATGTTCCTGCGACTCATGTTTTCGAAGTGTTAAAGTATTTCTGCAATAATAGCTACATGTTTTCGTGGTTTCCTGTTTAACTGCTTTGGTATTTAACCAGTCAATACAAAACCAATCGGATCGAAAACGAAACGACGCATTCACACATGATATGCAGTTCAGCGTGTTGCCGTAGCTATGCGCGTGCTTTTGATTTCCGCAGTATAGAATAAAGCGCTATAGTCCAATAATATACTAACTGCAATTTTAAGCAATAATTATACTGTACTTAATAACAGTTGACTTAGATACAGTAATCTGATAGTACACATCCGAAGTACCAAGATTTCACTGCCAGGCCTCGTCACTTACTGGTTTTTGAGTCTTTGTTTGCCAATTTAAAATTATAACTCCTACTTAAATCGCGAACAGCGTGCTGGATTCTATCGCTATAAATCAGGTCATTTCATTTCCATCAACGTCTCACAACACATTCTGGCCAGTTGTCAGTTCCTTTAACGCCTGCTTCACTTCCACCGCGGGTCGGCCCGGTATTGCACTATCTTCGGGATTGGCCCACGTATGGGGAGTGCTTAACATCTGTGTCACCTTTGCCATGGGTCGGCCCGGCATTGTACTATCTTCGGGATTTTTTTCTACACGTGGACACGATAGCGGGGAAAGTAGCCCTTAACAGCTTCGCTGTAAAAAAAAATGTTGCAGGGGGCTAAATTTGACAATTAGGGAGGGTGTCCCAGCACAGTGGTGGAATTGTATGCCAAAACCTCACATTCGTTCTTTCAGGTTATTCACTTACATTGGCAATCATCGTGGATGGTTTCTGCACAATTTTGTGGCTGACTCATGGCTTTAACTTTTCAGACAGGCCTCATACATCGGTCCGCGTCACGTAAGGGTAGAAATAAACTACCTTTTTGCTTATTAATTTGAAAGTGAGGCTGGAAAACATTGTTTTCTAGAACATTTAAATTTTCTTAATTCCGCACTGTTATGAACCTGCATGAACTGGTTCAGACCGGTTCAAACCAGTTTGTTTTTTCTCTGGAGCTGAACCTGAACTGAATCAGAAAATGTACAGAAGCCTGAACCTGAACCGAACCCAAAACATTCTGGCTCGATACCCTGCTCTAAGTTTGATACGCCCAATGCCCAGTTCAATGAATGGCATAAAGCTAAGCTTGATAGTGTTTGTAGTGTAGTAACAATTCAATAGTTTCAAGTTTATTACAGCTAGGTTCTCCTGTGCCATAATTAATAGCGATTAGAAGCACACTCAATAAACTTGATGTGTATCTACTCAACAAACTTAGTGCAACCAAGGTGCAACCTCTTCTTTTTCTGGTACATTTGTGCGTTCACAGTAGTGACACTAATGTAGAGAGTACCAAATGGCTCTCCTTTCAAAGTCAGACCATAAGATAGGAGTGGGTGGGGTGGGGATGGCACATAGCACCAAAAATATTCTTATCAGTATGCAAGACAGCAAGTGACATACTTGTTCAGCACTAGGCAGTGCAGTATGTCTCCATGCTCTTCAAGAGAATCACTCTCCTCAAGCAAGTCAAGCAATTCCTTCTCGGAAACCTTGTCTAGTTGAAGCTGGGACAGACCCAGGGTGGTGGCATTGCTGGGCTGGTCCACCATCTCGCACAGCTCTTCCTCATCTGTGTCGTAGGCTGGTGAGCCCGTATCACCAACACCACCATACGAGTCCTCTGACAATGTCGGCAGCAACTCCTCTGATTTTGTGCTGCTTGGCTGGTCTGCACAATATAGGGTTACAAATATCAAAGGGACTGCACAAGTCTACAAGACAAACGTAAATCATTGCAAATGATTCATTAGTGCAAGAGGGTGCTTTGTTACAGTCTCCCCTTCCAAGGACATTTAAGCTGCTTGCCAGTGATATACCTAGCTTCCTTTTTCATTATTTTTACCCTCTTCATTGGCTCACACACCGTCGAGTTGCTATCACTGCCAAGACCAGCCATTTAGCATGGTGAATACTATGAAAAGAACCATTGTAGAAATGAAGGGAAAGAATCGTTCAAAACACAATGCTTGGTTTCCACAACTGAGCGAGTCACAAGATTTTGCACCTTCAATACATCAGGCTAGGTAGAGTCGAAGAGGCTTAACACTGTTGCAATGCAGAGATGTTCCTTCTTTGCCAAGAAATTTATCTGAGGATAAAAAATGCATGCAAATAATACACATCAAATTTGTCATGTGATGTCTTAACATTTTCAATACAAATAATTACTGCCAACATTGTGTTTGATGCAGAAAAGCAACCACACCAGTTCTCCTAGTGAAACATAGGCACTGTAATAATGGATTAAAAGAATAGCTAGGTGCATATTTTCTATGAATGAATTTACTGCTGCTACATATGTTCTCTTGAACATCCACTTAGAGAAAGAATCTCCCATGACTGTTATTTACTAGGGTTTCATATCATGCATTATGAATATCTATGCACCAGCTGCCTCAAAGAAATGCTTCCAGGTGATATTCAAGAGGCAAGCCATTAACAGTGATGCGGTGCATCACAGTAGCCTACACTAGTCCACATTTGATGATATCATGTTCATGCCAAATCACAGTTCCCCCAAACAGCACCAACCAAATGTCACGGTGGCAAGGGACATAATGCTCATGCCAACCATCGACCAATCCATTACAACTTGAAATTGCAACAATGAAGTCAGACAGCAGTTATTTAAAAGGAAGAAAAAACTGAGATAGACAACCTTGTGCAAAACATGTTTCAAACTATGTTTCAAACCAGCAGCATCTAAAAACTACGTTCTTAAAAGTAAAAGAATCTTAAAGATGTCTTATTGTAAAAAAAAAAAACAACATGCGAAACAATAAAGAATTCAATCGTTGCGCTACTAACCCTACTCTTTGATGTTTTAGCGACACATGGCATGCAAGCATTCAACACTGTGCCGCCAACTAATACAGGGCTAGCATAAATGATTCATTTGTTTTGAAAAGGCTATATTTTCAAAAGTATTACATGCGCACACATGAAAGATATATGAAAAGAACCACTAACCCACCAAGTTTATCCACCCTCTACAAATGTTCAATATGTGCCCCTTTGGTAACACGAGACGCGTCCAGACGATAATTGAGCTCATTTTATACATTTCGTAGAATAGTCCTGTCAATTGTCTGCACTGTAGCACTGATGCGTTCTTTGAGCTACCGGTAGACTAAGGATTGTAGTGGTGGGGGTACGTTAAGGACCTCATTTACGTTTTTTATTTGAGGAGTGAATGACTGTACATGAGTAACCCTCATATTTGAAAGTTTCAAGCCCACCACTAGCAACAGATGCAGTGTTATCACTTTCTTATAATGAAACATCAGAATTGGTAAGCTCCGCAGCTTCTGAGGATGATGGTAAGACAATGTTGACCACATTTCAGTGAAATGTTGCACTGCTTCAATTGCGTGACGACACATCCCAAAGTGCAAGAGCAGATGCCCGCCACAACATGCAACACCTTTGTGGTTACCATTTTGTGAAAGTGGGTTTCGAGCGCAGCAGAAGCTGGTACTAGTTTGTGGCCCATACAGAACAAGCCATACAGAGGATAGCAACAACTAGTGTACCCGAGAGCTTAATAATGGCAAAAAAACAATAACAACAGACGGCTTAAAATTCTTGCCACAGAACAAGGCAACAATGCCAATAAGATAAGGCCCCACATATTCTCCAAATGTATCTAATGGCTATAAATGCATTAAGAATAAGATGGTACGATTCTCAACCTTCGGAGTTTTTTAGTATTTTTTCAGGGTGTCTACCAGCCGGGACATGACATGACAACTTTATTGGAGTCCTGAGGGACTGAGATCTTGGGGAGCTAAACTTGAAGGCTCCCGAAGGTGGCGCCACCCATGATGGACACCACCCACCCTCCGGACAGCCTGGAGTTGCATGTGGAGATCGCTGCTCTTGAGAGATTCCTGCCATTGTTCTTTGGTGATGGGTGGAGAGGCGTTAAGGGCTGGGCACAGCCAGAGCATGTGTTCAAAAGAGCAAGAGCATGACCACATTTGGGGCACGACTGGGAGTGGGCAGGATCTATCCTGTTAAGAGACCGAGGAGTGGGATACGAACGGGTTTGCAGAAGTCCGAGTGTGCTAGCCTGAGGTTTGTTCAATTTAGGGTGAGGGGGTGGAAATGTCCTCCTGCCCAGTCGATAATGGGAAACAATTTCGTGGAAAGCACATACTGGATCTTTGTGGATGTTGACCTTGTTACAAGTCTGGTTTAGTGATTTCACGTACCGCAACAGCGCAGTACGTGAAATTGGGAAACCAAGAATTTTCAGGGATTTTGAATAGTTTGTAAATACTAAGGGAAAACTCGGGGAGTTTGTGCTTCTATCAGGGAATATTAGCTGTAATTATTTTATTGAAAGGGAATGAAAGTCGCGCTAATGCTGGCTCGAGTGACAGAAAGGAATCGTAACAAATCATTTTTGACGCCGTGTCGTCGGCAGGAAGAGTTGTCAGTGTACACTCAATGACTGCTTTTCCGGGCAGACGATTTTTGGGTCATGCCCAATAATTCGGACAACTTCGTGGCACCACCACGTGCCCCATAGAGTCAATGCACAAGAATGTATGAAATTTAGGATGCAAGAACCCTTCGCCGTCCGATTTTCCGGACTTTTTGCCGTAATCACAGGCCCGAACCGGCATTAATCAAAGCCACCACCGCCGCCATTTTTATTATTTCGCCACCTCGAACCGACGCTCTTGCACACACATCCGCTGGCAGCTGTAGCGCCACTGCTGCAACGCTAGGCCGAGCTACTTCGATGTTCTTTACTGTTAGTAATGCGCCGCTGTTAACTATGGCGCTGACTTGGCCTCTGTAATCCTCACCAATGGCTTCAAAGCCCGGAAGCACAATGCGTTAAATTTTGCCGGTTTCCGAAAGTAAGCTTCGCCTCAATACAGAAATGTTATGTGGTGAAGCATATGCAAAGTATTGTGGTGACGTTTAACAAGCGTGAGAAGGGGCAATTGTCATGGGATCCAATATGTATTCCTGAATCATACATGCGTGCACCCGCCATCTCCTTTCTCAGTACGAGCACCAGTATGCCTAATAAGTGTACTGGCAGGCCTTCAGAGCTTCTCCGGATGTGCCTGTGGCAGTTTGAGCCTTTAAGGGCAGTAAAAGACATTAATTCATTTTTTCGAACTGCTCGATTTTTCGGATGTTTTCGTGGCCCCTACGGAGTTCAAAAAATTGGATGTTCACTGTACAACTGACCAAGAGCATGCTTTAAATGGTCCGTGGGGTGAACACATGGCGGAAGGAGGACGCAAACAGAAAAGACTGACGCAGTGAGGGATGAACTGGAAAGGAAGTGTGCCGCCGCTTCCTTGAAGGAGCTTGAGCTCAAAAAACGAAGTGTTGGCTGACGCCGAGATGCAGCTGTCCCTCATTCAAACCAAAATACACTCTTTGAAGCAGTGAAACGCAACACTGAGGCATTATGCGCGGGCTGAGAGTATGTCAGGGCAGTTGAGGTTGACTTCCCAGCTGCTGAGAGAGAGAATCTCAGTTGTGACAAAGTTTGGGCCTCATACCAATGGGCCTGCAATTAGGCGATAGAAATAGCTGATATTCGAAAATATTTGCTTCTGTATGCTCTGTATGCATGTTCAGCTCAATCTGCTATGGGCCTTACTATTTCTTTCGAAGATATTTGACTCGCTGTGAATTTCACTAACCCCTCCCTTCTGTTTTCTTTTTGAATAAAATAAACACAGCTCCTTACTATTCAAACCGGATTAAATCATGTTTTATTTTTTAACATGCTTGCTAAAGAGTGACAGCATCAGGCAACATTACGTCAGCGAATCTTGACATAAAACAAAGTACTGTGTCACTTAAGAAATTTTTCAAAGGCACTCAGCGAAAACCTGGAAAACTCGGGGAATTTGGAAATGTCAATTTAGAAGACACTCTGTTTTTTACTGTAAAGTCTGGGCTGGCAAGAGCTCATATTTAAATTACATGAGAAAGACTTCCAAACAAGACAAAGGGTTCACGGGAAGGATACTTCAAGTGATAAATAGTGGGCAAACAAGGGAAGGCTCAGCTTGGAGCCTGATGAAAACAAGTTCCGTTGGTAAAATGTTGGCTCCTGGTTGAGGTTTGCCTAGTCTGCCCACTGTTTGTCAGAGAGACTTGTCTCTAGGATGTTTTCCACAGCAAAATTTAATATAAAATGTTACTGCAAACTCATATTTTCAAAATTTGCCTTTCTTAACCCTTTCGCTGTCATGGACGTACCGGTATGTCATCGCGCTTCCTCCCCTCAGTGTCACTGACGTACCGGCACATTCTCTATCGTGCGTTCAAAATTACGAGCCTGAGCGCAAAGCTGGCGCTCCTGGACTGGCCACGCCATCTGTTGAATCTTTCTACAAGTTCGTATTTTCACCCAGCACTGTGTTGGTACATGTATTGAAGAGTACGGTGTGACTGCCACTTGCCCCTCTCTCCTTGCTTAGTGGCGCGGTCGCTCCGCGTTCGCTGGACCATGTGTCGCACGCGTGTGGTTATGGGTTCAAGAGTTGTTCTGCCATCTCCGCTGGTTGGCGCGTCTGCTACGGCGCGTCAAGTTCACGGGCATGCGCCGTTGCCTCTCCGAAAAGAGACCGACACCTTACTCGATTGCTGCTTTCGCTCTCTCGCCACACCCTCGCTTCCGGCTTGCAGCAGTAACTGTAAAGCCCCTCAAACTTTGTTTTAGCCTTTTTCCATCTCACTCTAGCTTCTTGATCACACAATGTCCCGTATCTCTCCGTTGTGCGGGCGACTGAAAGCACATCCTCCCTGCGCACCGTTACTTTTGGATGGCTGAGCGCACGGGACCTTCGTCTGCTCATTGGAGCGGTGGCTCTTCCGACTCAGAATACGAGCTGAGCTTGAATTCGGACTCGGACAGCGTCTCATGCGAGAAAGAGGTGAGTTCTGCATCATCAGATTCGGATGTTGAAACGGTGGGACCATCATCCCGGAAGCGTGCGCGGCAAATGGAAGCTATTTGGAAGAAAGGAGATTTCTCACTGACGTTTCCTTTCAACGCGTCACGTTCAGGACCGTCCGCGAGCGCAACTCTTCAACCGGATGCGCAAGAAGGTGACTATTTCAAGCTGTTTTTTGATGAGCCAATCGTTTTACACATTGTGAGTGAAACGAATCGGTTCGCACGAGTGAAGACAAGCGCACAAGGAGTTGCATGCACGTCGCGGCTGAGAGCTTGGGTGGAGACAGATGTAGCAGAAATGTACTGTTTCTTTGCAGTCGTTCTGCTGATGGGCCTGATAAGAAAGAATGCCTTGAAAGACTACTGGAGCACGAACCCTATGTTGCACACACCATTTCTTTTGCAACCATTTTTTCGTTGAACCGCTTCCTGCTCTTCCTGCGGCTTCTCCATCTGAGCGACTCCACAGATATCGCAGATCGGCTGAGAACAGTGCGGCCATTTATGGAAGCAATTCAGAGCAAGCTGAGTAGCCTACTAATTCCACACCAAGACCTGTGCATAGACGAGTCTATGATGCCATGGAAAAGGCGGCTGTCATTTTGGCAATACATTCCTTCGAAGAGGCACCACTTTGGTGTCAAGTTATTTGTTCTTTGCGATGTCAAAACCGGCTACATTCTGAAATTTGTTGTGTACACTGGAGCGATGACAAACATGACCATGGTCAAGGATTTGGGATTTTCTAGCTCCGTCGTTCTAGAGCTACTTGAAGACTATCTCGGAAAAGGACATTCGCTATTTGTAGATAATTGGTACAGTAGTCCAGCACTGTTCAACTGCCTTCAAGATAAAAAAAACCAACACATGTGGAACTGTTCAGACCAACAGGAAGGGGCTTCCGAATTTGTCAAAAAAGATGAAAAAAGGGGAAGTGGAGTCATACCATACCAAGACGCTTCTTGCGCTCAAATGGCGTGATAAGAGAGATGTACATGTCCTAACGTCGATGCGCGATGCAAGTCTGGAAGACGCAGGGAAGGTGGATAGGGTAACAGGCGAGAACAAGCGAAAGCCTGCATGTGTTCTCGAATACAATATGAAGATGGGATTAGTGGACAAGACGGACATGATGATGAGTTTCGCTGAAAGCATTAGGAAGAGCCTCAAGTGGTACAAAAAGTTTTTTTTCATATTATGGACATGTGCCTTCTAAATGCCTTCATCTTGTGGCGTGAAAATGGTGGACGCAAAACATTGGGTGAATTTCGCTTGAATGTCGTGTAATAACTGATACAAGAGCTGCACACTGCTAGGAGGAGAGGTGGAAAACGGAGTGGTGATGACCCGACGAGGCTCACGGCATGACACTTTCCCCAAATGGTTCCTCCGAGCGAAGCCAAAGGGAGTCGCACCCAACGGAGGTGTCACGTGTGTGCGAACACTGTTCGAGAGCAAAAAAAAGGAAAGATACCCGTGCGATGTGCACTGAGTGCAACAAAGGCTTGTGCCTGGACCCGTGCTTCAAGATCTACCACTCTCAAGAAGTACTGAGCAGCGTTTTTTTTTTTTTTTTCCATGTTACCCTCATTTATCTCATTTACAGTCAGGCAGATGATGATGATGATGATGATGTTTACTAAGAGCTGCAGAACACTGAAATGTGCATATTGCATTGACTATGTTATTTGTATACCAATCATAATAAAAAATAAATTGCTATGTTCATTCCCTGTTATGCTCGTTCCCTGAAACCAAGCCGACACTGGGGGTGCGTCACGGCCAGAAAGGTCCGATAGCGAAAGGGTTTAGTATAGAAAAGTTAGAACTTTGGAGGCAAGGTCGAAGTGTACTGTAGTGGTGTCATTTATGCACGTTCTTTTTTACTACAGAAGGTATTGAAAATAACAAAACAGCTCCACAATTGCGCAGGCTGGGCTCTCGTGAGACAACATGCAAGAATTTCCTTATACTTTTTGTTAGTAACTATACCCATTTACACATTGTAAGAGTTTGAACTCTTTTGAAAGTTAAGGTAGAGCAATGGTATTTAGCGCAACACCTTGCATAATTGCGATGTACAAGCATTCCAATATTCATTGAAATTAAACCAGTGGTTGAAAAACTGACTCGGCTTGAACTGCATTGCACATGAACTCTTTCATTACCGGGCCCAAAGAAATTGATCAATTTTAATTGACAGTTTTTGAACACATTGTTAAACATTGTCGTTGGAATTCTTCCATGTGCCGTATCAAATTATGAATGCTTTAAACTATTAGTCAGATTTGACTATTTCCAGCACATAGGGGAGTCTGTAAATGAGGTTTGACAGACGGGATCATCAAAACTAGCCTCCAGTGCTCCTAGCATTCAAACAACGCAAAATTTGCACTTTGGTCAATTCGGCTACATAATTTTTAAATGACAGCAGCAGTGAAGACACAGAAGCTTCTGTTGGGTTGTCTAATTTTCCAATCCGTCTATGCTGTTTTCACGATGTCCAAAACATCAGTACATGCTCAGGAGCACTTGCTTTAATGATTGCATTCGACTAATATAAAGAGGAACTTCGCACGGTTCATACAGAACATTTGACTCAAGATTATAGGACAATTAAAAAAATTTCAAGGATGCCGAAGGTGAAAATTTAAGGATGGGGAAACGAACCTTTTCATACAACACACACTGAAAAGTAGTGAAATCTCCTTCTTAGCTGCAATTTCTTGTAGCTGAGCAGCTTCTGATTTGGACACACACTTCAAGCTCTTCAGGTCACTTTTCTAAGACGACTTTCCTATTGTAATAATGTCAATTGCCTTTTGGCATGATTGCTAGTAGCGTCCGGCTTCAGCCAAAGATACTCATTGTGTTCAAGCCAAATTAATTAAACTTACTTTTTGCCAAGCATTTTTAGAGCCTACAGCTTTAAACTGGAGCAATAATTGCTGCGGTGTGAACCAACTAGTGGCATGGCTTGGTTGCTTGATCTGGCTTTGACTAGCTCCACTATTGCAATGGTTACTTAAACAAGCCTGTCATTGGTGGCTGTGGACCCACCATGTTGCTATCAGTTAGGGACACTTTCAAAAGAAAATATCGGGGATTGTTTCCCAATAGACTGTGTCCATGGCATAGCCACTAGTGGAGTTTGTTACTTCGATTGTTCAAAAGTCACCCGCAACCCCAGTTTTCAAGGAATTCAAGGTGTGCATTTATTTTCAAAGTGTTTTAAGGGTTCTTAACTTTTCTTCCAAATTCAAGGTGTACAAACCCTGAACTCAATGTTTCCTGCCATGGGTTGCTTTTATCTATAAGCGTTTCGACAGCGTATGTACAACTATTACAAGCAATCCTTCCAGTCATGTGCAGTTTCACTCACAAAAGAGCGCACAGTTGATTTCAGACTGACGTTCAGCCTAAAGAATGCAGTAAAAAGGGAGCCAGGTGGTCGCTGCAATGAGTAAAAATAAATGCTCCTTGCACCACAGGTGCTTACTCGTTTTCACGGTTGAAAAGCCTGGGTTTTCAGCCACCAAATCGGCATTTCTTTTTTTTTCGTGATCTAACTTACAGAAGTTGGAAAATAAGAGCAAGGCGCACATTTTGTTTATTTAAGATTTTTTTACTCTCAGTACTTACACTAAAAATAGGACATTATTCCTTTCATTCATGCTTCTTGCTTATTTACAGTTTAACATAAGAATTCTCAAAAACTCTGAGTAATTATTTCTGCTTTACTTCCATTCATAACACAAATGGTCAGGATACAATTTCATGTATCATGGCATATGCTGAGACTATAGATATTGAAATAAAATGGTAAAACATGAGAGCACTGAAAATTAGCACAATTCTAGCGGTAAGGAAACAGATAAGTGAGGAACAATCAAGAATGATGGGTGAAAACTTATCGCGACCTTTTTTAGTGTTTACTAACCCTTACTTGAATAATAGCCTGATAACCAGACATATTTCATTCCTCTTAAAAGTGTGTTCAATGGAGAACTTTGTGTAATGATGCATTCTGCAAAACTTACCACATGAGAAGAAGTTTTCCACATGAATGGACCTTGATCTCTTTACAAGGCCCTTTACACCCAACTTCCCACGGCTGCCAAAAGCTGATGGACTCTTTGGAGGGCCAATAATAGACTGCCTCCTGAGGAAGATGGAGTCTCTTCTTACGTCCTTTCTGCTGAACTCTTTGTTCAGGTATTCCCTGAGTTCAGCTGGAATACCTGTAAAGAGTGGGAACTGCAGTGAACAACACTTCATACCATTTTAACAGCTGTGGGGCTCATGTTCAAAGCATGTGCAGAGAACCGCGAGAAACTATGATATCAAATTAGGAATCACACAAAGAAAAAGAAATACCACACAGAGAACTGTCAAGCTGTGCTGCTCTGGCAGTTATATACTGGAGAAAGGCAATGATGAAAGTAAAATTGGAAAAAGTATCATTTTCAAGGGGAAACAAAGGCTCCTTGCTTTCTTATACAAAATGAGGGTTCATATCTTAATGTCAAAGACGCACGTTCTGGATGTCCTTCCTCTTGATTTCCAACAAAGCTGAGGCTTGCAATACAGGAAGTGCTCACAAATTCCTCAAGAGTACCTAAAAGAATGCTGGAAAATAAAAAAAAGAATAAATTTCTTGGTTCATTTACTTTTGCAAAAGTTTTCCATTGTCATAACTTTGCTGGGCAAAAATTCCAAGTAATATACACCAATATAAAAATATGAGGTCAGAAACATACCGAGTACCAGTAGTATAACCACTTTTTAGCTTCTTTATTGTGGCTATAACCTCCCCAGGTATTTTTCCATTATCTGTAAAGGCAAAATCAATAAAATGAGGTGCAGAACTAAATCATTCGAGATGCAAACAAAATTCCTCTTTACAAACCGAAAACTTCAAGAAAACAACTTTTCAAGTCAAGTTGAGTGTACTAGTGTTTTTAAGTCTAAAGCTGCACAGTTGTCCGGAACCCCAAAACTGGTCATGGTGCAAAAACTGCTGCACAAGATGTATTCATTTACTACTCCTTCCAAGAAATATACACCAACAAAAACGAAACCTTGCTTTGTTGTAGACATGTCATTTGTCTGTTTTGCCAATATTCATCATACTGACATATTCAATAAGCACCTGCCAATTTGTTTCATAAAAGAAACACTGTAAAAATGGAGGAACATGTAAAATTCTTACGTTAAGGAAATGCTTTCACATAAAAATAGAATGCTCTATGGCCAGAACTGGTCCTTGCGCTACAAAAACCCAATCATCATCAAAAATATAGCTATAATACAAAAACAGGATCCCAAAGCAAGCTCTCGCGTTTCTAAAATTTAAGTGTGCAACTAATGCAGGAGTGGTTAATTGTAGTGCAGATATACAAGATGACAGCAAAGACGAGACGACTGTAGCACTTGTCTCGTTTTTGCTGTTGTTGTGTATGCTATCTGCACTACGAGTCACCACTATGCCGTACCAACAAGCCCAAACAGCCACATTACTAACGCAGGAGGTCCTGTGAAACAGGTAGGATGACTGTTGGCCTTCCAAGCATTCTCCATGCTGACTTCAGATAGGCGACCTCGGTCTTGAAAGTATCAATGAGAAGGTCAGTGTCAGAGGCAAGATAAAATCGATGTTGGTCTGCGAACTGGAACGCATAAATTTTTGTGTGCATTAGTGGGGGATATAGGTCCACGAGGGAGAGTTAATTTAAAAGAAATTATTACACGAAATAGCAAAAAACTGCAACAACTGCCAGTATAAGCATGCAATTCAAACAAGTTGGTAATGCACTCATAGTAAGTTTACCTGAGGAGTGAATACCAAGAGAGAATCCTTGAACAAGTACATTTTGCTTGTGCTAAGAATGCCCACATCTCGTGACTGTCGTCCACTCAAGCCCAGTTTAGAGCTTCTTCCTACAGAACAGTTTAGAGATGGATGAATCAACAAGATTCATAACAAAAAGCTTATAAATAATATAACAATGCCCTGCAAACCTAGATATGTATAAATATGTCCTAGAACCCTTGCTGGTAGCACTTCAAAGTCAGGAACATCTTGTATAGTCTGCACAAAAATCTCATGGTGCATCAACTTTTCTTGTATTATGTGGTCTTCTGCAAGCACCACCACTGCAAAAATGAAAAGCACCAAGTTATCTATCATGTTTGCCATTCACTCAGAAGACACTCAAGTTGCTAATAATAATAATGAAAGTAACCTTGCACCACCACATCAGGTTTTTTCTCCGAGGCCAGCCTACGATTCAGGGGGTCCAGCTCCCCAGGAACAATAAAACCCTGGAAACGCACATAAGAGGTGAAATGAGCAAAGTGAATGAGCAACATAAAAATGCAGATTAAAAAAAATGGGATCACCTCTTGTAGAAGTCGGCCAATGATGAATAATGACTGCGCCCACATAAAAGGAGTCATGCCAACGTGCACTCTTGGCTGACTGTGTGGATTCTTGTATTCTGCTTCAACCTACACAGCAGTGTGCAGTTCCAATACGTAGAAGAAGCATGCAAGGAGGAGGCAATTACTGTACATACCATAGTTACATGATCGGCCACATTTAGAAGCTACTGTAAGGTACGAGTTAACAGGGCTCAATTATGTGCAAATTAATATCACAGACCTTGTCAGCTGATACAGCATACATTTCTGGGACCAGTTTAAGCCCGTCATCAGTTAGAAGGAGCACCTGCTCCAAAGCATCACAGTATTCCTCCACCTAAATGGAAACCACAAGTGAAAGATTCAAATATTACAGAAAACAAAGCTTAGACTAGTCTTGACAAAAAAAAGAACACCTTCTAGTCACACACAATGACTGCAATGCAATGAATATCTTACAATACTTCATTATGGCATATGAGCTATCGTGCAGAACTGATAAAAATTTACTCAATTACAAAATATGTTGCAGAAATTTTCTTGTGCTGTTTGCAGGACACCAAAGCTTGAATTTGTTACCTCCAGGCGCTCCCCACGGAAGCAAGCATCAATCACCAAATAGCAGAGAAAGAGCGGCCACTCGCATTCAATGTTTTCGAAGTGTTGTAGCTCCCAAGATTCATAATACAGCCTGCTTGGGTCCTGCAAATAAAACTGCAGCTATAGACAAACAGACAAAAAAAAAAAATTGAACAGGGAATAATAAATGCATGGACTCAAAATGTATAAATTCATTACCTCCTTCGCAGTCTTGTAGCCATCCCGTAAAAACCTTTTACAACCATATTTGCCCTAAGCAAAAAATGATAGTTATTTTATGTACAGCAAACACTAGACTGCAGCATAAGAAAGACATGTTAATGTCATTTTGCTTCTTGACAATTGAAGATACTGTCAACCTCCTTATATGGATATTAGATTTATCTAAAAGCTTAAAATGTGTACAAGCTTTAACAAAAAAATCTAACAAGAGCACTTCACTAGCACCTCAGACAAGCATAACTAGAAACAAGAAAGCTGCTCACACAGCAAGGATGTGCCTAGAAGCCCTCACAATAGAAAATATCTTTTTTTGTTCATGCTGAGCATTCGTTTTTGATGCCTACATCAGGGCTAGTTACATGAAATGAAGAATGCTGCAGCACTACAGATTCCCTACATCACTAAATTAATCTGTCAAATATTTTACTGCAACAAATTTACATCATACACCAATGAAGCCACAAAACTTCTGCAGTTTATACAGCTGCATGTATCATTGTAGAAGTTAAAAACGACAAACGACACTGCTTTTGTTTTCAGACAATTACTACCTCCTTCAAACTTGGCATGTACCTTCAGCTTTTGCAGAATGCTTTTCCGTGTCTGAGCTATAAGCTCGGGGTCTTCCACAGCAAATGCCGGATAGCCAATAACTGAGAGAAGAGCTGCGTCCACTTCTTTGGAGTTGGACTCTCGTGGAAGCATTGACTGTAGCACAGCCTACATGTACAGAAAGCATGTCACACAGTGTTACAAGGTTGAACATTAGTATTATTATTATTTTTTTTAGAAAAATCGATTGGGATGCATACTAACATTGCACTTCTGAGCTTCATCAGCCAGGACATGAATCACAGAAAAGGGGCCCCCTTTGCCCCCAAACAGATCTAGGTCATCCAATGCTTGAAGAGCTGCCTACAGCAAGACGAAAACAAAAATTAAAATGCATAAACAGGAGCTACATGGCTTGTCTTCCATGTACAGTAGATAAACTTCACTGCCAATATCCCTTCAACAGTGGTTTCGATAAATGTCTAATGTAAAAATTTAGGCGACGTGGGCCTCACAAAGCCACAAGACCAAGTAAGACAACAAATGTAAAAAAAAACTGACTTCTCAGGACTTGTGCTGCTGAAAAAAATGCAGCACTTGCTTTAAAAAAGAAAGTATACATTGAGCACTTCTATTTTGACTGAAGCACATAAATTCCTAAATTTTGCTCCCTGAGCAAAGTTTGAGAAAACTTCGTAAAATCTAATGTTTCCCTGAAATTTCAAAAGTTCCAATAAATTTCGAAGGATTAAAACTATACAGCATTCTGTGTGAAAGTTGGCGCCATATTTGATAGTGCATTAAAACCCAGAGTTATTGAAGATGGAAAAAATTTTTTGAATTTATGAGCAACCCTACATTGGTCAGAGAAGTACTTCAAGTCATTTATTTATTGATTACTGAATTACTACAACTTCTATTTGACTGTGACCAATCATACATTCGCTTGCTTCAGTATAAGTTTAACAATGCTGCATGCAAGCCTGAAGGGTCGCTTTAAAGCATGATGGCATGATGAGCTCCATGTCAGTGTGTACTATACATAAGACTATGCTAAGGACCAGCATTTATTAGTAACATTTAGCATAAGTACAGAAATGCCCTAAATTAAACATGGCTGCGTGAGTAAATGGCTGGTTATATAAACATGGCTACAGAAGTAAAAAAAAGTTTTAATGCACAAATGCAAGCTAAATGCATGTTTTAATGCTCTCTCACCATGCTATTTCACCACTTTCAATTGCAGAAAAATCGATTGCCCACCCATTTATGCACATAAGGCTTGCATTTGGCATGTATTTTTATGAAAACACGAAAAGAAACCCAAAGGTCAACAGGGCTCACAGAAAAACAATTGTTTCTTCCAAATATCACTTTGAAAAACAATGGTCCGATTTTTTATTCTAAATAATCCAGGAAATGATAATCCAAGCTGAGGAACTGCAGTATAAGCAATGCAAAAGATGGCTACTACCCATACCTCTCTCACACTGCTCAGCTGTGACGTGCAGCTGAGTTACCGAAAATTGTGAGGGAATAAAAATGTTTGTATCTTACAAACCAACACATGACACGAATCAGTTCATGAGATCAAAGGTGTTGATAAAATGGTGACCTCCGTCTTGCAAAGCTCAATCTTATGCAACAACTTTGCCCAGAACAGTGCTACTACACCGAATGTTAAATTTAGGGAAAATGCATTTTATTTTTTTTTAACAAGTCACAGGATAAAATTGCTTAATTTCAAGATAAGACCTAAAAGTAAATCTTTCATTAATCAGCAAGTGACAACATAAAAAGTGTCTTCTTTCAATGCTGCTATTTTCCAGTGAAAATGGGACAATGAAATAGTCTAGTTCCAGTACTCCATCTTGTATTGACTATTTGGATGTCTCATTTTTGCACTGGAATATAGTGCTATATCAAATCAACCATCCCAGCAGCACAATTTTGTATTCTTTCAATCTCCCTTTACATCTTTGATACAGCACCATGCTCTAGATGAACAAAAGGCCAATACATATGCAGCATATGGTATGCTAGATATCATTTCATCCTAACTACAACAAATTTGCACACCATTTGCACACATAAAAGTGGGGCCTTAAATCAACATGCAAATAGATGGCTACACTGCATATCACTGCAGCTACCCTGCACATGCATTTATATAAGTTGCTACACTTCGATCAATATAAAGGTGAGCTAAGACAGTGAACAGCATACTTTGGCCATTCCGATGGAGCTTGAGTTCAGTTCTGGTAACCCGTGGTTTGTTTTGTCACCACGTTCCCAAATACCATAGTCCTGGAAAAAGAATAGGACAAGTTATAAAGGAGAAAAGAAAATGCCCTTGATACTACATGCCCATCACTTACCGGGATGCAGTATGTAGCCTCTATGTAAAAGACCAGGTTTTGTATAAAATTGACTTCATCTAAGTTGAATACTATTTGAAGACCTGAAAGGTGATTAAAAGGTGTCAATAATACAAAATAACACATGTGCAAAATGCAAATAGCTTTTTTTTCCCATAAGCTACTTTTTCAGATGCTGATGCTAAAGGAGTTACTGATTTGAAACTTTTTTTTTGTTTATTAGGCAGCTGCTGACCTCATACTTAAGGTATATGAAGCCTGAATAGCTTGGGCATGCAAGAAATAACTGCATCATCTTCTAATACAACCAGTTCAAAACATGCACCAAATGCAGCGTGACTATGGCAGTGAAGTAGGCAGAAGTCGACATCACAACAACCAAGGGTGCTATGCTGGCTGATGGTATCACAAATCACTGACATGTGTGCTATTCAGCAGGGTGCAGTGGACAAAGGCCACACCATGACCATGCTGCTCAGAGCTGAACATGCACTGGGCTACTTCCATTATTGCCAAAGTGGTCCTTCCCTCCTGAAAGCACAGTTCAAGAAAAACAGAAGGCGTGCACAACAAATGCACACATGTATTGTGCGCGTGTGTCGTGTACCCTCTGTTGTGTTTTTTAGCCCTTTACTTTCAGTATGCCGTACCAACAAGGACAAATTTCTACCCTTTCTTTTTATCCTATGTCACACTGGCTTTCTTCACATTTGACATGGAATAAAAGCTTAGATAGAATAAGCTGCGGTCACTTCTCAAAAAAATGTAAAGAAATATAGTGCATCTCCCCGACCTTCTCCCACACTTACCTTATCGAGTGACTGCTCTGGCAGTGCACCTGACTCACTGCCCTTGACTTTTGGTGACACACTCACGGACAGTCACAGTCGGTAGTCGTGGTATAGCTTGCATTTAATACAGCAGGCTAGCTGGTACACACATCAGTGGTTTGTAATAATAACTAACCAGTGTTGCCAACCACCAGACCCACGTTCCCCAAACTCAAATGAAAAAATCCCCAATATTTCCCTAGATTTTTGTAATACAATTACAATACAATACTAATACAATACTAATTAATATTTTGCTGTTTTCCATAGAGTTATATTATGTTCACTTGGATGCAAAATGACAGAATATTATGGTATAAATATGTTTGCCATTGCGTATAAAACATTCAGATACCGTGTTCATTGCATTTAAGCTGAAATGATGCAGCAAAAAAAAAAATGTTGACAATAGCGACGGAAGTTTTCACTCTTGGCGACAGAAATAGGGTGAATATGGAGTTCTACTTAAATTCACGTACATGTGCCAGTTGGATATTTACATGTTAAGTAGGGTATCCAAGTTACTTTCAAAGTTACATGAAACCTCTTCTGGACCCTTCTAAGATATTTTTGAAGGAGTTAAGCTTACAGAAGGAAACCAACTTCCAAGGTATTAGAGCATGAAAACTATATTGTAAAGCAAATGCTTTCAAGATACCTTTTTTTGGGAAATGCAATATGGCTAAGAAAAAATGCCCACATAAGATAATGTCAACTCCAAGTGGTACCATTATTTGCAATTTGGCAATTAGAGCCCAAGGCTAGGAACCTCAGTGTAAAATTTAAAGGTCTTCCAAGATTTCAACTAATTCCTCTGTTGTTGCCGGCACTGTCACCAACCTGCAGCTGCTTTGATGTCACACGTCATCTGCTTCGCAGCCAACGCCATGTTGCCCTTGGCACGTGTTTTGAACTGGCCATATTAAAAGATGACATAATTATCTGTTGCATAAAAATAAGTAAATTGGACAAATTTTGTGCCCGTAGTCCTTCGGCCCTTCACCAGGCACTGTTAAAAGTTTTGGTTATACATAGGGATCTGTTGACAAGAATAGCGATTTGGTTGAGTTGGTCTAAGTTCATGGCATGATTTTTGCAGTGCGAAGCACTAAGGTGCGGAAAGAAAAGAAAGAGAACAAAAGGTTAACAAAAGAAGCACAAACATAAGCACTGGGATTTATTGGTCAAGGACTCCTTATTGTGTAAAACTACTGATGGTTGACTCACACATCTGTCACCACATTTCTTAATGTAATAGGCCTCAGAAATCTGCAAACCGAAGGTTCCAGAGATATTTTCCATTGATTTTCACTCCTAAGCCTTTCTAGTTTAATAGCTTGAATACTTCTTCCAAGCACGCAGTGAATAGCATGGGAGAGATTGTGTCACCTTGTCTGACCCCTTTCTTTATAGATATCGTTCTACTTTTCTTGCGGAGAATTAAGGTAGCTATGGAATCACTGTTGTAGATATTTTCTAGGGTATTTACGTAAGCGGTCCGTACTCCTTGATTACGCAATTCCTCTATGACTGCTGGTATCTCTAGTGAATCAAATGCTTTTTCGTAATCTATGAAAGCCATATAGAGAGGCTTATTGTACTCTGCGAATTTCTTGATAACCTGGTTAATAACATGGACGTGATCCATTGTAGAGTAACCTTTCCTGAAGCCAGCCTGCTCCCTTGGTTGACTAAAGTCCAGTGTTGTCCTTATTCTATTGGAGATTATTTTGGTAAATATTTTATATAATACTGGGATTAAGCTAATGGGCCTATGATTTTTCTAGTTCTTTAACGTCACCCTTTTCGTGGATTAGTATAATGTTTGCATTCTTCCAGTTTTCTGGGACCCTTGCAGTCGATAGACACTCTGTATAGAGAACCACCAGTTTTCCAAGCATTATGTCTCCTCCATCTTTGATTAAATCGACTCTTATTCCATCTTCTCCTGCCACTCTTCCCCATTTCATGTCTTGGAAGGCCCTTCTGACCTCATCGCTAGTTATAGGAGGAGTTTCTGTATCCTGTTCATTACTGTTTTGAATGCAGTTATCCTGAGTCATCTGGGTACTGTACAGGTCAGTATAGAATTCTTCCACTGCTTTTACTATATCTTCTAAATTGCTGATGACATTCCCTGCTTATCTTTCAGTGCATACATCTTGGTTTGTCCTATGCCAAGTTTTCTTCTCACTGATTTTAGGCTGCATCCATATTTTATGGCTTCTTCAGTTATTCTCATGTTATAATGTTGAATATCACTTATTTTTGCCTTGTTGATCGGTTTTGACAGTTCTGCGAATTATATCTTGAGTTGAGTACTTTCATTCTTTGTTATTTCTCTATTAGGTCCTTTGTTACTTGGGAGAGCTTGCCTACTGGTTGCCTTGGTGTCTTGCCTCCCACTTCAATTGCTGCCTCTGAAGCTAGCCTAGTTATGGTTTCATTCATTACCTCTATGTCATCTTCATCTCTTTGTGCTGCATATTTGTTTGCAAGTACCAGCCTGAATTTGTCTTTTACCCTTACTGCCTCTAGGTTGACCTGTTTCTTCTTGACCAATTTTACTCTTTCTCTTCTCAAACTGAGGTGAATTCTAGCCCCCGCTAGCGTATGACCACTGCACTTTACCCTACCTATCACTTCTACATCCTGCACTATGCTGGTATCGGCAGAAAGTATGAAATCAATTTCGTTTCTTGTTTCACCTTTAGGCCTTTTCCAGGCCCACTTTCTGTTGTTATGCTCCCTGAAAAAGGTGTTCATTAGTCTCAGCTTATTCCTTTTCTGTGAATTTTACCAGCATCTCCCCTCTAGGGTTCCTAGAATCGATGCCGTAGTTGCCAACCGCTTGTTCACCAGCCTGCTTTTTCCCCACTTTTGCATTGAAGTCGCCCATTACTACAGTATACCGAGTTTGCACTTTTGTCATCACTAATTCAACATCTTCATAAACCTGATCTACTTCATCATCGTGACTGGATGTTGGGGCGTAGGCTTGTAATACCTTTAATCTATACCTTCAGTTTGATTATGACAACTGCTATCCTCTCATTAATGCTGTCGAATTCGTCAATGTTGCCCGCTATGTCCTTATGGATTAGAAATCCCACCCGTATTGTTTCTTATCTGGGAGACCTCTATAGCAGAGGACATGGCCATTAGTCAGCACTGTATCATCATCATCATTAGCCTGGCAACGCCCACTGCAAGGCAAAGGCCTCTCCCATACTTCTCCAACTACCCCGGTCATGTGCTAATTGTGGCCATGTTGTCCCTGCAAACTTCTTAATCTCATCTGCCCACCTAACTTTCTACCGCCCCCTGCTACGCTTCCCTTCTCTTGGAATCCAGTCTGTAACCCTTAATGAACATCAGTTATCTTCCGTCCTCATTACATGCCCTGCCCATGCCCATTTCTTTTTCTTGATGTCAACTAAAATGTCACTAACTCGTGTTTGTTCCCTCACACAATCTGCTCTCTTGTTATCCCTTAACGTTACACCCATCTTTCTTCTCTCCATAGCTTGGTGCGTCGTCCTCAATTTAAGTAGAACCCTATTCGTAAGCCTCCAGGTTTCTGCCCCGTAGGTGAGTACTGGTAAGACACAGATGTCATACACTTTTCTCTTGAGGGATAATGGCAACCTGCTGTTCATGATCTGAGAATGCCTGCCAAATGCACCCCAGACCATTCTTATTCTTCTGATTATTTCCGTCTCATGATCCGGATCCACAGTCACTACCTGCCCTAAGTAGATGTATTCCCTTACCACTTCCAGTGCCTCGCTACCTATTGTAAACTGCTGTTCTCTTCCAAGACTGTTAAACATTACTTTAGTTTTCTACAGATTAATTTTTAGACCTACCCTTCTGCTTTGCCTGTCCAGGTCAGTGAGCATGCATTGCAATTGGTCCCCTGAGTTACAAAGTAAGGTAATATCATCAGCGAATCGCAGGTTACTAAGATATTCTCCATTAACTCTTATCCCTAATTCTTCCCAATCGAGGTCTCTGAATACCTCCTGTAAACATGCTGTGAATAGCATTGGAGAGATTGTATCTCCCTGCCTGACGCCCTTCTTTATTGGGATTTTGTTGCTTTGTTTATGGAGGACAATGGTGGCTGTGGAGCCGCTATAGATATCTTTCAGTATTTTTACATACGGCTCGTCTATACCGATTCTGTAATGCCTGCACGACTGCTGAGGTTTCAACTGAATCGAATGCTTTCTCGTAATCAATGAAAGCTATATATAAGGGTTGGTTATATTCCACACATTTCTCTATTACCTGATTGATAGTGTGAATATGGTTTATTGTTGAGTAGCCTTTACGAAATCCTTCCTGGTCCTTTGGTTGACAGAAGTCTGAGGTGTTCCTGAATCTATTTTCGATTACCTTAGTAAATACCTTGTAGGCAATGGAGAGTAAGCTGATTGGTCTATAATTTTTAAGTCTTTGGCATCCCCTTTCTTATGTATTAAGATTATGTTGGCTATCTTCCAAGATTCCGGTACGCATTGCGTATACAGGGTGGCAAGTTTTTCTAGAACAATCTGCCCACCATCTTTCAACAAATCTGCTGTTACCTGATCCTCCCCAGCTGCCTTCACCCTTTGCATAGCTCCCAAGGCTTTCTTGACTTCCTCCATCGTTACTTGTACGATGTCAAATTCCTCTAAACTATTCCCTCTTCCATTATCGTCGTGGGTGCCATTGGTACTGTATAAATCTCTATAGAACTCCTCAGCCACTTGAACTATCTTATCCATATTAGTAATAATATTGCTGGCTTAGTCTCTTAACGCATACATCTGATTCTTGCCTATTCCTAGTTTTTTCCTCACTGCTTTTAGGCTTCCTCCATTCCTGAGAGCATGCTCAATTCTATCCATATTATACTTCCTTATGTCAGCTATATTACGCTTCACCTCACCTCACCAGTAGTTCTAATCTCGTTAAAGCCAATCATATCCCAAACAATATCTGATAGTTCCTCAAAGTGTCCTGCTAAGATAGCCTCACTCGATAGAGTTCGGCTATTGAAGGTTGCCAGGGTCAGTTTCCATTAAATGACTGCAAATACTCACACAAAATGGCAATAGATTAGTGATAATATTTTGTTCCTTTTCACACACAAACACACACACACACACAAATATTAATCTATTTTTCAAGCATCCTTGTCCTTGCAACATTTCACATTTTTAAGTAGACTATATCAACAACATCAGATCACAATGTCGCAGTCTTTTTGCTACTCTTGAAGTTTTGGTTCAGAAAGTGCCTCAATTTGGTAAATTGCATTGTTAAAGTAAGTTTTCGTAGACAGAATATTTGACGAAAAAGTGTGAACTTAGAGAAATAAATTCAGATTCAAACTAGTGCCCCTACACGTAAGCTGGAAAAAATTTTCGGGGTGTTAGTCAGTGTGAGTATTACTGGCTAAATCTTAGAAAGCATGTACTATCAGCCTAAATTCAAACACGAACTGCAAAATTACTTCAATGAGCTGTTGCCATCTACAGGTTCACCTGCATTCAAAACAGTGGCTTAATTCAGATTCTAAAATGCCCACTTGGTATTACCACATGCTTAGAACTGGCTACAGAGCAATTACATGAAGCACTTCCATGTAATTATGCATAACAGGCATTTTTATCAGTTATTTCTTGTTTGCATTTCAATTCATGTTGATGGTACATGCACATAAATGCTGATAAAGTTATGTGTGTATGTGTGTGCAGGGGGAAGGGGGGGAAGTTGGTAGCCACTGCTATGCATTGCACTAGTAGAGCACTGCACGTATCATGTGGAGGCTGTGAGTTTGGCCCACACATGCAGCAAGTTATCTCTTGTTTCACTTTCATTTCTGTTCCATTTCTTACAAACCAGAAGCTAAACATAAATTTAGACACTTCTTAAACAAAACAAAGTTAATTTCTTCTATGCTTTTCTTGGTTTCAATGTCCATATGGTTGCTACTTGACACGAGCCCTTTAGTTCACCTTAACCTCCTCCAACAGCTTGTAAAAATTCTGAATAATTTAAGTCACACATTGCAGTCACCTGATAGTGCTTTTTCTCAACTTTCTTGGCTTGAAGGGCAAAATACAAAATCATTTTTACCTTTCATTGGCACTCTCATTTTTTAAGAATATCAGTGAATCCATGAAGGAGAAAATTTAGGTCAACAGTGATTAAACTTCAAGAAACTAATTTAGTACACAGTAATGTTGGGAGAAAGAATTGCACCTGAAACTGCACTTAAAACGTTTGCACATAGGGAATTAAGTCAGGTTCAGGAATAAAAACACAAATCCACATAAACATGCACGTAACAAGGACCCTTTCTTTATTATATTTGCTTAGTCCACTGTGCAGTTTTGAAACATTAAACCACATAATTTAATTTTACAGTGAAGCAGCTAGCCTCTAATTGGAGGGGATCTTTTGTGCCTACGTTCATGGTGCTTACACAAAAACAAACGAATGGCAGGTGGAAGGTTTTGTGTTTAGCTTTCTGTGTAACAAAATTAGGTTTTCTTGTATAATCACAAATTACAATCCAATGCTATCATGTCTGCAGGTTGTGTGTAAGTCATACTTTACGAATTTTTCAAGCGCAATTTACTTTAAATTCAATTAGTTCAATAACATATTTGCGCTAGGTGGAGGGCCTACAAGAATGAGGATGTATGCTGTGCTAACGGTACCACCACCTCAAACAGCACTACCACCTCAAACAGCAGCTGTCATTCAGTTTCCGCATAGCAGATCTATGTTTTCTCGTATATTCGAATAACAAACCAAAGCTATCATGTCTGCAGCTTGAGAACAAGTCATACTTTATGCATTTTCCTGACGCAATCTACTTTTAAGCATTAATTTAGTTCAATACTGCACTTATGCTTGGCAGAGGGCCTAGAAGAATGAGGATGCATGCTGCACTTCTGCACACATGCATGCATGTGTGACGTACATTCCTTGTGGTGGTGGTGCTTGTGTAATGCCATTTAATGCAGGCACCAGCTTGGCTGTATATCCACTTTCACAGGAACAGAGGCAGATTAGATATTTTTTTTTGCTTACATATCCAACTTAATTTTAAAGGATTTACCTACAAATAATATGTATTTTGTCACATATTTATATGCTAGTCAAGCAACTTGATTTAGTGCAGAAAATAATATATTTTTCATAGTAGAAGACACTCAGTTCAAACGTTAAAAGTTACACTGCATCATGACACTGCAAAAGCTTTACTGCAAAAGCCATTTACTAGCAACAATATTAGATTATAGGCCATACCAGAGTCCTTCAAAGGACTTTGGATCGAAGAACTCTCGCCATGAATACTATACACAATAACAGTATTCCCGTTTTTTTTTAATAAAAGCTTGCATAATGATGCCTGACTTAGAGCAATACATATTTTCTTCACTCTCCTTTGAGACCCCTTTCAAAGAGACAGAGCCAATATATAATTTTCTATTTAGCAGGATTTGGATGCACAGCTGTGAGCAGATGTGACAATGGGTAAAAATCAACCCACCAGAGGCTGTCATTTGAGCCAGGATAAGCAAGTAGAGGGAGGTGGCATCCAACTGAAGGTGTCCCCACTCACGGTCACCGACTACTGTGGCGGTCGTCTGTGAGCTGTACTTCGCATGAAGGGAGTCAGCCGGATTTTGAGTCTGCTTGAACTTCTCCACCTTGTCTTTCTGTCTCATCATGGCTAAAAGCAGGCCTCGCATCATTTTAATGCAGGCCTGAAATACCAAGAAGAGAAGGGTAATAACACATACACACTCTTTATTTCCACACAAGGTCCTGTCATAAACTTACCAAATAGCTACCAATGCCCTTTGGTGCTGTTACTAAACAGCAGACACATTATGACAATGATTATTGGACAGCAATAAAAATTAATAGTAAATTGACTTACAATCTAATTTGTGGAAGCTGTGAAATGTCCCCTTACAATAAACTGCTTAAACCACTGGAACCATTTGAAATACAACCGCTAACATGATGCAGCAAAATAGGATGCACACACTACATGTGCGCCATGTGTAAAATTTTTATCAATAACTTTAAATTGCAGTGAATAAGCTTAATTTAACCAATAAAGGAAATCTCAAGCAGCAGCTCCAATTAAGAATTACAAGGTTTTACATTCCAGATCCACAATCTAACTATGAAGGGAGCTGAAGTGGGAGCTTGATTATTTTTGGCAACATGGATTACCTCCCTGGATTACAGGATCTTGGCCACCTGGATTACAGTGTGGCCACCAGGAATCAAACCTAAGGTTTGTTCGATTCAGAAAAAGGTGCACGGCACCACAAACAAAAACGTGCAGGGGGTGCCGGGCTGCACCCACTCGCTGCAAGGTTCAAGGGTGCACTGCACCGGCGCGGCACCTTGCCTTGCACCCCGTTCAATCGAGCACGGGGATGCAGGGTGCACTGCTGCACCTCAGGGAATCGAGGGTCTAGGTGCAGTGCGCCGTGAGTAGGTGCAGAAGGTGCAGAGAAACTTGGCTGAATCGAATAGACCTCTACACTCAGCAGCAGTATGCCACAACTGCCGAGCTACAGTGGCAGGTAACATATCTAATTAAAGATACCTGTACTTCAGGCACTATGTGCACAATTGTCTGAGCCAAAATAGTGCATCAAAAGCAAAAGTACTCGTGAAAAGAATCATATTTGCAAATTGCTGCCTACATCTTGAAACACTTCTGATTGGGCCATTGCTGCAAGTTTGAATATGTGTAAAGTGTTTTAGCAAAACACGCTGGAAGTGAATCTACAGAGTGCTTGCTTTTGGTGTCAGTATGTCTTCATATAGCATCTTCGCTTCTTAGTTTCTTACAATGCTTGACAATCAGGCATGCACAGCTTTAAAAAATCGAAACAGGCGATTTTCAAGTACGCTATACTTGAAGTATTTTATGTTCTCATATCTGACGTTCCTGCAGCGAGTTCTCGCATGGAGTCCACTTTCTGTAAGCTTGACAAAATTCACTGAAGAATTAAAAATTCTTAATTCCTTCTGCATTCGTTTCTGAAGAAGCAAGAAATGTGGCGAAACTAAATTTTCAGTAGACGGGATTCATTTCGTGCGTCAAGGGGATAGGCATGGAGTGTGATCGAAACTTACTACAGTGTAAATATGATCAGCATTAACATACCTGTTCCAGTTCATATGTTTTTGCCCGGTCTTCATCCAAATCAGCGTTTTTTCTGTAAGCCATTGACAAGGCCCACACAGAAAGAATGGAGTAGACATTGTCCCTGACCCAGGCATGATCATCTTGCTTGTGACTTGGAATAAGACCTGTGACAGGATCCTGAGGAAACACATTTTTTTATATGTATTTGTGAAGTTTCAAGCGAACATCAACCAGTGTGTAGCTGGACAAACAATCAATTAAAAACAGAAGCATCGACTA
The DNA here is from genome assembly GCF_038994185.2 of Dermacentor albipictus. NCBI lineage: Eukaryota > Metazoa > Arthropoda > Arachnida > Ixodida > Ixodidae > Dermacentor > Dermacentor albipictus. Next base: position 83,111,758 of record NC_091821.1, read on the forward strand.
AATGGTTGGAAGGTCTTCAAAAAACAATATGAGCACAAATACTGCCTGCCCAGAGCAAATAAGCTGGCCGACTGCATGTCAGGAAATTAAACAAAAGTGAGCGTGTCGGGCAAACAAACATTGCATAACGCGCTGCATACGTGAGGGGGTCGCATAAATGCAGTGCCATTTACGCCAACAGACATTTTATTGTGTTTAGGTGTGGTTTTTGAATAATAGCACAATTTTTGCCTACCTGATAGTCAAGAATTGTACGGCACACCAGTCGCTGATAGTAATCAAGGCGCACTCCAGAATTCCTGCGACTTCTCATGCTGCCTGCACATGCAAGGGTGATACGTTTACTTTTGCGTGGAAGTGGTGCAGGGCTCTTTTGTTTAGGATCTTGCTACAGAGTGCTAACAAGTAGCACGTCCTTCTTAAAGATCGGCCACATTCCGTCTATTTGTTGCCACAGTCTCGCATCAAGCGCAGAGCACGGACGACACGACCCCCGAAAATAAATGAAGGACACGGGAAACCAAAACCAGGCACTGCCAAACCGAGCAGTAGTTCTCGTACTCAAAAATAGATGGCAGCATTGACATCAATATTCCGAGCAAGGGCTTGGTGGCGCAACCCACTGCCCCGTTCCAAAGGAGATGCTCATAACATCTATCCGCTTACGTGGTTTTGGCAGCGCAAAGCACTGAAGTTTGTCCCATAAACTCTATGGTTTGTCCCAAGGAGGTTATATATAGATGTGCTGGAGTCCAGCCATTGGTCCAGCGTGCGCGCGGAGGTGAAGCCTGCAGCGGCCATCTTGCCATGGGCAAAAAAGGCTGTCCAGCGCACTGGTAGTTTCTTTCAGCCGTCACATTTGCAGATCTCTGGAGCGGATTTATGAGTGACTCCTGGAGGGGGCCATAGACTTTCTTATTTGCGCAATGCATTTCTTACTTTCTATGTTAGGATATGTGCGCTTTTCTGTAGTTTTTAGACAAAATTCCTCGCTGTGAGGGGGCGGCCGCTATGTTATTTATGTGCTCTTTTCTGTAGTTTTTCAACAAAATTTCTCGCTTAGAGGAGGTGGCCGCTCCCTCGCTAAATCCTCCACAGTCATATGGTTTTACACTGTCAAGGGAGACACTGTCAACAAGATGTGGCGACATTAAACCTTCACCAGGAAAGGCGCGAGAAAAAACATTCACCTCAGAATCATAGCGCAAAGCAGCCAAGGACGAATAAGACAAACGCACACGCAACGCCGTGCTTGTCTCACTTAAGTCTGTTTTGCGCTATGGTTTTAACTTACAAGCCCAGTTTTGTACACTTGTGATAAAATTTAGTTTATTTCAGCTCTCTCCCGCGTGTGCAGCACTACCGAATATGCCATTCGTTCTCATTGGTTCTTATTAGCCTTGAAAGAACGGGCCCGACTTCTGCACACATTGCTCGGTCTTTTTCATTCATCATGTGGTGTAGCCTGATATTAATGTACAATTCCACTACCTTTTCTTGCACAGGTTGTAGATGTGGTTGTCCAGGGCATCGCAGTCAAGGATGTAATTATCTAGCGCAGAGAACCACTTCTTATATGAAGCCGGGCTCACCACTTCCAATACTAAATGTTTTGACTTCGAGTGGATAGCGTTGAAGTTCCTGCATTCAGCCTGAAGCCGGCGCAGCCCTTTGTCTGCCGCTGTGCAAATCGATAGCACGTCCTGTGATGGTGAAACAAGCCCGCCGCGACTTTTTTGTCTCACAGTTAAGAGGTCGTTATTTTTCTGACTGCAGGGCCGTCACACACTCTTCGCAAGAAGACCCTGCCGCAACCTTTCTGGAAACAAAGTCAGCAATATATGGCACAACTGGATTTGTAAACACTGAGAGACCTTCAGGAAAGTCAATGCGGTGCGTGTAATCGTGGTCTTCTGGCTGAATAACCGACCGTCTCTCCAAAGTAATGGCTTGGTCGGCACTTTCCTTAGCTATGACTGACCCGCTAAGGATGGAGACAAAGTCTTGCATACAATTGCCAGAACTTGAAGATCGCACTTCCGTTTATACGAGCGCTTATAGCTTGCACGAGGCCATAAACTGAGATGCAGTTGGGTTATTGTTGAAGCCTCCTCGACCTCGCACACAACCAAAAAATGTCTCATTACGGTCTTGGCTCATCTTATGCGTCAAGATGTAGTTTAGAGGCCCCTGGTTCACGAGCTGTTCAAATATATTTCCTGCACTTTCCACGCAAACAAGAAAACCAACGAATCCTGTTTTCCTTGGTCCTTCTATGACGAGCCGACCAGTTGGATCCTTCAGTGACATTATGTATGTCCGAGCCCTGGAGAAGAACTACTTCCAGCAAGCCTCATTCTGCTTCCACATTGGCGCCTTAAAAGATTTGGCGAGAGGGTTTCGGGAGTTTAGAATATCGAACAGCTGATCGAAAATCCTGATAAACCTTGCAGTAGCTCGTGCTCCCTTGAAATGTGGCAATTTCAGCACGTCCTCACAAAAGTCTAAAGCATCCGCTACTGATGCGTTCAGTGCCTGCACAGCAAGCCGTACCTTCATTTTTTGTTTTTCCCAGTGAACATGGGCATTGGTCAACTTATTACCAAGCTGCAGCCCTTCCTCGCGCCGCAAGGCATCAAGCGCATTTATGTATGCCCACTTCACGAAGTTGTCGTCATTATAAACCAAGTGACTTGTGCTTGCTAACGAGTTGCGGATCAATTTCACCATGTGACTGGCGTCTAAAATAATGTGCACACTTTTGGACAAGTCACTTGGGTTCTTGAAACTTGCTGAAGAAGGCCCAGAGCCAGGCACGTACGCAGGATATTTTTTCGGGGGACGTGGGAGCCAATTCAAGGTAACATGTATGCAAATGAGGGGGAGGGTACTTTACTAGTACAAATGTGAATAATGCCCACCATTTACCATAAAGACGCGTAAAGCCGCAAAAGAGAATAGAAATAACATGTATCGCACAGGTACGCCTGTGAGATACACCTCTTCTTTACTTGGCAAACAAAGAACCACATCAAATGGACTCGCGCATGAAACATGCGCAAGAAGAACCTTGCCAAGAACAAGTTAACAAGCGCAAGAGCACAACACAGATTTCTAGTAGCATTTTTTAAATTAGCTATGCAAAAATTACAGAGAAATGTATATTCGCGGAACAATCACAGTTCTTTTGGATTCCTCGTTTACTGCTCTACAAAGTAGCAAAACCGACTCGAGTTGTTATTTGGGAAGTTACGTAACGATGCATGGTCAGCAGTCCCGTACAACCGCGTAGAGCGCAGGACGCTGCGGTTCTAGACGTACTGCGCCCACCGCGGAAGGTTAGAACCCCCCTCCCCCCATTAGCACAGCAGGGAAGTGGCTACGCTAGGCGGCTCGATTGATAACTGTAGAAGCGTCATTCAAGTCACACGGAATTATTCTTCACTTCCAGCGGCGTTTTCTCTACTTCCTTTTCAATGAAAAGATGTTGATCCATAAATATTTTCACTAACAATTTTCGCTTTTCCTCCCTGTTTGGCTGTTGCCTTGGCTTTCTCCCTTACGAAAAGCACGAAAAGCGCTGTACAATTAGGGAAACACCAGACGAGGTAACGGGTGACAGTCATATTGCTTATGGGTTAAATTGCAGGGTCTGATGATGGAAGCTGTTTCACAATATTTTATTTTCCACCTTGTCTAACCCATATCACGGATATACGGTTCCGAGGATCTGCCAGCGTCGCGGCGAGCCGTCACTCGAGGAAATAATGAAGCGAAAGGAAAAGTTAAACGCAACTGGCGTTTGCTCCGGCCACAACTCAGTCCATGACCATACAGACCAGTCGACTCTGAACCGAATACCTTTCCTGGCCCCTGGATCAGTCTAAACAAAGAAGGTTGAACTAACGAAGCAACAGAGATGCGCGCGATTGTTGAATACATGGTGACATAATAATTGTGTTGGACATTCAAATAAAATAAATATGATAATTTAAAGTATAAATTACTCCATGCCGGCAGCAATAGATGGTGACATATGAATTCGTCTTGGGTTATTGGCGCGGGCACGGTATCGAAGAAAAAACTGGCCTCGGCGGAGGTGAAGCACGCGTTAAGCACCCCGCATAAATGGGCCAACCCCGAAAGTACTGCAACGCCGGGCCGACCCGCGGCAAAGGTGAAGCAGGCGTTAAGCACTCCCCAAACGTGGGCCGATCCCGAAGATAGTGCAACACCGGGTCGACCCCCTGCGGAGGTGAAGCAGGCGTTAAGAACTCCCCATACGTAGGCCGATCCCGAAGTTATTGCAATACCGGGCCCACCCGCGGCGGAGGTGCAGCAGGCATTAATTAAGAACTCCCCATACGTAGGCCGATCACGAAGATATTGCAATACCGAGCCCACCCGCAGCGGAGGTGAAGCAGGCATTAAGAACTCCCCATACGTAGGCCGATCCCGAAGATATTGCAATACCGGGCCCACCCGCGGCGGAGGTGAAGCAGTCATTAAAAGCTCCCCATACGTAGGCCGATCACGAAGATATTGCAATACCGAGCCCACCCGCAGCGGAGGTGAAGCAGGCATTAAGAACTCCCCATACGTAGGCCGATCCCGAAGATATTGCAATACCGGGCCCACCCACGGCGTAGGTGAAGCAGGCATTAAGAACTCCCCATACGTAGGCCGATCCCGAAGATATTGCAATACTGGGCCCACCCGCGGCGGAGGTGAAGCAGTCATTAAAAGCTCCCCATACGTAGGCCGATCCCGAAGATATTGCAATACCGGGCCCACCCGCGGCGGAGGTGAAACAGGCATTAAAAGCTCCCTATACGTAGGCCGATCTCGAAGATATTGCAATACCGAGCCCACCCGTGGTGGAGGTGAAGCAGGCATTAAGAACTCCCCATACGTAGGCCGATCCCGAAGATATTGCAATACCGGGCCCACCCGCGGCGGAGGTGAAACAGGCATTAAAAGCTCCCTATACGTAGGCCGATCTCGAAGATATTGCAATACCGAGGCCACCCGTGGTGGAGGTGAAGCAGGCATTAAGAACTCCCCATACGTAGGCCGATCCCGAAGATATTGCAATACCGGGCCCACCCGCGGCGGAGGTGAAGCAGTCATTAAAAGCTCCCCATACGTAGGCCGATCCCGAAGATATTGCAATACCGGGCCCAGTGGCGTAGCAACAGGGGGGGCCGGGGGGCCGTGGGCCCCGGGTTCAAGGGGCCAGTGAGGGGGGGGGGGTGTCATATGCGTCTGAAGACACCCCTGTTTCCGCCAGCTACACCCGGGGAGGGGGGGTGACAGAAGACCTATGGGCCCCGGGTGCCAGACGACCTAGCTACGCCACTGACCGGGCCCACCCGCGGCGGAGGTGAAACAGGCATTAAAAGCTCCCCATACGTAGGTTGATCCCGAAGATATTGCAATACCGGGCCCACCCGCGGCGGAGGTGAAGCAGGCATTAAGAACTCCCCATACGTAGGCCGATCCCGAAGTTATTGCAATACCGGGCCCACCCGCGGCGGAGGTGCAGCAGGCATTAAGAACTCCCCATACGTTGTTAGGATGGATCGAGATCGGCCATACGTAGGCCGATCTCGAAAATATTGCAATACCGGGCCCACCCGAGGCGGAGGTGAAGCAGGCATTAACTCCCCATAGGTAGGCCGATCCCGAAAATTCCGAAGGGCGTGTTATAGGTTCCCGAGTCCACAGGGGCATGTGCCATTGTTCTTGATCCTTTTTGCACTATCACCAGAATCGGCCCACATGATGATTTTTTTCTGTCAGCGGAAGCCGAAAAATACTACGGAAGTTAAACATACACTGCTTTCGCTGTAAAAGCAGCAAAATGTTGACAGCCGAGTATATTGATTTGTCGACGTTTTAGGAATGTGTGTGAGGAGTGGTGCGTTGGGCGGATGGGGGGGGGGGGTATACCGCTTAATTTCGGAGGGGGGGCCTGGATACGTGCCTGCCCAGAGCTATGCCGCAGCTCTGCACCTAGACACATAGCCACGGTAAAATTGGATGCAGCACCATCGAATGTCAAAGAGACCACTTCAATTCCAATGGATGCCAACCTATCAATGCATTACCCAGTAAGCTCAGCCCTCTCTGCTCCCATGAGGGAGTCAATAAAAAAGTAGCCAACAGCACACTTCAGCCGCATGTTCAATCCAACCAGCATGTATACACATGCGTTTTTAGCCTCAGGAAGGCTGTCATCTTGTACGCCTGTCCCAAAGTCCACATAGCCGACAACCTTGCCGCCGACAAGCCCAACATGTCTCCTGATTGCCATGTCGTCCACTATCAGAGCACAGAACAGCTTTTCACTCCGACTTTCGACAAGGTTTTCTAAAAAGGAGAACGCCTCAGCCGTGAAACCTGGGTTTCCATCAACAGATCTGTACCACTCTCTCAATGTCCTTGTCGCTGGTAGGGCGTCGTTGAATTTTGACCGGACATATTCGTAAGCAGGCGTGGAGTAGAAGTGGAGAGTTAGGGCGAAAGCACGTAGTTCCGGAGGGTACTGGCCTCCTTTTTTTTTGTCTTTGCCCCGCAGAGCAGCTGTTCAATATCAGGAGAGAAAGTTGCGTCCAAGACTTGAAAGCCCTCCTCAGACAATAGATTCTGTTCTTTGATTGATTTCATTATTTCTTGGGCTGTCTCGATCCTCTTCGTCAGCCGTCGTTTGCTCTGCTGCAGAGTTTTCACTCACTTCTGTAGATGCGCCAGTTTTTCATCAGATGAATGCAGCAGTTCTTTGTACTGTTGCTTTGTAGGCAAATGTGACACTACCAGTGGCGTAGCCAGAAATTTCGTTCAGGGGGGGCTCACTTTGCAGCTCTGCCTCCTCCTTATAGAAATTATCTAGGGATCAAATACATTAAACATTAATAATAGCTGCGTTGCCATTGCCATAGATACTGCAAAAGAATTCTTGAATGCTACGCACTGTCAAGACAAATAAAGTATGAATTTTTTCATAAAAGAATACACCCGTAAGTCAAAAAAATTGTTCCCGAAATAACTGATATCAATGCTTCTATGTTTTCTGTATATTTAAGAAGTATAGGAAATGTCACACGAAGTTTAGAACTATATCAGTTTGAAACCAGCAAAGCAGTGCATGGCACTGACATGAAAAAGGTAAAGGCCATGAAATGAACAAGTTGAGGACAAACATTTTAAAACAACTTTGTTAGCCTCCCTGCCTTTCTCTCATTTGCATCTCTCTCTCTCTCATTCAAGAACCTTGTTTATATTTTTGTACGTATGCAACGACCAGGGAAAAATCTCACTGACGCTGTCCTTTGCTAGAATGTATTGCGCAGAAGCAGCTTCCACCGGTCGTGTATTGCGAGTAATTGCTTCGAAATTGTAGTCGCAACAAAGAGCACATATAAAAAGCAGAAGTTCAGCAAAATATGCCAGGACGAGTCAAATGAAAGTGAGCCAATGCGAATATATGACAAACGGGGTACTTTATTCAAAAGTAGTCTCCATGAGCATTTAGACATTTGTCCCGCTGACTAACGAGTTGCGTGATTCCTGTCTGATAAAACTCCTTGGGCTGCTGTTTCAAAAAAATTCTGTAACTGACTTTTTCGCGTCATCATCTGACACGAATTTAATTCCCTTAAGGTGTTTTTTCAAATGCTCCAAAATGTGGAAGTTGCAAGGCGACAGGTCTGGGATGTATGGCGGATGTTAAGGCGTTTACCATTTGAGCTTTGCCAGTTTTGTATTAACAACATCAGCGACGTGGGGAGAGGCATTGTCGTGGAGCAAGATGACTCCATTCCTCAATTTTTCACGTAATTTGTTCTTGATTGTGACAAGCAGCCGATCCAACGTTTCACAATATCGGAAACGACTAATAGCCACTCTAGGTTTAGCAAATTCGATCAACAATGGCCCCTGACGATCGAAAAAAAAGTAAACACCTTTCCGGCAGAAATGACGACATTTTCTTTTCTTGGGGGTGATGAATTCAAATGTTTCCACTGTAAGCTTTGCCGTCGTGTTTCAGGCTCGTAATAGTGGCACCATGATTCGTCTCCGGTCACAATTGCAGACAAAAAGTCCTCACCCTCATCGTGATACCGTATTGGATGAGTCAAGAGCGCCGAACCTCTCCGTCTTCCGTCGGCGGTTCAAAATCTTGGGTATCCATTGCGCACACGAGAGCCGATAACCGAAATGTTCATGAATTATGGTGTGACCCGAACCGTGACTGATGTTCATACGCCCTGCCAATTCATCGATGCTTAACCTCCGTTCTTGTCTAGCCAGGCTTTGTAATTGTGTTGGGGGTGGTTGCACGGTGGCTTTGGCCTGGTCTTGGATCGTCTTTTCAACTTTCACGTCCTTCTTTGTTTTAAAACTTATTGTGCGCAAACAAACAGGGACGAAGAATAGAAGAAACACAAGGACGAGCGCTTTCTAACAACTGGTTTTATTTTTGAAGAACCACCTGCTTAAATACCCACAGATCTGCGCGATCTAGTCAACAGAGCACGCCTATAGCGCATATATACACACAGATCTGCGCGATCAAGACAACCACTTGCTGTTTTTATGTTGACCGGGTGGCTTTGGTCCACGTCTTTGTTTTTTATCACAAGTGGTATATGTACTATAGACGTGCTCTCTTGACTTGATCGCGCAGATCTGTGTGTATATATGCGTTATAGGCGTGCTCTGTTGACTAGATCGCGCAGATCTGTGGGTATTTAAGCAGGTGGTTCTTCAAAAATAAAACCAGTTGTTAGAAAGCGCTCGTCCTTGTGTTTCTTCTATTCTTCGTCCCTGTTTGTTTGCGCACAAAAGTTTTAAGATGAATCTGTTCCAACTAGGCTGACTCGCAGTCTTGCGTCCTTCTTTGAACCGTTTGCTCCAACGCTTTATAGTGGCCAATGAAATACAATGTTCGAAGTGCACTGCAGCCATACGGGGACTAATTTCTTTTTGGGAAACATCTTCATCTGTCAAAAACCTCACGACACCACGCTGTTCAACTTTTGGAGTGTCCATTATATCACACAATCATGTTCAACCCAGGGTATGAGAGCATTAAAGAACCTTGATTCTCACACCTGTGTGCCACTTTTGTAAATAAGAGATGCCTCTGTGCCACGTGCATGCCTCACAGATAATGAACCAAGCCATTATTGCGCAGGGTGGGTTGGCTCACTATCATTTGACTCGCCTTTGTACATTAGAAATGTGAAGATACAATGGCATATACAAATGCGAAGATACAGCTTGATAAAGGGCAAAAAAGTCACTGGAAACAAAGTTCACTGCACATATACACAAAACCTCTCAACAAGATATTTAAATATACATATAAGTCTCCAATAAATATACGTCTCTAAGAAAAAGTCACTATATATGATACGTGAAACAAGGCAAATAAACATGTTAGTGGTGGGGCTAACACGAGAAAGACGCATGCGCTCTGGCTGACTCTGGCAGCCCGCGCGTAGCAAGAACAAGACAATTGAAGGGGCTCAGTGTATTCTCGCGAATAAAAGTCCAAGTAAAAAAATAAGCATGAACGTAGTTACCGTTGCTGGCTTTAGTGTCTTGACATGGATGCTTTGGCGCAGATGAAAATAAATGTTGATATTCTTTTTTTGTGACATGACGGTACAAATGAACCACCACAACGCTTCCTTCCATCGGACCTCGCCGCGTGCTTTGTCAACTTGTCTGATAGTGTGGTGATTTGGCTTGTCTCGTTGTATGGTTCCATGTACGACCTTAGAAAAGTCAATGCACCTTTGGCGTCAAATGTTTATAACGAGGGCTCTAGCTATAACGTAAAAGTATTCCAGTATGTTTTTATTCCAATCTCCTGACGTCAAACTTGCGTAACCGTCGACGCAAGCATCGCGCGGTCAACCACAGGGTTGTCTGAACAGACCAATCAAACGCTCTCCTCGTTCGTAGGAGGTCAGTTTTCTTTGTTTGAAAAACGAATAACATTGCCTACACTGAACGGCATGTCTTAATTGGCTCACAAGAGGCGAGCAGCGCGCTCAAGTGGAGAGGGATTCGATGGGACCGAGCCACTGCACTGAAAATTGATAACCGGATGAACAGGGTGGTGCCGGCGTATGCGATTGGTCTCTCTCCATTACTTAGCTTGCGGCGGCTCGTCGACAACAGCGGCGGCATGCAACGGAAGCTTAATAATGGCACTAAAACGGATCCTCAGCAAAGAATAGTAGGCAGAACGAGGCCGTAAACGTGCAGAAAGTGCTCGAAAACGTTACACGGATACGCAATATCTTTATTACACGCAAATAAACCCGTGCGCTCCGGCAGGTGCGAGTCCAGCGCCTGAGCGATCGGCGGCAGCTATATTTTATTCCTTTCGGAGCGGGGCAGCCTGCGGCTATTCAGAAGAAAATTCAGTTTTTTTTTTCCGGCTCATTAATGCACCTTTAACGCGTACACGTCACTTTGACGCGGTGAGTTTTTGCGGTTTTGTGACGTTGCGTGAGAGACGCGTGAAGTGGGTGCAGCCCGAAAACTTTTGACCAGTAGCCGAGGGGTGAAGGCGAAAAGACGTCAAATCAGAAAAAAAAAACTATTTTTCTTTTGTTCGGTCAAATCGTGCATAAGAATTGTAAACACGTCATATCAGATGGGGAGCTATTGCGCTTTTCGTGACGTCGCGAATAAAGTACTTGACCAATCGCGGAGGGCTGATTGCTGAATTGGAATAGAAATGTTAGGAATAGTTTTACCTTATAGCGCCCCAAATTTAAACCCACATAGTTCCGGAATTGAAAATCTAAAGCACTACTTTGGAAATGTGAATACACCTTTCGCACCAAAAAAAAACTTTATACCCATAAAGTTTCAGAATTTAAATCCAAGCGCTCCCTATAGATTCCGCGGCCTCCGCGAAATGCCGCGACGAGCCCGCTCGCCTTCCAAACACCTCTGGAACTTTGTGCTCGGATGGAGCTCCTTGGCGTTACGACATGTGACTCCCTGTGCATGGGCATTGCCGCGAAACCCAGCCCGATTGCGCAATGTTCGTGCTAAAATGTCTTTTCGAGCGTGAAAAGGACATTGTAGACAAAATCGAACATGATTTCCGGCGCCGGGTGTAGTTTTGGTCGGCAGCGCATGACAGTACGAAAAACTTTCGGGGGAGGGCGCTGAAACTTCATAAGCCCCCCCTGGCTACGCCCCTGATCTATAGGGTCCGGAAGGCTGGTCGGGCCCCAGCCTACCCTGCCTGCGGGTGCTCAACGCCGCTGCTAGGTGGCGCGTCATGTACAGGCAAACTAAAGTCCCTTAATAATTTGAAAGTACCGCCACTCTTTGAACTCTGCCGCCGCCGCGCGACCTCCTCGCCTCCTCCTTGCCCCTTCCGTGTCCCCCCCGCGGCAACCAGTTTTGCCCCCGTTTTTCTGCACGACGATTGGTCTCCCTGCCGTTGCCCTTGGAAACGCGCGGATCTTGAGTTGTTGCTTGTGTTTTTCTTTTTCGTTCGCGCCATTTTCCTCCTGAGCACGGCTGGCTCGGTGCTTTAGCTCGGCGCAGCGAACGTTGTGCGCAGTGTTTCTGGTCTATGTGCTAGCGCTATGCCGGGCTGTTGCGCATATAACTGCAGCAAGAAGCCTGAAGATGGTTATGCCGTTTTTATGATACCACAACGAAAGCGTAACGGCTTGCGTAGGAAGCAGTGGCTGCATGACATTGGCCGAAGCAACTTTGTTCTGACAAAGAACAGCGTTGTTTGCGAGCTGAGGAGTCTTTCTTATAGCTCGTAGCAAAGCATCCCGTAATGCTGCATTTTTTTATCATTCTTCCGGCCTGCTCCCCAGCGTTTTTGTTGTGGTTGTCCTCAGTATGCTTAATATTCTGGGGTGGCTCCATCACTTCACACGTCGCTAACTGTTGTTATTCAGTCGGAAGCGCAGTATTATTGATTCTCCTTTGCGCCCTGAAAACATTAGTGGCAAGTATCCCCGTGGTATTGTAGGTGATGAGCGTTCACTAGTCAAAATTGAGCTTTTTTTTAAGTTTTAAGGCGAAAGCCTTTAGATCTTTATGTTTCAAGGTCGCGTTCTAAACTGGAAGTATCACGTGACCCAAGAAAGGCCAGAGGGGACCCAAAGCATGTCCACCCCTGTATGAGAGAATGATTACCCAAGTTAATTAATGAATCATTAGTGGTTGACATAAGGTGGATTAGGGAGGATTAAGGTTGATTAGAGTGTATTAAAGAAGATTAAGGTGGATTAGAGTGCATTACGAAGGATTAAGATGCATGAATAAAGATTTAGGTGCGTGGAGGAGAATTAAGGCGGATTATGGTGGAATAAGGTGAAGTGTTGATGAAAGGGTATTAAGACCGATTGGGGTGGATTAGGGTGCATGAACAACAATCCAATCACTAATCAATCATTACTTTGGTAATCATTAATCATCTCTTATACGCGGCTGCACATGCTTTGGTTCACTTCCCGCCTTCCTTCGGTCACGTGATATTTTCTGTAGCTCACAACGGGACCTTGAAACAGAGGTGTAAGGCTTTCGCTTAATAAGCCACACACAAAGGGATGTGTCACAAGCAATACTAGACCAGACGCACGAAGCAAAGCATCTGATCATGTGGCAGAAAAATTGTCTCGAGTATAGAACTCGCCTCAAAGCTCCCTTTAAATCAGTATACCCCGTTCATACGGCTTTAAGAAAAAACCAACCTCCTCATAAACGTTGCCTCCAGCATTACAGATGCTGTTATTAGCATTTCTCAAAATTTTCAACCCCACTGGGGCGCGCAACTGGCCCAATATAAGACGCCTCCATAGAATCCTGCGGCCCGTCCGTGGGAGCCCAGGAGGAATAGCGTGCCGTGCGCAGCCGGCGGGCGAGGAGAATCGAGGAGGAAAGCGCTGTGAGGAGGAGAGTGTCGCTACTTTCAAATTGTCAAGGGGCTTTAGACGGCGCAGTAATCTGGCGCCATCTCGTAGCGGTCGTCGCCGCAGAGCCCGCCTCGCGCAGCACTACGCTTTTCTAGTGACGCTTTCGTCACGCCCTCCTCTTCCGATTTCCGCATTGCACTTTCTTCGCTATCGCCATCTTTCATCCGCCGCTGCACTCCGCGTTCGCTCTTTCATTCTCCGCTGTGCTCGTTCGCTCTGTTACGCTAAAGGCCGACGCCGAGTGACGCCGACGCTAAACGCAGGGACGGGCGCCTAAGAGCTATCGTAACAAAAAACAACAGCAAAAAACCAGTGCGAGAAAAACGTGGACGAGCAAAGAAACGACAAACACAGGCGACAAATACCGTTAACCTAAGAGCTGCCCTCTAAAATTTTGCGAACACTGGATTGCAATGGTTCACAATGTGTGATTGATAATCAGGTCTGTCAATGATAAAGATAACTCTCGCTGATGCATTTTTCAGCCTCCCTTAACGATAATCCACAAACACACACAAACACACACACACACACACGCGCACGCGCGCGTCATCATCATCATTGTCGTCGTCGTCAGACGTTCTTGAATCTGTCGTAGACGCCGGTCTGCCGCCTCCGTATCGCCAGCAAGTCCTCGCGCTTTTTCGCGATTTTCGTTCGTCGTTTGACTGTGAACAACCATCTCTGGGGCGTACGGCAACCATCACTCACAGCGTCTACACTGGTTCCCATCCTCCTTTACGCCAGCGACCACACCGCGTGTCGGCAGCCGAGCGACAGATCATTAACGAGCAGGTCGACGACATGCTGCACCATGGCGTCATTCGCCCTTCCCACAGCCCTTGGGTGTCTCCTGTAGTATTAGTACGCAAGAAGGACGGGTCAATACGCTTCTGTGTGGATTACCGTCGACTCAATAAGATCACTCGTAAAGATGTCTATCCGCTGCCTCGGATAGATGACGCCCTCGACTCCTTACAAGGCGCGTGCTTCCCATCTTTGGATCTTCGCTCCGGCTATTGGCAAGTGCCGATGGCAGAAGGCTGTGAGAAGACAGCTTTCATCACGCCCGATGCCTTGTACGAATTTACCGTAATGCATTCGGGCTCTGCAACGCGTCCGCTACTTTCGAGCGTATGATGGACACCATCCTTCGTAACTAAAAGTGGAAAACACGTCTGTGCTACCTTGATGATATCGTGGTGTTTTCGCCAGATTTCCCGACGCACCTGGTTCGCTTGCGTTCGCTTGCCTCACATCTGCTGGCCTCCAACTTAACATCAAAAAGTGCCGTTTTGCTGCCCACAAGTTAACCATATTGGGGAACGTTGTATCAAAGGACGGTGTGCTTCCTGACCCAGCCAAGCTCCGCGCGGTCGCAGAGTTTCCTATGCCCACTACTCTTAAGGCACTCCGCAGCTTTATAGGCCTCTGCTCTTACTTTCGGCGTTTTGTGCGCAATTTTGCAACTATCATCGCACCACCGACCAATCTGCTGACCGCTACCAACGGCACCTCCGCGTGGTCAACTTCCTGTACGTGACGAAGCCTTCAAGCAACTACGTCGCCTACTTACTTCGCCACCGATTCTTCGACACTACGATCCCACAGCGCCTACAGAGGTACACACGGACGCCAGCGGTATCAGACTTGGTGCAGTCCTCGCACAACGGAAAGACGGCTATGACGAGTACGTCGTCGCGTATGCGAGCGGTACTTTAAAGAAGGCAGAAGCCAACTACTCAGTAACAGAAAAGGAGTGCTTAGCCATTATTTGGGCTCTCGTGAAATTTCGTCCATATCTATATGGTCGCCCTTTTGACATTGTCACCGACCACCATTACCTTTGCTGGCTGTCCACGTTGAAGGATCCGTCAGGTCGTCTAGGCTGATGGGCACTTCGCTTACAAGAATATTACATTCGCGTTGTCTACCGATCGGGCACAAAGCACTCTGACGCCGATGCGCTTTTCCGATCACCGCTACCTTCTGATGTGGCTTCAGACTCTTCGCATCCATGTCAGCCTTCAACGTCGCTGATATGCCGGACGGGCAGCGTAAGGATCCCCTGCTTTCAACTGTGCTGAATTGCCTCCACGACCCATCCGTCACACCCTCTTCTCGAACACTTCGTCGCCAAGCCGCTCACTTCGCTGTACGCGACAACGTCCTTTATCGCAGAAATTATTTGCCTGATAGTCACAAATGGCTCCTTGTGGTACCGGCTACGACACATGCGTTCTGACATATGCGCTTATTTTCATGCTGCTCCTCATAATGGTCACGCCGGCGTTCTGAAAACGTATACTCGGCTATGGCAGCGTTTCTACTGGCACTGCATGTATCACTTCGTGCGCCAGTACGTACGCGCTTACACGGCATGCCAACGGCGCAAAATTCCACAGCGCCCTCCTGGTGAGCTACAGCCGCTGCCCTGTCCGGCTCGGCCCTTCGATCGCGTCGGCATATACCTATACGGGCCACTTCCCTGCAGCTCCTCGGGTAACCTATGGATAATTGTAGGTGTCGACCACTTAACGCGCTACGCCGAGACTGCCGTACTCCCGGCAGCCTCTGCGGGCGAAGTTACGTTTTTCATCTTGCAGAACTTCGTTCTTCGACAAGGCGCACCACGCGAATTGCTCAGCGACAGGGAGCATGTCTTCCTGTCCGAAGTAATCTAAGCCCTTCTCGCTGCATGCAGCATCGTTCACTGCAAGTCTACAGCCTACCAACCGCAAACGAACGGCTTGACAGAGAGGTTCAACCGCACCCTCGGTGACGTGTTGACTATGTACGTCGCCTCGGACCACAGCAACTGGGACACTGTTTTGCCGTTCGTCACGTATGCCTATAATAAGGCCACACAAGCTACCACTGGCTTTCCGCCCTTTTTTCTGCTGTATGGACGAGAACCATCGTGTACTATGGACACACTGCTCCCATACCGACCCGACGCTTCCGAATGCACGCCTGTGTCTGAAGCCGCCATATACGCCGAGGACTGTAGGCAGCTCGCGCGAACCCTTACCACCGCTCCTCAAGGTCGTCAAAAGCTGCGGCGTGACAGTGGCGCGCTTACACCACTTTTTCCGACTGGTTCCCTTGTTTGGTTGTGGGTCCCGCCACACCGCCCTGGCCTTTCAGCTAAACTCCTTGCACGCTATGATGGCCCCTACCGCGTCATAGACCGTACCTCCGCTGTCACCTACGTTGTAGAACCTGCGACGCCTTCACCCGACCTTAGGCATCGCGGGCGTGACACGGTTCACGTAAACCGACTTAAGCCGTACTATGACCCCCTTATCCTACCTACGCCGTAAGTCGCCAGGATGGCTCCTCTTCTCTCCCGGGGGCTATTGTAGTGAAGAGGAGGACGAAGGAGACGCTCTTGTGTCGGCTGTGCGCGCGACCAGCGTTCGTGTACTGCCGGTGCAACTAGACTGTACCTAGTGTCTTATAATAAATCATCATATTGCACCAGGAACACGCACCCGAACTCCCACACCGGACGGCGACATGCCCGAGCGCAGGCGCTCGTGAGGAAGTTTCAGAACCACCCCAATCCCATGTACGTAGGCACTGCGCTGCCAGCAGCACAAGAAGCACCGCATTCGTCACCAGCGTAGTTGGCAATCACGGGACCGAAATAAATGCGCCGTCGGTTTCCAGAGCGAGCGCTGCGGAGGCATAGGAACTGGCGATAGCGTTAGCTATCACGACGAGACCGCACTTGGAGTGCGTCATAGTTCTAACGGACTCTCAGACGGCATGCAGAAATTTTTTCTAGGGCCAAAATTTCCAGGGCCGCACATCGCATTCTGAGTGGAGCGCACCAGCTTCTACCATACGTACAAATCGTGTGGACTCCGTGGTACGAGTCCTTACGCGGCAATGAGCAGGCACATGCCTACGCCCGAGCGCATACGCACCGGGAGCAGTGAGAGGGCCGCGCCGAGTAGTTCCTCCCCGAGTCCATACTATTAAACCACACGCAAATCCTACAACACTATCGCCTTTCAAGATGAACCCTACCGCCACGTCATAATGCTCTGACGCGAGAGGAAGCCGTAATATGGCGAAAGCTCCAAACAAACACATATCCACATTTGAGTCTCTACCATGCCCTACACCCTGCGCTGTATTCCTATAAATGCCCACACTGCTATCAATGCGCAACGCTTTACCCACATGGTATGGGCTTGCGCAAGCACACCACAGCTCACACCGATAACACACACCCCCACACGGCAATTGCATGGGAGGCAGCGCTGTCCAGCTCCGATTCGACGGAACACTCAACCTGGTCAACCGAGCGAGAAGGGCAGCTGAGGCCGCTGGACTCTTGGACTGAGGGGACTACCCACTGCACAGCGGAAGAGCTCGTGTGCTCTTTTCTATAAAGTTTTCTCTCTCTCTCTTGCAATATCACTCTGCAGGGTATACTTTACGACACGTCCAGCAAACCAGTGGCTCAGGAATGCAAGAAAGGCGCAAAGGCTTCCTTGCGAGCTATGCGGAAGGCCTTCTCTAGATTCTCAAGAAGAGCGTCTCTTTCATCACGGCAGCCTGGGCACGGCCACTGAAAGTGCTCGATATCTCCTGTCTCGTTGCGTAAAGTACAGGGCGGAGAATCGGCAGGCCCCATCTTAAATAACCATGCTGACGTATAGGCAGATCATGTCCCTATGCGATGCAGTATATAGTGAGGCTCTCTTTCGACGAAATCGCTTGGTTACGCATACATACGTGGCGGAATCCAAAGAGACTTCTTGCATATGAGCAGCACTCTCACATCCCCTTAAGGTCAACGTCGTAAAGAGTAATCAAATTACGAAATCAAACATCTGTGCTCACTTTCATTATCTTTATGCATTACAAGGCGTTGATGGTAATTTCGCGTAAGGATTAATTGCTCCGCGAACGAGCAGCGAGCCTTAAAACGAGAAAGATGTTTTTGCGAAGAATTGTAGTGACGTTCATTTGAGACCGTCTGGGCGCGACCACAAGCAGCTTTTACTGAATATCAAAATTATCATTATCATCATCATCTTTATGTACACTGCGGGACGAAGGCGCCTCTACCAGCGATCTATAATTACATGTATCTTGCGATAACTTATTCGCAACTGCGCCCGCAAATTTCCTAACTTCATCATCCCATCTAATTTTCTGCCGTTTCAGTCTGTGCTTCCCTTCCCTTGGCATCTATTTAATGTGGTATGGTATGAAAAACTTTATTAAGGTCCTGCAGGTCGCGCTAGATTCCAAGCCCGAAGCTGGCCGCTCCCATGTCGGGACCGAAAGGCCATAGCCTCTCGGCCGTATCGCGGGCCCGATGGACTGCCCATGTCTGTTCTTCTAGTTCGGGGCTACGGAGAGCCGCGTCCCAATGTTCTTTGGTGTTGTCCTTGTCGCTGCGTAACGCGGAGCACCACCAGAGCTTATGTACTAAATCTGCTACGCTACCGCATCGCGGGCAAGCGTATGAAGCCAAGGCTTCGGGAAATATTTTGCTTATTAATAGGGGATTGGGATAGGTTCCCGTCTCCAAGAGCCTCAGGGTGAGAGCTTGGGGTTTGTTTAGCTTTATGTGTGGAGGCGGATATGATCTGCGCGCCAAATAAAAGTGTTTCGTGAGTTAGTTGTATAAAGGAAGATGATCCCTGCAGTACGTAACCTCCAAGCCTGGCTGCCCTAGCGCCACGCGGTCTGTAAAGCCCTCCCGCAGCGTCGTGAACCGACTCGTTGAGATTAGTTGGGGCTTGAACCCAGCAGGCGAGCGTTCACAGCGGTCTGCCTGGATGGTAGAGGAAGCGTCACAAATTCCGCGTCTCTGTATACAACGGATCTATATAGAGACGGCCGAACAGGTAGCCATCGCCTTGACACTCCTGGATGGCAAGAGAACCAGAATACACAGTGACTCGAGGTTGGCAGTGAGAGCCTTTGCCAAGGGCACCGTTTCCAGACAGGCCCTGGCGATCCTCCGCGGCAAGGACGTTAACCCGCACACGATCATTTGGTTTCCCGCACACATGGGAGAAATGTTTCCAATCTGAATTCATCTACTGTTACCCTGACTGAATCTAGGTTGGCCTGTTTTCTCCTGACTAATTTTGCTCTTTATTTCTTCAATATGAGAACAATCCTAGATCTCACTAACCTATGCCCATTGCCCTTTACCCTGCCTAACACTTGTAGATCCTGCACTATGCTGGGGTTGGCACAAATGATTTAATTTACTTTTCCCCATAAGGGCTTTTCCAGGTTCATTTCCTGTTACTGCGCTTGTGGAAGAAGGCATTCATTATTCGAAGTCGATTCCTTTCCGCGAATTCTACCAACGTTTCTCCTCTACTATTTCTAGAGTCGATGTGGTACGTAGTTGCCAATTGCCTGTTGTCCAGCCTGCTTTTTTTCCTACTTTTGCATTGAAGTTGTCCATGACTGCGGTATACTGAGTTTGCACCTTTGTCATCGCTAATTCAACATCTTCATAAAACTGTTCTATTTCTTCATCATCATGACTGGAGGTTTGAGCGTCGGCTTGTACTACCGTTAATCTATACATCCTATTCAGCTTTATTACGACGAGTGCTACCATCCTATTAATGCTGTAGAATTCATCAATGTTGCGCGCTATGTCCTTACGAATTAGAAATCCTACTCCATATTCCCTCTTATCTGGAAGACCCCTGTAGCAGAGGACGTGGCCGTTAGTGAGCACTTCTAACAGTCCTTCTAACCTCACTAAGGCCAATGATATCCCAGGCAATACCTGATAATTCCTCAAATAGCCGTGCTAAACTAGCTTCACTCGAGAGGGTTCGCGTGTAAACGTTGCCAGGTTCAATTTCCAGTGGCGGTCTGTCCGGATCCACATTCACTGGATCCGGACAGATATGACACGTCACAGATCTGACCGCCGCCTTGGTCAGGTGCTCCGCAGCCGCTGGAGACTAAGGGCCAGGCGTTAATTGCAAGAACCATGAGGGACGTAGTGGCCAAATATTGAAGCACGGAGGCGAGATGAAGTGTTGTTGAAGCTCTGTTGAAGCTTAGTGGGCCTTCTTAATTTGGTTGCAGCTGGACTAGTATAGCCTCACTGACTCTCGGCACTTTTTCCGGTTTCAGGCGCCACTCCAAGCCTGAAAAATGCAGTCGCCACGACGATGATTCGAACTTAGGACCTTCAGATTAGAAGCCCGGTGCTCTACCTCTGCTCCACGCCACCACCTTACCAAGTCCAAGTACTTACCTTTTCCGCGCGATGCAAAGTAGTACATAGCCCACTTACAGCGACGGACACTGCTTATCGAGGCCGTGAGATATCTCCAGATTCGGCTACTTTTAACGAAAAGCTGAGAATATTATTTATGTACTCCTTTCTCTTTTCTTTCGGCTGGTATAGCGAACACACTGGATATCAGTGCAATGCTGCTCCAAAGCGGCTGGCCAGCAGGCTGGGTGTTCAGAAAAGTGGCCATTGTGAACGTCGTCGTCGCTGTCGTCATGAGCGACGCTGTTTCGTGCCCTGGCTATGGCGAACCCCCCATACCACCGACGATGCCGAGAAGTCAGGTGGGCGGAGCGCGGGCTGTCCGTTGGCTCCACGAGAACAAAAGGGGCCAGCGCAATCGGCCGCTGCTGGAGTGCTTTTATTTTTGCTAAGAGTTGTCCGCCGGGGCGGCGTCGCTTGTGCTCTCAAATCGGCCGGAGCCACGCCGGAGCGAAAGCTGTGGCACAGTCCGTTTGGCTCCCGGCCGTCATTGCGCTGCGCGCGCTGTGGTTGTTCCTCGATCGGACGAAAAAGAAACGAAATGAAAGGTGCGGCGCACAAATAGAAAGAGACGCCTTTGAACGATGATGGGAATGGGGAGCGGTAGGAGGCTCGGATAAGAAAGAGCGGGATATAAGGAGGTTTTATATATCCATACAAAATCGGCCAACGGAACGAGCAGGTACATGTGCCTTGTCGGACAAGCACACTGTAAAATGCACGAACTAAAGCGAAAAGTGAGAATGTTCCGCATCATAATTTACAGTTGCGAAACCCAACTGCAACAACATGCTGCTGTTACGGCGACCGATGCTGAACCGGGAGTTCGTGGCTGGGGAAGAGCAAGAAACGGCATGGTCGTTCTCCACGGCTTGCACACAGTAATGCTCGCAACATTTGCCTGAATTCAACGGCAAAAAAATACGGCTTAGGTGGAAAAACCATACGTAAAACTTAAAGGGACGTTCACTAGCAAAACCAAGCGTGACACCGTGGGTATACTTCGCCGATGCATGCCTCTCGGTCTGACCGCCGTTGCTCCTCGCCGATGCGCTTCAGCAGTAGCTCATACGTCTTGATGCCCGTTGCCTCTCGCGCAGAGGCAGTCGGGGGTATTCCGTCGGGGCAAAGCGGTTCCGGGGAGGGCCGGCTGATAGCTCCAGTCATAAAGTTCTTTCCGCTGGTGAATTGCGAAAGTATCACAGCTGGTTCATTTGCAAAATTTCCCGTGCCTGCCTAAAATCGTCTGTCGTGTACGCTTAAGTTGCATTTGTGATGAAACAAACCGGTCAGAATAGTATTAATTGTCCGAATAGCATTTAACTGAGCTGTTCGGTTCATAGTAGAGACCTGAAAAAAGAATGAAAAAATACGAAAGACAAAGGGAGACAGACAAGGACGTCGCTGTAATAACAAGTGAGTAGTTTACAGCGATGTCATTGTCCGTCTCCCTTAGTCCTTTGTTTTTTTCAGCTCAACGCCGTTCAAACTCGCCTGAGCTAAAGCAGTTTTCCGACGATAGAAAAGTACGCCCGATTACAGGCTACAGCAGTAGCATTGTCTCTAGTTAACATTATTTATTTATTTATTTATTTATTTATTGTTTGTTTGTGTGCTTTTTTATTTATTTACAATTTCTTCACAGGCTCCAAATAGGAGTATTGTGTGAGGGGGAGGGCAGTACATACTAATTGTCGAAAAAAATTAGCATGTGTATGTATATAGTTGAAGCTGATATACCTATTATACACCTTAATCATCAGTCTCGCATTGCTTCTGACATTCGAGGCTCATGTTGATGATTCATTGCCCATTTGGTGCAATTTTGGTGTAATCATATGGTTTCCGGCAAATGTTGCGAAGCAGCAGCATATACATCTTGCTTCTGTGGTGACTTTCTCAGATTATCATTCCCAGATTATCCCCAGCGCAGAGTTGCAGACTAGAGCGCACCAGCTCAGGTACATCTCTCTGTCTTTCCTGTCAATAAAATATATATCTCTCTCTTCTCAGATTATTATAAAAGGGGTACGCGAGAGAAAATTGTAATTCTTCATGACCAAGAGAAGCGGCTAGCTGATATCATTATTTGCGAGATAATCGCCAATGCGACTACTAATTGACAACTAAATTTTTATTAATTACCTTTCTCATTAATGATTTTAAGAGTTGTTTGTAATTTCACATTTCTCGAAGCTGTTGCTCACTTGAACGTTTGACTGATGGAATGAATAATTTTTCAGCATGTCTCGCATGAACCGGACGGTTATGATGTACTGCCGAAATTTCGATTACTTGATTATATTGTGCAGTTTCGGACTGGTGACGCCAGAGTGGATGACATGATATCGAGTACGTTACCTTTAGACCTCTTGCATAATGGCGACAACCCTGTGCCCAGAGTGGGTTTCCGCCACCATTGTGCGAGCGAGCGCCGGATGCGCGTAGCAAGTTTTATGGGATATTCACAGTTCATCAGTCTGTGGTCATTAAACAGCTACAACTTTCGCAACAGAGCGCCATAGTGGAAACTGTCATGTCTGCTCGATCCATTCCACAGGGGAAGCCGTGCGGCTGAAATTTTACGGCCAGGAACGTATTATGGGTCGTCTGATAATCCAGTATATATAGGAGAAGGATGGATCACCTTTTACGAGGAGGTGGCGACATAGAATAGGAGGCGATCCGACCAAATGATAAACGTGGTCATTTCTGAATAGGAAAGGGGCGTGAGTCTCTCCTCTTAGGGCATGTATGTGGTGCAAGGGGAAAGAGGGCTTCATGACGAAGAAATAACGTTCAACGATGGGAAGAGACACTGTTTTAGATTTTGTACCTCGTTTGACTACTTTATTGAGACAAACAGGCTACATCAGCTTGTTGAACCAGACTTGCCATTAATAGAGAGTTTTAGAATAGGGGCCCCAATATTTTGGCGCCCCAAAGAGTTTTGCGGGTGTTAGCGTTGCGGCACGCAGGAGTACAGAGATTTAGAATACGGCTTTGCGTTTGCGGATAGCGTCTTGCGCTGACAGAGCGACTACGGCGTCTAAGAAAAACTATTAGAAATAATTAAATAAAATATACCATTTTATGATAGGAATAGTAATTTTGACTTGCGTGTATTCGCGTTTAATTACAATTTAGAGGTTATTTTTCAAGCAGGAAACAATTAGTTGCGCTTAGTTTTGAGCAACAAAACCAACTTCACGTGCCTTCACCAGCCAAGCTTAGCCGTGTTAGGCCTACGAGCCATAAAATCCACACTCGAATTCGGAATCAGTGGCGTCTAATGAATCAATCTTCATAACACACGCTATTTGAGAGAAAGCGATAACCGCAGTCACTTCTCCTAGCTTGCGAACTTCACGCGTTACCGCGAATCAAGCCCAGTTTGGTGCTAGGTTAGAGTCGTCGCTTCGAGGGGTGCCGCCATGTTTGTTGACGCAAAGCTTTTGGGACCGCTATTTGGGCTCCCGCTAAATCGGTGAAATAGCGTTCCCAACGCAAAACCCAAAGGCAGTTTGCGTCTCGCGCATGTGCAGTGGCTTCGACGCTATTTCTTTGGGGCCCCAACACGTTTGGGGCCCCTATTCTAAAACTCTCTAATATCTCCTGTAATGAAGGAGACGCGCCTCGTGTTTCCCATAGCAGCTCGGAGACGACGACAACGACCTGTGCTGTGATTAGCAAGAGAGCTCCGGCTGTTCGCTGCTGCTAGGCTGTTGTTTATTTGTTGCTCCTCACCTTTAATTAAACATCGCTACATTTGGTGGAGATTTCTGGATTGATTGATTGATTGATTGATTGATTGATTGATTGATTGATTGATTGATTGATTGATTGAAAACTTTATTATTCTACCGAGCTGGGGTGCCCGCCTCTTAACCTACACGTAGGTAGGGGGGTGGGGGGCGAGGACGAAGCAGTGCCCGCGCGTTGAGGACGGTGAGTCTTCACGGCCTCAACGGCCAGGTGGATCGCTCGACGCTGGTCGTCTTCAGCCTCGCTCTGAAGCAAGGCCTCCCAGGCTTCTCTACTGTCAATCTTTTCCTTGGCCCCTGGGGAGCCAGCATACTCCAGTATTATATGGTCTAGCGTACCTTTTTGCTTACAAATTTTGCAGACGGCGTCGTTATAGTCCCTCGTCTGTGTTAAGTAGATCCAGTGTGGTGATGTACTGTTTCCCTGGAGGCGCCGCCAAATTAGAGCGTCCTCCAGAGAGAGAGACCGATGCTGAGGCGGAAAGATTCTTCTTTCGGCTTTGTAATGATCTACAATTTCCCTGTACTTGATGATGCTATCTGTGATCCCTGGAACTGGCTGCTCTAGAGTTGCCCGGTGGTATAGAGTGCTCGGGCGAGCTCGTGAGCGGCTTCTTTGCCTGGAACTTCTTCATGGGCCAAAACTCAAATAAATGTCATGTAGTTTTGAGTAGAATTTGGAGGGCCTCTTCCGAGATTCTCCCTTTGTTAAAATTTCGGATAGCTAATTTTTTTATGCATGATATTACTACCACTTTTGTACCCACACAAGCGAGCGCCACTGCAACCTCCTCTGTTGTACAGGCGTCCTTCGTGCACATGGCGCACGCTATCTTAACGCACCCGTCGCCACCAACCACCGTCGATACCGCAGCCTCGTCTCTGCCGCAAGCGTTGTCCACGTACGCTACTTTATGCGCCGGTGTGTTTTTAAGTTTATTAGAGCCTTAGCCCTGTGAGCTTTCTTCTCTTTGTTGTAGATAGGATGCATATATTTAGGTAGGGGGGCAATTCGGAAGCGTTTACGCACGTCCAACGGAATGTCCTCCTTGCCAGTCGGTGCACCCTGTCACACTGGATCCCTATACCCATTCCATGATTTTTCTCCCTGTTTTAGACTGACCTAATCTTTCCAACTGAGACACTCGTACTGCCTCAGTCATCTCAACTAGCGTGTTGTGAACCCCCATTTTGAGGAGGAGGTCTGTCGAGGTCGAGTCTGGGAGCGCTAGGGCTCTCTTAACGCTCTTCCTAATGATCACATCTATTTTCTCCTTTTCTTCTCGTTTAAACACAAGATACGGTGTGGCATACGCTATTCGGCTGGTAATGAAGGCTTGCATGAGTCTGAGGAGGCTGTTCTCTTTGAGGAAGCGCAGCTCATTGCACAGATCGCCAGGCTCCAGCAAACTGCCACTGGCCGCAAGCTCCTAAAAAAAATAGGGCATAACACAGACGGAATAGAGGATCGGGCTGCTAGCATCCCAGACAGCGTTCGCCAGACACTGGAGATTAGCCCCCTACCGAGAAACATGGACCCGAATCTCCACGCCGCCACAAGGCAGGCACGAGCAGATTTCGTGGAACGAAACCTAGCCGCACTAGAAAATACAGTATACACAGACGCGGCCTTATACCCATGGGACCGCAACAATATAGAATGTTTAGAGTCGCGGCAGCAGTGGTAAACCACACGGGAGAACCAATTAGCTGCGCGAACCTGAGAAACTGCACGGTAACGGAGGGGGAGGAAGTCGCCGTAGCTCTAGCGGCGGCTGAAGGTTACCGCAGGAACAAATCTCTGATAATTCTCATGGACTCCAAAGCAACATGCAGGAACTACATACAAGGCAGAGTTAGTAAGGAAGCACTGAGAATCCTCCTCAAAACAGAGCCTCCTAACAAAAAGATAAAACATAGGATCTTCTGGATACCGGCACACACTGGGATAGAGGGCAACACAAGGGCGGGCCGCCTAGTTCGCGAACTCACGCACCGAGCAGGGCAGTCGGAAACCCTAGAGGCCCCCTTAACGGTGGAGCCGACGTATGCAGAAATACTTAACCACTACAGAGGAAGGAGACTTAAATACCCCCCACCCCACACATCGCTCACACAGCATGAGGCAGTAAGCTGGCGAAGACTGCAAGCATGCAGGTACGTTCTTCAACCTGCACACATTACACAAAATGTTCCCTACCCAGTACAGGGATACATGTCCGTGGTGCGGAACCCCCACGTTATACTACATCACGTGGGAATGCAAGCGTAATTTCGCACTCCATAAAGTAAATAACCCAAGTGCGGAACAATGGGAGGGTCTGCTCACCAGCAGCGAGCTCGCAGCCCAACGGGCAATTGTGCAGCACGCCTGCGAGGCAGCAAGACTCAGCGGTGCCCTGGAATAGGGGCGCCGACCTTGTGAAGCGGCCAGGACTCAAGACATGAAGACACCGGCCCACCGCCAATCTCTCTGAGATATAGAGAAATAAAGCTTTTCCATTCCATTCTCTTTGAGGCCCTTGCTTTTGAGTGCAACTCTCCTAAAGATCCCCGTGACCTGCGCCACATATCCTTCTAACTTCTTGATTGTCGTGAGGTTGCATCCATTTCTCAGGATATACATGCCCAGAATTCTGATTTCCTCCACCTTGGGAACCTCATTTCCGTTTACGAAAACATTGATGGGTCTCCTGCCCCCAGCGTTTGCTGGAATCCCTCAAGTCACCCTGGAGCTCCACAATCGTACGTTGCCCACCGTCACCATGACTGATGCGACCTACTTACCGACTGTACCCATGGCTGCCTCTGTCACTTGCACCGGCGTCCTCCGTCAGCGCGTCCCGGCCATCTTTTGCGGGACCGGAGAACATGACGTCGAAGACTGCATGGCTGTCCTCCTATGAACGTGTAAGCGCTCACAATAGGTGGGACGACCAATCTAAATTGAATAACGTCATATTTTACCTTGCTGACGTCACAAATCTATGGTTTAAAAATCACGAATCTGACATCCCCCCCCCCTTCTAGTTGTCCGCATTCAAGACACGTTTCGCCGAAGTGTTTGGCCTCCCCGCTGTCCGCAAGCTACGCGCCGAACAGCGTCTACGCCAGTGAGCACAGCAACCGGGCGAGACTTTCCCCAGCTATATTGAGGATGTCTTGAATCTCTGCACCCATGTTAATTCAACTATGGCGGAGGACGAGAAGATTAACCATATTCTGAAGTGTATTGAGGACGACGCGTTTCAAATGCTGCTGGCCAAGAGTCCAACCGGCGTTGCTGTACTCTTCAACCTGTGTCAGAGTTTCGACGAATGGCGCCGCCAACGTAACATCGCCCGCCAAAACGTCCCACTAGCTGACTCGGTCTCGGCCATTGCAGATTCCGCTGGCCATACCGATTCTTCTGCTCTCGTCCTTCAGCTGAAGGATTTCATTCGCGAGGAAGTGGCCCGCCAGCTGTCGCTGCTCCCTCTCAGCCAGGAGCCTGCCCCAACACTGACTCCGGCCGTGCAACAAGCCGTCCGAGCCCAAATATCTGACGCACTCCCCGTTCCCCGCCAGCTCCTGTGACGGCACCGCTTTGCTATGTTGAGTATACCCGCCGTTATTCACACCTCCGACACCACCGCTCTCTTATGCCGACTACTCGTCGCGGATCACACCTCCGCCTCTCAACTATGCTGCCGCTGTCGCACGGCCACCCCCACGGTCATATTCCGTCCCACCACCAACGCACTGGGTTCCTCCTGCTTCCGTTCGACTGCAGTCACCCCAGCTTCTTCGTCGAGCCGACACGTGGCGCACGCCAGACAACAGGCCTATATTTGCTTCGCCTGTGGCATTGCTGGTCACGTTGCACGGTTTTGTCGTCGTAACATGTCCTCGCACCGTGAAGCCTTCGACCAGTTTCCCTACGCACCACAACATGCCGCCGAGATACGCCGCCAAGATGCCGCTGACTCGCCGCTGGGACCCTTAGATAGCGACCGCCGTTCAGACAGTTGCCGTTCTCCGTCTCCACGTCGACGGTCGCTGTCGTCGGCCACCTACTGCCGAGGTAGACTGACTAGCGCAGTTCCGCAGGCAACAACTGCAAGGCCATCGAACTTTCTAAGGCCTCAATTTTCACCACAGAATGTCATTGACGTCCATGTCGAAGGAGCATCTGCTCAAGCGCTTATCGATACCGGGGCGGCAGTTTCCGTCATCCATGAAAATCTTTGTCGCAAGCTGAAAAATGTCACGGCCTCTCCATCTGGCATGGCACTCTGCACTGCAAGCGCGCAACGCATTCATCCTACAGCTTTATGCACCGCGCGTGTAGTCATCCAATACGTTTTCTACATCATCGAGTTTTTTGTGTTGCCCTCTTGTTCTCATGATCTCATCCTCGGGTGGGACTTCCTGTCACGTCATAGTGCCATTATATATTGTTCTCGCGCGCAAGTTCGCCACTATGTGACTCGCCATCGGTCGGCGCCGACCTCAGTGTTCCCAAAGTCTTGGTTGATGATGATACTGATCTACCTCCGGAGACGTCGGTGCTTGTGACCTGGTCGTGTACTGCCGTGCCAGACTCAACTGTGGCGTTTACGCCATCTGACATGCTTGCTCACCGTAAGGACTTATTTCTCCCGTTCGCCGTCCTCACTGTTAGGTCTGAATCCGCTTTGATACCCATCTGTAATCCGTACCGGTATCCAGTGACCATACTGCGCTGTGAGACCTTAGGATTTGTGCAAGCTGTCACGTGAATTGAAGACCTTGACGTTCACGATGGCGCCACCCGTTCACACCTGGACGCCGTAACTTCCGTCTCATCAACACCACCTTCAGCAGTTTTCGACAACGCCATTGCCGCAGACCTCTCGCCGTCTCATCGCACTCAACTTCTTACCCTACTGAACGAGTTCGTTTCGTCGTTCGACTGCAACGAACCATCCTTGGGTCGCACGACAAGTGTCTCTCATACTATGGGACACCGGTTCCCATGCCCCCTTGCGACAGCGTGCGTATCGCGTTTCCGCAGAAGAGCGCCGAGTTATCACGGAACAAGTGGACTACATGCTGCAGCGCGGCGTCATTCAGCTTTCTCAAAGCCCTTGGTTGTCACCTGTCGTTCTAGTGCGAAAAAAAGATGGCACCATTCGGTTTTGTATCGATTATCGCCGCCTGCACAGGATTACAAGAAAAGACGTCTACCCACTGCCTCGGATCGACGATGCTCTTGACTGTCTGCGAGGTGCCGCATGCTTCTCGTCTTTAGATCTCCCCTCTGGCTATTGGCAGGTTCCCGTGGCTTAGGCTGACCGCCCAAAGACAGCTTTGATCACTCCCGATGGCCTGTACGAGTTTAACGTTATGCCTTTCGGGCACTGCAATGCTCCCGCTACCTTCGAGCGCATGATTGATACTGTCTTTCGTGGACACAAGTGGAAGACTTGTTTATGTTGCCTGGATGACATAGTTGTTTTCTCACAGGATATTCCGACACATCTCGCCCATCTGCATGACATCCTGACCTGTCTCACTTCAGCTGGCCTACAGCTCAACCTCAAGAAGTGCCGTTTCGCTGCCCGAAGATTAACTGTTTTGGGTCACGTTGCCTCGAAAAATGGTATCCTTCCTGATCCCGACAAGCTTCGCGCAGTCGCCGAGTTTCCGAAGCCCACATCTATCAAGGCCCTGCGAAGTTTCATAGGCCTTTGCTCTTATTTTCTAGACTACGCGTGCAGAACTTCGCCTTTATTATCGCACCCTTGACGAAGCTGCTTACCGCAAGCAAAGGCATTTTCGCGTGGTCACCAGCATGCGATGAAGCCTTTCACAAGTTACGCGAGTTGCTGACTTCACCACCGATTCTTCGCCACTACGACCCAACTGCGCCAACAGAGGTTCACACCGACGCCAGTGGTGTCGGCCTTGGTGCGGTCTTAGCCCAACGGAAACCCACGAATGAAGAATACGCCATGCGTCAAACCAGCCGTACCCTTAAAGAAGCTGAGATGAATTACACCGTTACAGAGAAGGAATGCTTAGCCATCATTTGGGCATTGGGCAAGTTTCGTCCTTATCTCTACGGCCGTCCTTTCAGCCTCAGCACTGACCATCACGCCCTTTGTTGGTTCTCCTCCTTGAAATACCCGTCGGGCCGCCTCGGCCGTTGGGCGCTTCGCCTGCAGTAATATGAAATTCGTGTAGTAAACTGCTCTGGTCGAAAGCATTCCGACCCTGACACGCTCTCTCGCTCGCCAATGACACCTAATGTGGCTTCTCTTTCCGTTCCTTCTCCGACCTCAGACCCGTCGCTACTGACCGCTATTGACATGCCCTCCAAACAACGCAAGGGCCCATCGCTTGCGCTGCTGCTCGAATACCTTGCCGCTCCATCGGTTGTTCCTTCAACGCGAACGCTACGCCGTTAAGCAGCCCACTTTGCCCTGCGAGACAACACCCTATACCGCCGCAACTATATATATGCCTGACGGTCGAAATGGCTTCTGGCTATCTCTCGTCACATGCGCTCCGACATGTGCCCGTACTTCTATGCTGACCCTCAAAGCGCTCACGCCGGCGTCCTAAAAACATTCACAAGGCTGCGTCAACGATATTACTGGCGTGGAATGTATAGGTTTGTGCAGCAGTACGTTCGGTCATGCACCGCCTGCCAACAAAGCAAAACTCCCCCACTGTGCCTTACTGGCCCACTACAGCCGCTACCGTGCCCTGCTCGACCGTTCGACCGCGTAGGCATCGACCGCGTAGGCATCGACCGCGTAGGCATCGACCTCTATGGCCCGCTCCCATACAGTGGATGTGGAAACCCCTGGATTATTGTTGGCGTCGATCACCTGACGCGCTACGCCGAGACCGCGGCTCTTCCCGCCGCGACCGCGCGCGACATTGCGATGTTTATTCTTCGCAACTTCGTCCTTCACCACGGTGCTCCTCGAGAACTACTCAGCGATAGGGGTCGTGTCTTCATGTCAGAAGCGATGCAATCCCTCCTTCGCGAGTGCCAGATCATTCATGAATTCGCCGGAAGTCGACCGCGTATCACCCTCAAACGAACAGTCTCATGGAGCGCTTCAACCGAACGCTGGGCGGCATGTTCAGGATGTACATCTCGTCCGACCACACCAATTGGGACACCGTGCTCCCGTTCATTACTTTCACTTATAACACCGCGACACAAGCGACCAGCGATTTTTCACCTTTTTTCTCTTGTATGGGCATGAGCCTTCGTGTCCTCTAAATACTATCCTGCCCTACCTACCTGACGCTGCCGAGCGCACAACTATTTCAGAAGTCGCTCGATACGTTGAATATTGCCGCCGGCTGGCTCGTTGGTTACCAGCGAGGATCAGGGGCGTCAGAAGACAAGACGCGACAGTCATCAGGCCACGCCCACCTTCCCTGCTGGTTCCCTTGTGTGGCTATGGATACTACATCACATGCCTGGCCTTTCTTCTAAACTACTTGCGCGATACCACGGTCCGTACCAGATCAGCGACGCCTCCTCCCTTGTGAACTATATCGTTGAGCCCGTCGCACCATCGCCGGACCTTCTTTGTCGAGGTCGGGTGAACACCACGCGCACTCGTCGAGGTCAGACGTGCCTAAACACTGTTCGAGGGCACGTACTTCGGCCCGAACCGCCGCCCCCAGCGGGGGCCCCCGACGCACCGCGAGCGGCACGGCTCGCCCCGAGACGCCGACGACTCCGGCTCCCCAGCTCCGGAGAGACGCTCAGCCGCCGAGCTAAGCCTCACTCGGACTCCGCCACTCCGCCGGCGACGCCAGCCGTTAACATGGAAGTAACGGTTGAAGGCCACACCGTAAGTGCAGAAGAGCTTTAGTCAGACGATTGGACACCAGTTCTATATGAAGCCTATGCCTCCCGACCGGCCAATTCGCCGAAACCACCTCAACGCTCGGACAACGCTACCTCCGAGGCAGCAAACCCGAACGCCAGGAACGCGGCGCCCGAGGCAGCAGCCGCAACTAGCAGCGGCAAGACGCCGGCCCGCCTACCACCTGCGACCAAGGAGGCTCGCCTCACAGTGCAACGCATCAAGCAACTGCCGCCACTCCCACCCAACGCTATTAGAGTGGTCGTTCGCCCGCGAGGTGAAGTGCGACTCCTAGACATCCCAACACCTCGACTCACAAAGGCACTGCAGACCCAGCTCCAAATCACTTTACTGGATGACTTCTGCCTTCGCATCCACCCGACCAACAATACTTTCACCATGGCAACAACACATTTCCCAACAGCCGAGACTCTGAAGACGCTGACCTCCCTCACCATTGGAGACCGAACCTATACCGTGCGCAGCTTACGTGGCACCCCCACCGTGGGCTACCAGAGGAGTCATCACAAACGCCTATGACGACGAGACCCCAATGCAACTCTACCAAGACCTGGTCAGAAGAAATCCAGAGCACACCATATTAGCAGCCCGACGCATGGGAAAGACGCACTCCATCAGTTGATGTTCGCCTCGATGTCAGTGAGGGAAACTTGAAGATATTATGGATGTCGCGAAGTCACGTTACAGTAGGCAAGCCAGTGACGCTGATTGCAATGGGGTTAACTGTTTATTAAGATAGAATATGCAAGCGATAGAAAGGAAAGTATTTACACGGACATCACTACGAGTAACATGTTAGAATTTTGGTCTTCTTTCTTAGCCGAATCTACACCGAATCCCCACCAACGGCCCCGCACGCACCTAAAAGCATTCCCAGCAACCCCCTCACCCCATCGTTCGTCCAATCACACTGCGGTGCGCGCAGTGTGCACACAACGGGGCTCCAAGGTGACACTATCGGGAGTTCCAATACGTCCAGGTCGTTGCCACAAATCCCTTGCAGTGCAACGAGTCCCCTTTTGTCTCACAACCTCGCAAAAAAAACACACTTCCCGAAGAAAGCACTTCCGCGTTCTGTTCGGGCATCTGGACAGCTTGCGAATGTCTCGGCACAGTGCGGTTAAGCGACGAGGAGCTGACTTCAAGGCCAGGGCATTGCTTCCGCGAACCGGGTGGCGGAAGCCCGACACACAGTCACCCCTCCTACGCGCTCTTCGTAGCCCGAGGGTCCCCCACCCACGATGCTATAAGTCGCCGCCGTCTTGGTGTCGAACCACTCGTCTCCTTTGACCACCCCGCGCGACAATTGCATGCAGCTGTCCGCACAAACGACGCCGACTTCACTCCATCCTAATCACCTTCGACGCAAGCGCAGTCCCAAACTCCATCAAATACATGGGAGCCATCCACCGCTGCACCCAATACCGCGGCACTCCGGAAGCCTGTACAAATTGCAGACAACCGGGTCACCGTCATGACGTATGCCCAAGCCCCAAGACCAATCTTTGCCCCCGCTGTGGAATACAACATCCACAACAAGAACGTCCTTGCACGCCTAATTGCATTCTGTGCGAGGGCCCTCACCTTACCGGCACGGAATCCTGCAAGGGACGAAACCTTCACCAGACACGGAAACAGCCGAGCCACCCACAAACGCGGCATCAAGAATTGATCACATCCGGGGACAATTTTCCCCAGTTGTCGCCCAACCAACACAAGCAAGCCTGGGCAGCGCCGTTGAGGCAAGCCTGGGACACTCCCCTCTCTACTCACAAGCACATGCCATCCATGACAGTGACTCCCAATCTACAACACGCCCTTGCAACATCCCAGGAGAAGGCAGCGGCGGCCAAAGCAGAAGCCACAGCAGCCCGGAAAGAAGCCGCCGCCCTTCATCAACATATCGCCAAACTGGAAACCCAGATAAGTGCTCTTGCCTCTGGATCTCCCATTCCACCTGCCCGCGCTCCTGCTGCATCCCAGCCTCCCACCCCCAACCCACCCACCGCCCATACCTTACCCAGTCACTCCAACTCTACTTCCTCTCCTGATTTGCTAGCAATGGAAGCTGACACCGAACCCTCCGCAAATTCAACTCCATGCACAGCATGCCCACTCCCTCCACCGCTACCTCACGAGACGACATTCCAACCCTGCTTGAGTCCTTTGCTGCTCGCTTTGAGGCAAAATTGCAGGCCGCTATTACTCACATCAACCAGGAATGTGCAACCCTCAAAAACGCGGTAATCCACATAACACAAGACAATACTGCTTTTAACCAACGATTAGACGTGCTAACCCAAGGCTTCTCTGACCGATGTAGCGATCTTGAGTCCCAGCTCCATTCTTACTCAACCGCCCTCCCGAAGCGGGACCCCACCCCAAATAGACGCAAGAAGGCTAAAGCAACGGAAGGAAACGACAACCCTATGCCTGTCATAGCTCACGACTCCCACCCTCCCATTATTCCTTCCCCTGCTATCGACTCTCATGATGGAAGCTCCAAACCATAATCTTACACTCTGGCAGTGGAACTGCCGGGGCTTTCGCCAGAAGCGTCATGTGGTCCACCAACTGCTGTCCTGCGCAACGGGGCCCGACATCCTTGCCCTGCAGGAACCCTCCAGCCCACTTACCCTCCCTGGCAATACCCCTATTCTGCCCACATCCCCCCTACCCTCCCGGGTAGCCTTTCTAGTTAGTCGCTCAATCACCACCATCTCCCATACCCTACCGATTCAAGACATTGATCACCTTCTAATTGAGCTTGTGCCGCAACACGCTCGAGCGAACAGTCTCTTCATCCAAAATGTATATAGCCACCCAAAGTGCCTA
Organism: Dermacentor albipictus; assembly: GCF_038994185.2. NCBI lineage: Eukaryota > Metazoa > Arthropoda > Arachnida > Ixodida > Ixodidae > Dermacentor > Dermacentor albipictus. The sequence continues at coordinate 83,146,493 of NC_091821.1, forward strand.
CAAAGCAACTTCGAACGCCTATTTACACTTGCGAAGCGCATAGCAAACAAGTGTCCCTTACCCGTTGTAGGAGACTTTAATGCCCCGCATACGGCCTGGGGTTACCCACATGACACACCGAAAGGCCGTCGTGTGTGGTTAGCAGCGCAACAAGCCGGTCTCTCTACTCACCGACCCCACCTCTCCTACACGCACGGGAACCAGCGTCTGTAGAGACACTACGCCAGACCTTACGTTCGCACATCGCCTCCCTCACGCCACATGGTGCAACACGCAAGAGAATTAGGGTAGTGACCATTGCATCATCGAAATTCTCTTAAACATTCAACTACCCCGCACACCTCCCAGAGGCTTCACTTTCACGAGGTGGGACTCTTTCCGATCATGTAGAGCAGCCCGCACCTCCGCCCCCAACAAGGACATCACCGAATGGTCCAAACAACTACAGAGTGATGTCCGACTCGTAACTCGTCCCCTATGGGAGGACTACCCCAGCGACACAGTTGACTCCCACCCCTACATTTATGGGAAGCTAAAGCAAGCCTAGAACGACGCTGGCAAAAGCAGCGTTGGAACTGGACACTTAGACGCTGCCTCGCCCGTCTCAATAAAGAGATAGAGACACACGCAGTGACTCTTTCACGACAAAACTGGGAGTCACTATGCAACAAGCTAGATGGCAATATGAGTTTACCTCAGACCTGGAACCTCTTTAGACACTTAATAGACTCCACACAGTCTAAGGCTACACAAAGACACAACCTCACCAAACTCATACATACTTCCGATACACCTCCATTGGAACTCCTCCAAGAACTTCGAAATCTGTACTTCCCCACACACCCTCCTTTAACACACCCCGACTATGCAGGCCCCCCTAACGACTTCCTCGACCAACCCATTACAGAAGCAGAAGTTCAGGCTGACCTCCAGAGACTTAACACGTGCTCAACCCCCGGGGACGGGGTACACTCCGGAATCTCGACACCGAATCCATTACAGCCCTTACCGAATACTTTAATGGGTGCTGGCAAAAGGGCACCCTCCCATCGCAATGGAAAGAGGCCAAAGTCGTCTTCATACCTAAACCCGGGAAACCTCTGCTCACCTCTAACCTCAGACCCATCTCTCTGACATCTTCGGTGGGCAAACTGATGGAACACGTACTCCAGACCAGGCTCTGCCGTTACCTAGAAAGCAATGATCTGATGCCCACCTGCATGTTTGGATTTCGTCCTGGACTTTCCACACAGGACGTCTTCCTACAGCTAAAACATCACATTCTAGATTCCCAAACCAACGACACCAAAGCTATTCTATGTGTGGATCTTACTAAGGCATTTGACAACGTTACACACTCAGCTATCCTACAAAACCTTACAACCTTGGGAGTCGGAGCCAGGATGTACAACTACATCCGAGACTTCCTCAGCCACCGCACAGCCACACTTACTTTCGGTGACCACAGCCTCCCAGGTATCACACTCGGGGCACGAGGTACGCCCCAGGGAGCCGTCCTTTCCCCTATATTATTCAATATAGTACTCCTTCACCTACCCCAACAACTAGCTCAAATCCCCGACATCCATTTTAGCCTCTACGCCGACGACATCACTGTATGGACAAACCGAGGCAGTAACGCCGAAATAGAACAACACCTATAATTGGCACTAACCACCATCGACACATATGTACGAGAGCGTGGCCTGACCTGCTCCCCCTCAAAATCGGAGCTCTTTCTGTACCGCCACAAGCAACACGATTCAGTCATTCCTCCCATCACCCTTACGCTAGGTACTCACCCCATCCCACTAGTATCAAAAATCCGAGTGCTAGGGCTAGTTATCCACTCTCATGGCGCGCACGGAGAAATCATAAAAACTCTCCAAACACACGCTCAACAGACCACCCGACCACCCGACTGGCTTACGTGAGGAAAACACGCTTCGCCTCACCCAGGCTTACATAATAAGCCGCCCCGCATATGCTCTTCCTTATTTACCCCTTCGACAGAAGGAGAGAGATCGGGTAAACGCGCTCCTACGGAGTTGCACGAAAGCATCTCTACGCCTTCCTGCCAGCACATCCAATGACTGACTCCTCAATCTCGGTGTCCACAACACCTTTGAGGAACTCAGAGAAGCTACCTTTACGGCACAAATATCCCGTCTGTCTAACTCAGAGCCTGGCCGCACTCTGTTATCCCGATTAAGCCTAACCCCAATTACACACCCTACCGAGAGGGTCCCCCTTCCTCCTATCCTCCGCTCTAACCTCAACATCCCCCCTGTCCTCAAGAACATGAACCCTGAGCGAGACGGGAACCGCTGAATAGCAAGGGCTCGGGCCCTCCACAAACAGTATGGCGAGGACCATGAGGTGGTCTACGTGGACGCAGCGTCAGGCTCCCGTATGGCCCTAGCGGTAGCCGACAATCGAGCAAAGCTTCTAACCTCCAGTTCAATCATCACCAATTCCACCACAGAGGCAGAAGAGGCAGCCATCGCGCTTGCTCTCATCTCTTCATCTGCCACCAAAATTATCACTGACTCCAAATCCGCCATTCTCAACTATGCCAATGGCTACATATCCCGCACCGCTGCGCGCTTACTACGCTTCTGGCAGCCCCGGCGCCGCATAACCCTAATCTGGACGCCAGCACATGCTGGCCTCCCCGGCAACGAGGAGGCTCACTCCTTCGCCCGAGGTCTCACATTCCGGGCAGTGGGAGCCGAGCCCCCTCTACGGACCGGGGAGTGCCTGCTCTCCTTCCGTGATATTTTCTCGTACTACCGGGACAAACGAAGGGAATACACACCCCCAGCCCCATCCTTCACCATAGAGCAGGCCGCACACTGGCGTCGACTACAAACTCGGACTGCTCCATACCCCATACTACTACATGCCAGATACCCAGACCAATTCCCCTCAACATGCAAACTTTGCGGCAAACCAGGAGACTTCCTACACACCCTCCTCACATGCCCCACCTTCGCTCATCCCCCATCACCTGCGTTGGCGGGGTCTTACTGGGAGACTCGACCTGCACTTCCGCTCAAGACCAGTGCCGGATCATCTCCAGTGCAATAAGAAGGATTGCGCTTCAAGGACTCTCCTTCGCTTTGTAAGGGTGTCCCCTCATAGTAAGGGAGCACTCAAGTGCCATGTAGGGGGCTTCGCCCCCACCATTCATATCATTGGCAATAAATGTTTCTACCACCACCACTTGCCGAGGTCGGGAGACAGTGCATGTTAGCTGGCTGAAGCCTTATTTAGACCCCCTCATCTTCTCTGCTCCCTGAGTGGCCAGGATGGCTCCGTTTCATACCCGAGGCCAATGTAATGAAGCAAACGCGCCTCGTGTTTCTGATAGCAGCTCGGAGACGTGGTTAGCAAGAGAGTTCGGACTGTTCGCTGCTGCTAGGTTGCCGTTTATCTGCTGCTCCTCACCTTTAATTAAACATCGTTACACTTCCAAGAGATCGCCTCCCGAGACATTTGCAACATGTCCAACTAAAAAGCGCCGGCCGAAGCTCTTGAATGACTACTTGAACTGTTAATGTCTGCCCTCACTACTGGTTCGAGTGAAGATGCAAGGCGTCAGATCTTCAGGGTAAATTCAAGCCGACCAGCAGTGAAGTCAGGTCTGCTTAGCAGAAATCACAAGACTAGCCCCAGTTTGGAGATATCTGTCCAAAAAAGCTCATAAAAATGAATTTGCGTTCCAGCTAATATTATCTCCAACTACTTGATGCGCGTATTTCTTTCTTTCTTTTTCTTTCTTTTTTTGAGGGGGGGCAGTTAACTGGAACGCTAGTTTTGCATAACAACTTCAGGCCGAATACCTGGAAAGTGGTGCAAGTCTTAGGATTTATGCGGTAAGCAAACGAGACTTCACTGTTGCTAGGCTTCAAGTTTGCAGTTGCAGCCAGGCACGTACCCAGGGGGGGGGCCCCGGGGGGGCCCGGGCCCCCCCCGAAATCAAGTGGCATACCCCCCCCCCCTCCCCACCCACGCCACCACTCCTCACACATTCCTAAAGCGCCGCCAGATCAATGTTGAGACTTGGCAGCTGTTCATCGGTCAGCATTATGCTGCCTTTTACATTCCTTTTAGATGGCGGTAGTTATCGGCATCTCTTGTAATGTGAAGGACAGTTTTCTCATAAATTCCGCACCCGCGCGATTAACTCAAGATGCGTACAGTTGTCACCACCTATTCAACCGTCACGCGCATAGCTGTTGCTTTTGTTAGTTCAACCTTCGTTGTTCAGGCTGATCCTGGGACCAGGAGAGGGATGCGGCTGTTACTCAGCTGGTCTGTACTCTCATGGAACGAGTTGCGGCTGGAGAAAACGTCAATTGCGTTTAATTTTTCCCTTTGCTTCATTATTTCCTTGAGTTACGGCTCGCCGCGACGCTGGCAGATGCCCGGAACCATATACACGTGATATGAGTTAGATAAGGTGGAAATAAAATAATGTGAAAAAGCGTCCATCATGAAACCCTGCAATATCCCTTAAACCCATAAGCAAGATTACTGTCTCCCGTTACCTAGTCTGTTTTTCCCTAATTGTATAGCACTTTTCGTGCAAAATTGGCAACTGGAAACAAAAATCGCAAGGAGTTGAGAAATTAAGCGATCTACTAAGGGAGAGAGCCAAGGCAACAACCAAAATGCAAGCAAAAGCGAATAATAAAAAAGTTAACCGTTGTTTATGAGAATATTTATGGATCAACATCTTTTTATTTGAAAATAAAGTAGAGAAAACGCCGCCGGAAGTGGAGAACAATTACTTGTTTTGAATGACGCTTCTACAGTTATCGGCCGAACCGCCTCACGTAGCCACTTCTCTGCTGTGCTTATGTGGGTGTTTTTCTAACCGTTCGCGGTGAGCGCAGTACGTCTAGAATCGCAGAGTCCTGCGCTCTACGCGGTTGTATGGGACTGGCGGACGCACAGCGTTACGCAATTCTCGGAACTTTCAAAACTGATCAGCAAGGCGAAAATAACTGATATTCGAAACTATAACATGAGAAAGACTGAAGAAGCCGTAAAAAATGAACGCAGCCAGAAATCAGTTAAAAAGAAACCTGGCATAGGACAAACCATGATGTATGCACTAAAAGATAAGAAGGATACCCCGTAGCAATATCATCAGCAATCTCGAAGATATAGTAAAAGCATCGGAAAAATTCTAAGCTGACCTGCATACAATACCCAGAGGAGTCACGACACCTCACTTAGAAACAGTAATGAACAGGATACAGAAACTCTCCTATAACTAGCGATGAGGTCAGAAGGGCCCTGCAAGACATGAAACGATGAAGAGGGGGAGGAGAAGGTGGAATAACAGTCGATTTAATCAAAGATGGAGGAGACATAATGCTTGGAAAACTGGCGGCTCTTTATACGAAGTGTCTATCGACTGCAAGGGTCCCAGAAAACTGGAAAAATGCAGACATTATACTAATCCACAAAAAAAGAGACGTTAAAGAATTGAAAAAATATAGGACCATTAGCTTGTTCCGAGTATTATATAAAATATTTAACAAAATAATCTCCAATAGAATAAGGGCAACACTGGATTTTGTCAACCAAGCGAACAGGCTGGCTTCAGGAACAGATAGTTTACAATGGATCACATCCATGTCATCAATGAGGTTATCGCGAAATATGCAGAGTACAATAAGGCTCTCTATGTGGCTTATATAGATTACGAAAATGCGTTTGATTCAGTAGAGATACCAGCAGTCATAGAGGCACTACGTAATCAAGGAGTACAGAACGCTTACGTAAAACGCTTGGAAAATATTGCTACATGCGTGTGGTATTTGTTTGTTTGAACGAGGCGCGTGGGCGCCATCACTCTAGAAAAGAGGTGGAAGAACGAACTGGGCTCGCGCTGTGAATCTAGCTGGTCAGCGCTGCAACCGTTGTTGTAAATATAACCTGTAAATAGTTTTTCGTATTACTGACTCGTCCTTCGCGTAAGAATATCTACAGAGGTTCTACAGCTACCTTAATTCTACACAAGAAAACCAGGGAGATACCTATAGAGAAAGGGGTCAGACAGAGAGACACAATTTCTCCAAAGCTATTCAATGCGTGCTTAGAAGAATTGAAGCTATTAAACTGGGAAGGCTTAGGAGTAAGGATCGACGGCAAATATCTCAGCAACCTTCGGTTTGCCGATGACATTGTTCTGTTCAACAACAATGCAGACGAGTTACAACAAATGATTGGAGACCTTAACAGAGAGAGGGCAAGAGTGGGGTTGAATATTAATATGCAGAAGATGAAGATAATGATAAATAGCCGGGCAAAGGAACAAGAGATCAGGATCGCCAGTCGGCCACTACAGACTGTGAAGGAGTACGTTTACCTAGGTCAATTAATCACAGGGAACCCTGATTATGAGAAGGAAATTCAAAGAAGAATAAAAATAGGTTATCGCATACGGCAGACATTGCCTGCAGCTCCTGACTGGAAGCTTACCAATATTATTGAAAAGTAAGGTGTGCAATCAGTGCATTTTGCCAGTGCTGACCTATGGGGCAGAGACTTGAGAGCAAGTTAAGGACCGCGCAAAGAGCGATCGAACGAAGATTGCTAGGCATAACGTTAAGACAGAGAAAGAGAGCGGTTTGGATCAGAGAGCGAACGGGTATAGACGATATTCTAATTGACAGGTCATGTAATGCGCCGGTTAGATAACCGTTGGACCATTAGGGTTACAGAATGGGTACCAAGAGAAGGAAAACGCAATCGAGGACGACAAAACACTAGTTGGAGCGATGAAATTAGCAAATTCGCGGGCGCTAGTTGGAATCGGTTGGCGCAGGGCAGGGGTAATTGGAGGTCGCAGGGAGAGGCCTTCGTCCTGCAGTGGAAATAAACCGTGATTATTATTATTATTATTATTATTATTATTATTATTATTATTATTATTATTATTATTATTATTATTATTATTATTATTATGAAGGTGGTGGCCCCCCCCCGAAAAAAAATCCTGGGTACGTGCCTGGTTGCAGCATAAGTAATAAAGAACTTGCGCAGAACCTATTTCACGATGACTGTCGACGGTAATGCGTTAGCATTGAATTAATGCAGTGACACAACGTACTGTCAGAGTCGAAGCGAGTTATATGTATGAGGCGTGTACAGCAGCGGGACTCTCCTATGGCACTTCTCTAAGAACACTACGCGCCACCTAGCGCTGCCGCCACGGAGCCTGCGCGTGGCGTCCAAAATGCATGGCGTGCCGGTGCGTGCACGTAGAGAAACGCGTCACGGAGCGAATGAGTTCCTCTCTCGCGTTTTTTTTTTTTTTTCTGGACAGCCTACGCCGTTCAGTGGCATTGCCGAGAAGTCCGCACGTGGCCTCCGAGACGAGGGGCGTGGCACGCCGGTGTCTGCGAACGCTGAGAATTGTTCCCTCGCTTGCCGCACACTCAGTGGCACATACTCAGTGACTCAAGTTGGCGAGAGGTTTATTGAAGAGCGGCAAATAACCCAGTGCATTCATGGCACAGCTCGCAAAAATGTTGGCGTGAAAGAAGTTTTTTGAAAGCGGCACATACCCAGTGCATTTGTGGCGCAGCCTGCTAATGCTTCGGTTTGCTGTCCATGCGGAACTCTTGTGACGTAGGTTCAATTCTGCTCAGCATCGGTGAAATTTAAGGGATCTTTTTCGTCATTGTAGAGCAGCCAATTTCCTGGTGGCACATACCCAGTTACCTCAGTTGGCTTCAAATACGTTCATTGAAGAGCGGCTGTTACGTTTAACCCTGTGCGGCAATGAATGGAATGGATGCCAAACGCCTGAGGCACGACATGCCTAATCATCACGCTCGTCAACATGAAGACTTGTCCGTCGGGTGTGTGCGGCGGGATTATGGACCAGTGTAAATCCTACTGTCCTCCGCTCAGCACCTCTACGCCAGGGAGGGCTTCTCTCCGAATTCTCTGTGTGAGCTGACCCGATGTGACATACGTCCACCACCTCTACGCCAGGGAGTGGCTTCTCTCCGAATTCATCTGTGTTAGAAGACCCGACGTGACCTACGCTCAACCCCTCTACGCCAGGGAGTGGCTTCCCTCCGTATTCCTCTGTGTAGGTTGACGCGATGTGTCCTGACAGGGCCCGCTACAAGGAAGCAAGAGAGAATGAGGTTTCCCGGTTGGTGGAGGGCATAAGAAGGCCAGGGAGACGGCACGTGGAGACACATCTTCTCTGCCCTTGCGTGCAGGAGCACGTATGCCGAACGTTTCTGTACTTTTATTTGTCTCGAAACGCACTGCTCACCCGTAATGATGTCTTAAACTTCTGTTATTATTTTTGCATCACCTTGTCTTCCCTGCCGAATGCTCTTCGATGGCCACCATGCAGGCCTGGTTCGAGCTCCAAGCAGACGCTGTTGAAGGTCGCCGGAACCCCGTCCCCATAACAATTGGTGGCAGCCTTAACACGGCACACACCTACCGACACATACCCAGTGACCCAAGTTGGCATCAAAGAGGTCCACTGAAGACCAGCATGGACCGAGTGGCACAGACCCAGTGCTCCAAGTCGGCGCCAAGTGTTTCTTCGAACAGCGGTGGCTACCCAGTCCCGCAACTACAGCGGGACTGGGTAGGACGGGTGATCCCCTGGTGAACTCCTGCAAGGAAGGCGCCTTCGCGCCAACCTCCCGGACTTCAGTGCTGTGATTGCGACCGACGTCAATAAGCATAGTCCAAAACAACCTGGAAGGCCTTTGCCTCCTCTCCAAAGGGGCACCATCGTGAGGCTAAGATACTGCATGGTCCCGAAAAGCTCAAGTGATGGGTATGCCCTACCCAAGATCTTACCTGGTAAAAACAGAGGACCAGAAGCTCCTCGGGCGCAACCGTCGTCACCTACTGCAAACCGGCGAACGGCGCTTAGATGCAAGCGATGACTACATCGATACCACCCCAGCGGAAAACGACGTTGGTTACCGTTCCATAGCGACAGCTCCAACCACGCAAACAGTCACGCGTCAACCACCGACAACGGGCAACCCTTCGACCCCGGTTATACCACCGCCAGCTTTGAGAAGGTCGACCCGAACCGTGAAGCCACCGCAACGTCTTCATTATGACGAACTTTTGAATCAAGTGTCTATAATCCTTACTTGTGGTGAGATGAAGTTTCAACAACTTTTTAGGAAGATATACCATTTATTTGTTACCAGAAAGGGATGTATCCGACAAGGCAACTGTAGCATGACTGCGCACCCTAAATGCGCAGATACTCTCGGCGCACGGTCCCGCGCCTATATAATCAAATGCTTGAATAAAGCAATCGTACTTCTTGTTCTGGCTATCATGCTGTTGCGTCGTCCTTGCTAGTTACAAAGAGGAGCTCGTTACGGGAAAATTAGCAGCACCCATCATCGCGTGGGAACCGTCCTCCGACTATCTTCCCAGCGTGGCTGTCGCATTGTACTCCTGCGCGTGACCAACAATATGTTGTCTACGGAAGTCATAACACTAACGAGACAAAGGAAGACATGGCTGAAAGAAAAGCTAAAAAAATGCTAGACGCTAGTATAATCCACCCTCATCGTTAATTACAGAGCGCGAGGCTTGAGCAAGAACAGACAGAAAAAAAGGGACAGTGGGGCTTGTCCCGTCCCTTCTTTTCTGTCTGTCCTTGTTCTAACGTCGCCCCATAGGAAGACGGTAGCCTCAAATCGTGAATCAACTATGGAGTGATCAGAAGCCCATCCTGGTCATTGTCCCACGACGATGCAACGCGGCTAGAACTCAAGTCTCTCTTTTCGCCCACGAGTACATCCGTATACACCCAGATTTGGCTCAGCAATGGAACAAGCAATGTCAGATAACCTTCGAGTGCACCCAGCACGCCTTCACGCCGGTATATCGAGGAAGGTTCCCTTAGAAAGCCTGACCCAAAACTGCCATCACACCTGTTACACCTCCAACAGGTGGCTGACCTAGTCCCCCGAAAGCGTTTTATATCGCGTCCAATGGCAAAGCATGTGTGAGCAAAACATCGATTTCTGTGTTTAGCACATAGGAGAAGTTTTTGCGCGGCATGTTTCGTTACATATTTCATATTGTCTTTCCTGTTTCTGCATGCTGCTCAAACCATAGTGATTGTTTGCCAGTGTGCGTCTGTCCCTTGTTAGGGTTGGCGTCTGACACCACGTGGCGAAAGGAATTTCATCCTACCATCTTCGTCGAAATGAGGCGTGACTTCTCCTGCGATGGATGGCGTCCCGCACCTTGTGCACAAAGAACTTTCTCTCACTCGACCTTCTTCCCCCAGGCTTCGTCGAAATGAAGTGTGATCTCCTAATTCGCCATGACCGTTTCGAGTGTCTACCTGTCTGCCGGAAGCCCCGCAGTGTACAGGCCTCCTGTGTGTGCGTGTGTGTGTGTGTGTGTGTGTGTGTGTGTGTGTGTGTGTGTGTGTGTGTGTGTGTGTGTGTGTGTGTGTGTGTGTGTGCGTGTGTGTGTGCGCGCGCGAGTTTAGAGAGGCCCTTTTTTCGAATTGGACTTAGAAGAGAACTTCCACGAACACGCAAAGCGCAGAAGAGGCGGACAGGCGTCTACAATTCCAGGAGGCGTGACGACTTCTTCCTTTCAGCAGGCTCGGTATAACCAGAGGAGGAGGGGCCCTCTTTCTGTGCCGGTCACGTGACATCGACGGAAGCAAGATCGCGCCCACGATTGTAGAGCCTATTTAAGGGGCTCCGAAATGTACTTTTAATCACTTCATACTCTTCTCATTTTCTTTCATCTACCTTTGAATAAACCGTGCAAGTTTCGCACTAGAAAATCGTCTCGCCCTTGCTTGGTCGCTATGGTCCATCGAAGCTCGACGTCGGTCGAGCTTCGATAGGCAGGGGCCGCTAGTACTCGGCAGCAGTGCGATACGCTACCCTGGAGCACGCAACACCCTCATCAACACCATCATCAGCACAGTGAACAAACTAGCCTTCTTGCATCCCGCACCGCAGATCAGTGGGAAGGTGTCCTTCGCGACGGTACCTCCGAGGTTCGCCGGGCACGGGCCATTGCCAAAGACGTCATACGAGCCCCGGAATTGGGACCCCTTCCCAATTTCGCCTTACCTGTCAATAAAGATGTTTTCATCATCAGCAATGACTCTCATGATGCTCCCCAAAAGTATGTGAGCAATCAGCCTATCCCACCTTTTGTGCGTGATATAGTCATAGTTGTTCTTAGAGAAAAGATTTGTTCTTGGACAAAATACGAAGGAATGAATGCAGAGGAACCGAAATTTAAAATATTTGTACATAAGTGACGCTGGCCTCTCTTAGGAAACTATACGAGGACACGAAGAGCGACAATGCTGGCTCGCGTACGAGGCTAATTTTACATAGAACAAAAAGTATTCGTATGCTCGACATACGATAATGAAAACAAGTTGAGACGACATGCGCTGTTGCACTAACTTTGGTGTTCAATTTTCGTTACCGAATGAAGACAACTGCTCGTGAGAGTCTCTAGGCTCCGTGGCTGCAGAGAGTTCGCTGGGAAGCGACAGCGAATAACATCAGAGGTCACGCTCCAATGTCACTATTTGGGATGCGTGACCAAGGCTGGCGTTTCATTTTGTTTATTTACATGAAACGCAGCTTTCTTCTTTTTCTTTTTTTTTTCCAAAAGCACTGCTCCTTATCCCCCTCTCTAAAGTCTCTTTTCTGTCCGTCTGATAGTGGGGGTTTGGGGTGAAAGCTTCATGCCGTGTATCTTGTTTGCGTCTCCGCCTCCCGAGGGCATGCTGTAAAACATAGATTTCCAATCCCAGCCTCAGGAAAACGCCCACAGCCAAAAGGATCAGAGAAGAAGCTGTAAACTGCAAATCTCAAGCGCCGCGCAGAGCAGTTTTAAAAACCCGCCGGTGCGGGCGCCTCGCCCAACAGGTTTCGGCGCCGGGGACGCTGTGACCCCCTCGTTCTAGCCGGGGGAGAAAACGTCCGAGCACTCTTCGCCGCACCCCGCGCCCCTCTTCCTCTGTGGCGGCACGAGGGGGCGCGTGGGCTGTGGTGGCGATCTTGGCCGAGCCGAAACGACAACAAGGCCCGCGCACTGTTTGCGTCTCTCCCCGCGACTAGACTACACGTGTGCCGCAGGTGCGCCTCCCTCGCGGCGGGGCGGTCTCTGCAAGTGTCGCTGCCGAGCTGAGAGCCCACTTTGCACCAAACAGCTCGAGTCGTCGCGGAGAAAATGCGCGTTCCCGGTTTACCAGAGGAAGGAACCACCCTGAAATTTTACAATGTGAACAATTTCTCGCATCTACAACGAAAATACAGAGAAAAGGCGGCGCCATGACTGAAATGAAAGCTCACGATACGTTGTCATCCGCTGACAATCTGTCCCGCGCCGTCCCAGAGATCTGTTCCGCTCGTTCTATATCGTAACCAACCATTGCGGCTTTCTGGCTATGACTTTCTGCTGCTGAGCCAGAGGTCGTGCGTTCGACTACCGGTCGCGTCGGCCACATTCCAACGGGGTCGACATGCTAAAACGCTCGTATACCATGCTTTGGATTCACCTTAAAGAACCCGAGGTAGTGGAAATTAATCCGGAGCACCCCGCTACCGCGTATATCATACATAACCCGTGAGCTGCTTTGGGACGTTCAAACCGAGTTTCCTCCCCATCCTTTTTTTATTCGAAAGCATCAAATTGCCGATTTAGCGAAAATGCCGGCGTCTGTCGTCTGGACAAGCGAAAAACGGCACCAAATTCCCATTGGCTGCGACGCCACGTCACGAGCGCGCCTCGACGGAGCACCGCGGGCGAAAGGGGACACCTGCGAAACGAGCAATGTTTTCAGCGATGAACTTTACTGATCTGCATGTGTATGTTCGGATGAAATTTCAAACCGAAGCCTCCAGATGCATCAATCCAAAAAGGATTTCTCCAAATCTAGTGGCGTTGTAGGGTAACCTTAGGGCCATTCATTTTCGAGGTGAGTACTTCTCGCTTCTTGAGCCCGAGCTCGTCAGCTGCGAGCTCGCCGTCCAAAGAAGGATGGTGGAGCACGCTAGGGACGCGGCCAAACTCAGTGGAGCCCTGGACTGAAGGACCACCCGTACTGAAGAGGCTTCCCTTTGACGAGAAGACAGCGTGACGAAGAGAAGACCTCGATCCGCGAGAATTCCATTTTATGCTTCAATAAATGTTTCTCTCTCTCTCTCTCTTTCTCTCTCTCTCTCTCTCTCTGAGCCCGAGCCATATATAAAAAATCGCATTATACAAAATTTCTTCCCGAAAAGCCACCTTGCATAAAACAGCAAGTCGTCAACTGGCAGAGTAGCACAACTGATCATCCAGTAGGCGTAGCCACAATTTCATTGCATTTACGCTGCAGAGCACTGTCGACGAGCTGTGAAGCCAGCAAGCTAACTAACGTACCAGTTGAGCTACGATGTGATATCGCTTGAGCTTTTATTGCGATCGCGATAGCCGTCAGCATCGCCGTGAGGTTCCGTATAAAGTCCTAGGGCGATAACAGCGTCGCCGCGCGCCCTACGCTGTATGTGCGAGTGAAAGCGTGCGAGGGGAGCCGACGATCGCGGCTCAATCTCGCCCGCTTGAGAGGGACGAATACGAAGAGGATGCGCGCCGTCTTCTCTCTTGCGCGAGGCACCCGTTGCGAGGCGCCGGGGGGTGGGGGGGGAGGGGGGCGGCGTTCTCTACGGCTGCAACTGCGCATGTGGCGACTGCGCGCGGGCGCGCGGCCGTATCTTGAGAGCAATCTGCGTTGGGGGCAGAGTCGGCGGCTCGTAGCTTTGTACGTGCTGTCTTCGGCACTCGCTTTGCTTTGAAGCGATAGACAGCACTAATGTCACTTCGCTCGCTGCTGCTGCCACGCCTCCTCACGCCAGCGTTTTAGCGAGTGTCCGCAGTCATCGAGTACTTGGGGTGTATTCATGTTTGCCGTGCGCGCGGACACCATGCTTATTAATTAGAAAGCGAATGTTTACAAGTTGAAACGACCTATAAAACTACTATCGTTACTTCGTATGGCTGTCTGCTTATTTGCTATCGCAATTGATGCTTCGGCTTTCGGGCGAAACTGCGTCTTTTTTTTTTTAACCAATTGTGGCTCACAAATGACCTCCCGCACTTGTGGCAAGAAGCATGAGTGGTACGGATCTTCAAGCCAGGAAAATATTCTGCAGCAGTGGACTCATACAGGACAGTGTTGCTGGCCTCCTGTGCAGCGAAGAGAAGATGGCGTGCACAGAACCCACTTGGTATGTCGAGCAGGACTGAAAGCTATCATCGTGCATGACTGGGTTTCGGCAGCGTCTCAGTGATCAAGATAACGTGTTGGATCTGCTAAGTCGTATAGATGTGTTACAACTATCTTGTACCGAGCATTAAAAGAAAACGCATGTGCGCTACGAGAACGTAACCAACTTCGTATTGTTCTCTGTCCTCTCGAGCAACTCAGAGTATTCTTTTTACTGTGAGCTTAGATAATTAATTAACAATAAATAATTAACCGACATTTAAAGTATTGATTTAAACGCCAAATCTTCAACGAACAAGTTGTAGAGCCTATTCATAAATACTAAAAAAATGTCTTTCAGTGAAGATAGCTGCTGGGATTTCAATATTTGTGTACTTCAAAGAAAGCGCGCGAGATTTGAAAGTACTGCGAGTGTGCTATGTTCTCCACTGTTTAACATCGGCATAGCTAGCCTCCCATTTACGTTAGGCCGTCGAACGTCACTGAAAACATCCATCTGCTTATGGGCCTCTGGATAAAACGCGATAATCTTGTACGAATAGCCCAGGGAGCAGATAACTGCTATTTAGGACCACTTGTCGACCTTTGGCCTATATTACTATCAGCTAAGAAATCGTTATTCGTCCTATTTCCCGAGATGACGAGAAAGTCTACACGCTTGATTTGAAATTTGGGAGGCTTTCTGGTTCGACGGGTCATTAGCGTCCAATTTCTGAGCATTTCTCTGCACACCAGACTACAAGTCGCCGTGCCGTTGACCTCGTTGCGGAGTCATCGTCACAGAACTCCATGAGCTATACAATGTGTCACTGTAGCACGTAGCCATCCGACGCACATGGTACGTTTACATTAAGCGTTGATTAACAGTCAGATCCAATACTTCAGCTGCCTCTAATGTCATCCTCTGACAGCGAGCACTTAGGAGTAATACAAATGAAAGGTCTTCGACTATGTCTGAAAGTCCCTCAACCAGCTTCGAACAACATGGTACTACGAAGCTGAGTCATACCCCTTGCGGCTTCTGGCGTGCCGGGCTCTCCTGGCCCTGTTCCCACGTCGAAGTGAATCTTTGCTTAGTAACGTGCTTCTCCGACGTATAGGTGGCGGACCTCCTTGACATTTTACTGCGATAGCAGTAAGTGCTCGTAACTGGGTTTCCCTTGTCGCCCCGCCCGTTCGTTGCGCTATGCTGACGATGACCGTAGTCCTCGGCAGGGTCACCTCGCGTCATCCCGAGCTTCACCATCGTTATATAGCGAAGAAAAATGTCCACAACCGCCAACATTTGAATTCGAACCCACGTCACGGCCGCAATGTGCGCTTGAGCCGGACGCCTCGTTACATACTGCGCTATTTCCCAACGAAAGCCCCAGGTGATTAGTGCGAGGTTTTCCGCTGCATACTGACGCTGAAAGCTGTAGGGTCTGTGCACGTATTTCGGCGGCCAGAACAAGCCACAGATCGTCTCCCTGGCCTGCAGCGGAGGCTCAACCCATGGCGGTAAGTGGCTGGATGTGGGGAACCCAAAGCATATGAGCTTGGAGTGGTGTGTTCGCCGAGTGGAAGTATACGATCTCCTTCTAGGCGCTACCTCTTTAATGATAAAGCATTATATGCCTCATTACGCGAAACTCTGGCGTCGTCGGCGGCGTGACCAAGCAATGGCAACAAAAATGGCCGACGGCGCAAAGAGTAAAAATGCGCCAAAAATACCCGCATTGACGTCTAGGTTCCTGTAAATAAAGTAAATTAGTGGCTTTGGAAAGAAATTTTGGTACATTCAGGTCGGGGTGGGGATCGAACCCTATCGTACGGAGTGAGAGACAAGCCCGCTTCCCCGACGCCACGGCGGCTCCACGGTTCTGTCTGACTTAAGGCGTACCTTGTGCGCCATTGCGCATGTCACGTCGAAAGGTATGGCCTAGCGCGTGCATCATTGGACACGTGATGGCGCAGCCAACGGGGAGGAGGTGGCGCCACGTCAGAGTGTATAAAATGAGTGCGCTGCCTCCCGCGCGTCACTTGCTCTTCGAAAATTTTCATATTTCAAACATATGAAATATGCGGGAAGGCGAAGGCATTCCTACACGTAAGCAGTTTTAAGTGTCTGTTTCGAATATATAGTTGAGCTCAAGGAGGGAGGACATCTCTATACACATGACCTGCCACTTTGTGCTCGTCTCTGAATAAACCTTAGCGGTGGACAGCCGATCGGCCGCCGCCTACCACAAGCCACGGTATGTGTTTAATCCAAGGCCGGTTGTGGTATTCAGGCTCTCAGGAGAGGTTGCCCCCGAGCGTAGGTCTGGGAAGGCCGTGCATCTGGTTGTGGTATTCAGGCTCTCAGGAGAGGTTGCCCCCGAGCGTAGGTCTGGGAAGGCCGTGCATCTGGCTAGGAGCGCGCTCGTGCCTGTTTTACCGCTAGATACCCGGCGGATATGGTCTAACAGTTACAATACCTCCCACGATAATGGCGGATGCTCAGCAGTAAAGCCCCCCATAGATTGAAAGGGACGGGCGCCTAGAGACCGGGAAAGAAATGTGGAGCATCCGCCAGAGCCACCATACGCCTCATTCGAGGTGAGAGCCCCCTTCAGAGAGCCGAGCACCAGGCAGAGAGATACCCCTACCCATTAGGAAAACCGGTGGGTTTCATCGGATTCGAAGTAGATGTCCTGCCACTAGGCCAGCACTTCTGTTTTTATTTATTTATTTATTTATTGCATGGAAATAATGTCAGTAATGTAGAGCGATCATATTTTACATCACATTTAGACGCACACACGAAAAACAAACTCACACTATGCTACACAGGCCCGGTGTGCCCGTATACCCCCTGGCTCCGCCCCTGCTGTAGGCCGTTCCTGCAGATATCGTTGCACATACGCAGGCTGCTCATGCCTGCTGATGGTTTTCCTGTCACAATAAAGACCACAGCGCGTGCTTTCTTTTCTTATCGATATGCAGGTATAGATTATGGCACGTGGCCTCTGTCCTTATGCATAAACCAAACGCAATCCGCGCCCACTGATCTCGAATTTTAAAACGGCGTGAGTCGCTGACATCTGCTTCGCCTTAAGAAAATGTCATCTCTCTATTTTTTCCTTTCTTCTTCCCTAGATTTTTGCTGAGAGCTAAGAAGACGCGGCAGAAAACAACGGAAGTAATGTTGGAAGAGCACAAAACAAAACAAAGAAAGAAAGATAGCACGTGCTCAGCCGGAAAGGGAGCAGACTCGAGACGAATAATAACCATCACGGGCTAGTGGGGCGTGGGGCAGCGGGGAGC
This sequence comes from Dermacentor albipictus, assembly GCF_038994185.2. Classification (NCBI taxonomy): domain Eukaryota; kingdom Metazoa; phylum Arthropoda; class Arachnida; order Ixodida; family Ixodidae; genus Dermacentor; species Dermacentor albipictus. Next base: position 83,164,068 of record NC_091821.1, read on the forward strand.
GGTGAGGTCAGGTGGCAGGAGGGGTCTCGCTGAGGACAAGCTAGGTAGGAGGAGGACTGCAACGCGTCGAGGATAGGGGAGGAGGACCGCGGTGTCGCCAAAAGGAAAGAAATACAAAACGCAAGCTGGGGAGCTCCGAAAGCCCAAGAAAGCGCGCAAGAAAGCGGCGTGCAGATGGAGTGCAAAGGAAAGTTGAGGTGAGAGAAAGAGGAACGTACGCGAGCGGCAGTGCGTCGGAAAGCCGAAGGGAAGCGGAGGGGTGGCAAGATGGCGCGCGCGGCGTCCGCTCGCCGCCCGCGGCCATCGCGTGGCAGAAGTGCCTGCTTCCGAAGCGTAGCGGCGGCGGCCGCCCGGACGCCGCCGTAATGACAGGCCGTGCGCGGCCCGACGACATCCTTTGCGCGTTTTTTGCGTGCACTCTCGCTCCCTGCTTTTTAAACGTAGACTGATGTATTTGCATTTGATTCAGCCCCAACATCATGCGCGCTTTCGGCGCATTCGAAGTGACAGTGTCAGGGAAGCGTAGGATTTTGTTCCGACTAAAGTGCAGTTTTTTCTGCAGACGTCTCGCTGATGCGACCGTGATAAGTGCTTGCGATTGTCATGTGCGGGTTGGTCTTGTCCTCGGGGAATGCACAAAATCTGGCGAATCGTGCTCGCTAACTTGAATACGGCGTTCAACCAATTTGTATGTACAATACGCAAATTACTTCTTGTACGGCACATATTTTTTCGTTGACCTACTCAGAAATTTGCAGGATAATAGCGAAAGACGATCCTCGTGTAAATCTTTGTCAAACCATGAGCGTCGCTTGTCTTATCAACATGCAAGCTTTGCGGCCATTGGAAGAGCTTTCTTTTTAGGCGAGAACTGCAAGCGCTGGCAGACACGCGCGTTAAGAGGAAGCTTTAGCGCAGGGCCCAATCGGACTTCTCTGTTGAAGTGCATGTAAAAAGCAGAAATGCATTTTTTAGACCACCGATGGGCCGATTCAACTCGGTCGCACTTAAAAAAGAAAGCTAAGTTCTACTGATTGTAGGAAGCAAAATCTTGATTAATGGTCTCTTAGTTCTTAAAAAAATGCCGAAAAGTTAGAAATAGAACAACGAAGTTTATAAATCTATAACTTCATAACAGATCCATCGAAGTCCTGCAACCTGCCACTGCTAGAGCATAATTTAAACGGACAAATGTGATGTATCAATTTTCAGCTTACGTGAGATTAATGTTTGCGTGGTTTTTGCATAAGTCCCACTGACAAAGTAGTGGCGTATTTCAGAGCGCTGCATAGCACACGTATTTTGTCCCCTTTAAATGTTTTAATTGGTGTAGTTTGCAGAATAGTGATACTGAGTTAGAGGCGCAAACATGCTGCTTTTTTTTCTTTCTTGTTTTGGACTTTCAATCTGTTTAGTAAAATACTTGATGGCCTTAATAAAAGGTCGATTTCGTCTGTACAGTCACTAGATGTATTGTTTTATATTAAATGACACAAATGTTATGAAATTCTGGCCAGTAGATGGCAGGCTCGTAGCCGGAATTTTTTTCGGGGGCCGGGAGGGGGAGGGGGGCTAAGGTTCCTTCATTCTCTGTTAAGTTTCGCATGCTTAGTGCATAATAATACTACTATTACCTTTAGCATACCCATGGTCTGCCTGCAGGCGTGGACAATCCTGTACTTCTACAAGTACAGGATGCTTCACCAGGGAGAGCAAACAGGGGGGCTGACCGGGCTTCAGCCCCTTCAGCCCCGTCAGCCCTCCCCCCCCCCCCCCCCCGCCTTGCTGCCTGGTTATGCCACTTGTAGATGATGGGCAAAACAATTTCTCCGTTCCCACGTATTTAGATAGGAGCGCTTGAGGTAAAGCTTCCTCATAACCTGGCAAGCAAGCTGAAGCGAACGACTGCCTAATTCGCTACCAGTTTGTTGATAATGAGACAGATGCCATCGAGCTTCAGAAAGGACTGCTGTAGTCTGGGCGGTGTTTTTATGAAGACCAGTGACTGTTGCTGTTAGTACGGAGGCCAGAACTAAGCTGTTCATATTTCTGAGGCATAATGTTCCCTTGCTGCTTAATCCAGGGAGAAATGAACAACAATGAAAAAGGCTGCCTCCCTAATTTTGTCATCGACGAGAAAACAGGAGTCAACCGCATCATTCATGGCAAAAATTGGATAGGTAAACATATTAACGAAACAGAAAAGTTAAGAAATATGTCCACGTTGGCTCAACCCGCAGTACTACATTTACCGCACCCTCAACTGAGAGAGATCTCTAGCTCCAGCATGAACTGATAGAAAAACAAGAAAAGCGGGATAAACTAGAGCTGTGAACTTGAACACCGTCATTTTAAATCGGCTTTTGGCGTGACTGGCTAGAACTGTCAACGGGAGCGTTGACTGAATGAGAAATTACATATTATACTTTATCTAAACGATATGTACTGAGCAAAAACATTTGCTTAAGTATTTGGAATCATTTAACAGGCAATTCTCCTTTCAAGGTATGTTCGTTACGGTCATGCAAGGCAGCAGAACTTTTAAAATAAACGGCGAACAATTAATTATCGGGTTTCCTCACTCGTTACCATACTCAAAATGTGATCGTTTGTATTTCTGCCACTGACGCTCTCAAACCATTATCTAAGAAGATATGCCAGCTTTTCAAGTTCTAGTTTCCTTGTAAAAACCAACGCAGGTTCTGAAATGCGCGAGTTTTAGCCGCGAAGCATTGCTTGATAAAATATACATGTACATGTACTTCACCTATTAGGAAACGTACCTTTCTCCGTTATTTAGCGGTTGCAAACCTGTTATTTATTATTACCATTCATGTTGTTTTGAATTACTTAGTTGAGCATTTAAATGATATGTTGGTGCGTAGGGTTGCAGTGTACTGTAGTAGGGTCAAACGCAAGCTTAACGCGAAGGCCGCGTAGGGTAATCATCATCATTATTTATTTTGCCCTAAAAGGCCTCTTTCGGCGTATTACCGAAGGGGCAGGGGATATAAATAACAACTCGTACATTGAAACATGGTTACATAACATGTAAAACAACTAGACATCTCATATGACACTTGAAAAGTCGGAGAGGAACATCATATACGGCGAGAAAAATGAAGTATTCGTTTTTTATATGAATTGTCGTCATTTTCTGTCAGCATCAGCAATGTAGAGTTTTTTCAACCGCCGCCTAGGCTTTCCTTTTTTTTTTCTTTAAGGTTGGTAACACCTTTATCCGTAACCGAAAACCTATCGCCTATTTCCGGAATAGAGACTGGAAAGGAAGTGGGAGAGCGATCCGCATTGGTGGAGTGGTGAGGAGGAATGGCCAGTGTTGACGCGTTCAGGTTGGATTGGTGCGCTAAAGAGAGGTTGAGGAGATGTGCTGAGAGGGAGCGCGCGCCGGTGTGGGGAAGCAAAGGCAGCGGAAACCAGCTAGACGCATAGGAACGACCGAAACGATTGGCGCAAACCTCTCGCTCAAGTGTTCGCTTGAAAGCGGTGAGAGGCGAAGAGTCGGCGTCTAGAAAACGAAACCGCTGGCAAACGCACGTCAAATTTTGGAGTGTGGACAGCGTAGTAACTGATAAATTGCGTATACTTCTCAAGATCTCTGTGTGTGTGCCGGGCCATCACTCACGTGGCACTGGAGCGGATGGCATGCGCTACCATCGGTCGTCGCATAATATGCTGCTTAGGAATGAACCATAATGAAGAGACGTAACGTAAGCACTGACCAGGACAAACAGCCGAAAAAAAAAAAATGAGTCGCATATAAAGATATGCTTACGCTTTCGCGTATCTCTCAAGTATAGCATGAAGAGACTTTCAATTATATTTTTTTTTGTACTTGCGATAGTAAGTCACACTTAGTGCTTGTACTGGTTCGTAAAGCCACTAGTCTGGAACCTAGAGCGTTTCATATGTGCCCTCTGAATGTCTAATCACGTAATTTTTTACTTGCGGCAGCAAGTTATGTTTAGTGCTTGTACTGGCTTGTATCATCTTGCCTGAAACCTCTTGCGTGTGATATGTCTAATCCCAGAAAGAACAAGGTGCGAAAAGGTGCAAAGTGCGCGTGGTATTCTCGGAGGCAGCAGCCGTGATCCGTTTTGTACATGCTAGATGGCCGCCGCAACAAACGCAGAAGCTTCACCGACGCACGCACTATTTGGGCCTTGCTATAGTGTAAATTCGAAAACATGTACCAGAAGTGGCGATTGATAAACTAGAGCACGTATACTACGTTATCGGCATCGTAGGCACAATTGGTTTTGAAGTTGCTATCGCAAGCCCTTTCAGTGGCAGTTTTATGGACACAAAATTAGGTCTTTAGTTTTTCTTCTCAGAGAGCACCTCTTATGTACCCGTTCCTGCGTAGGCGTTGTACCTCGTAGCCGAGCGAACGAACACATGGAAAGGATGAAAACGAACGCGGAACGCAGCGGGAGATAAAAGACGGCGATAGCGAAGAGGGCGCGAGAAGGAAAGCGGAGGAGGAACGTAGGGCGAAAGCGCGAGAAAAGCGTAATGCCGCGTAGGACGGGCTTTGCGGCGACGATCGCTACGCGATGGCGCCAGAGTAGCTCGCGTCGTCCGCATGGAAACAAAGCGCTGCATAAGCGGAGGTCTGTTTGCGGCGGCTGCTGGGAATCACGCCCACGCGTCGCCCACGCACTGCCTCTCGTGATCTCCCGATTAGTGAGGCAGACGCGCCACACTTCGCTCCGTTTGCAACGTGCCGCACGAGAGAGATTGTCCGCGCCAGCCGATATATCGCAAAATGAAAACAAGTGTAGAGCTGCGCTCAAATTTCGCATTAGGGAGTATCCTAATCATCGGTGATTTTTTTTCCTTTTCTTGTTTATGCGGGTGACTGCATTGGGAATGGCTGGTAACCGGCGCGCGACTTCTTCGAGGCATGCGCGCAGCTTTTCGGATGGTCCCAGGGATTATTGCAAATACTTGTCCTACCATAGCTACACTGCATGATTCCAACCCTGCTGACCAGTGGCGTAGCCAGAAATTTTGTTCGGGGGGGGCTACGCCACTGGCCCAATATATATATGTGTGTACATATATATATATATATATATATATATATATATATATATATATATATATATATATATATATATATATATATATATATATATATATGTGTGTGTGTGTGTGTGTGTGTGTGTGTCTGTGTGTGTGTGTTTGTTTGTGTGTGTGCGTGTGTGTGTGTGTGTCTGTGTGTGTGTGCGCGTGTGTGTAGCTGCAAGTTGCAGCTCAGTTTCCTCCTTAAGGAGGAAGCTTTAGCTCGGGTGCTCCTATTTAAGTACATGTAGAAGGGGAATTCCTTTTTCCCTGCAACCACTTCACCAAATTTGAGGAGGTTTGTTGCATTTAAAAGAAAAAGTTTAATTCTAGTGACTACTGGCTTCGAATTTTTCATTTAGGTGGTCAATTATTTATTAAATATTGGCCAAAATTGAAAATTTTCACAAAACGACACTATCAAGTTTAAAACTCCGTGACTCAACAATGAAAAATGATATCACAATTCTGTGAATTGCATCTAATAGTACATCTACAGCGGACAAAATAGATATGTTACACATGAATCTCAAAAAAATTTAGTATTGTGGAAATACGGCTTTTGCAGAACCTTTGTACACAACGTAACCAATTCACGTAAGATACAAATTGACACAGCAAACTTGTCCGCTTTGACTGTTATAATAAATGCCGTTTACAGAACCACAATATCAGTTCTTCATGCATATATCTATTAGTTTGTAAACGCCGTGCTTCTATTTTTTCAAACTTTCGAATTTTCCAAAATATATTAAACAAAATTCAGGCCCTAAATCGAAGTTCTGTTTCCAACAGACACTAGGATTTAACTTTCTCTCTCAAATGCAACCAATTTCAATAAAACCGATTAGCAGGATTATCTCAGAAAAGCGTTTCTGCGTTTTACAAATATTTGAATAGGCCGCATCGGATTGGGCCCGAGCTAAAGCATCCTCTTAAACAATTTATCGAGGGATCAAATACATGAATAATAACTGCATTGTCATTGCCAAAGACGCTGCAAACGAATTCTTGAAAGCTACGCTCTGTAAATACAAGTAAAATATGTATTTTTTCATAAAATAATATACTCGTATGTGCCAAAAATTCTGCCCAACATAACTGACGTCAATGCTTCCATGTTTTTTGTCCATTAATTAAGTAAAGAAAATATCACACGAACTTTAGAACTATATCAGTTCGAAACCAGGAAAGCAGTGCATGCCGCTGATATGAAAAATTAAAAGGCAATGAACTGAACAAGTTGAGGACAAATATGTTAATGAAACTTTGTCATTCAAGAACCGTGCTTACATTCTTGTATATATGCAATGGCCAGTGAAAAACCTCAATGACGCTGTCGTTTGTTCCAATGTATCACGCAGGCGTAGCTGTCCCTTGTCGTGTATCGTGAGTAATTGCACCGAAGTTATAGTCGCGACAGAGAGCACGTATAAAAAGCAGGAGTTCTGCAAGATATATGAGGGCAAGTCAAATGAATGAGCCAACAACGGGGTACTTTATTTAAAAGTAGTCTTCGTAAGAATTTAGACATTTGTCCTATTGACTAACGAGTTGCGTGATTCCCGTCTTATAAAACTCCTTGGGTTGCTGCTTCAAAAAGTCTGTATCTGGTTCCCTTGAGCTGTTTTTTCGGTTGCCCCAAAATGTAGAAGTCGCAAGGTGACAGGTCTGAGCTGCATGGCGGATGTTGCAGCGTTTCCCACTTGAACTTTGCCAGTTTTGTATTAACCACATAAGCGACGTGGGGACAGGCATTGTTGTGGAACAAGATGACCCCATTCGTCAATTTTTCACGTTGTTCGTTCTTGATTGCGACACGCGGCCGTTCTGGCGTTTCACAATAACGGAAACAATTGATAGCCTCTCAAGATTTAGCAAATTCTATCAGTAATGGACCCTGTCGATCGAAAAAAAAAGTCAACAACACGTTTCCAGCGGAAATGATGGCCTTTACGTTCTTTGGGCGTGGTAAATTCGAATGTTTCCACTGTAAGCTTTGCCGTCGTGTTTCAGGCTCGTAGGAGTGGCACCAAGGTTCGTCCCCGATCACAGTTGCAAACAAGAAGTAGTCATGCTCATTGTGATACCCGATCAGATGAGTCAAGGCAGCGCGAAACTTCTCCGTCTTCTCGCGATGGATAAAAATCTTGGGGATCCATTGCGCACCATAGAGCCGATAACCGAGAAGCTCATGAATTATGGCCTGAACCGAACCGTGACTGATGTTCAGACGGTCTGCCAGTTCATCGATGCTTATCCTCCGTTCTTGTTTCAGCAGCTCATGAACCTTTGAAATTGTGTGGGGGGTGATTGCACGATGGTTTTGGCCCGGTCTTAGAATGTCTTTGCAACGTCCTTTGAACCGTTTGCTCCAACGCTTTACAGTGGTCAATGAAATGCAGTGTTCAACGTACACGGCAGTCATATGGTGATTAATTTCTGTTTTGGAAACACCTTCAGCTGTCAAAAACTTCGCCACACCGAGCTGTTCAACTTTTGAAGTGTCCATTATGTGACGCAACCATATTCAACCCAGTGTATGAGAGCATTAAAGAACATTTATTTTCACACCTGCGTGTCACTTTTGTAAATGAGACATGCCGTTTTCCTACGCGCATGCCTCGCAGATAATGAACCGAACCATTATTGCGCGGTTAGGGTAGGCTCACTTTCATTTGACTCGCCCTCGTACATTAGAAATGCAAACATACAATGGGATATGCAAATGCGAAAATACGGCTTGATAAAGGACAAAAAAGTGTCACTGGAAACAAAGTTCACCTCATGTATACACAAAACCTCGCAACAAGACATTTAAATATACGTATATGTCCCCAATGAGTCTATGTATGTAAGAAGAAGTAACTGTATATAATGCGTCAAACAAGGCAAATAAACATGTTGCACAATCATAGATTCACAGAATCCTAGATTCCGCCCCCATTCCATCCACTCCCCCCGATGTATTGCGCGCGACGGAAGGCGGCGCGCTTGCTCCCCGCTTTTCTCCTTTGCGCACACAAGACTGAGCCACCATCGTCGGCTCACCCATTCCACCTCCCCTCCTACGCTTTCACTCGCACATACAGCACGCAGCGCGTGGTCACGATGTTATCACCCTTGGACTTTATACGAAACATGAGGGCGATGGCAGGAATGCGCCTGGAGTGTCCATATAATTGCTTTCGCAATAATATAATACTTGTATCCGGCAACTGAAGCGTCCCGTCGCCCATTACTTTCCGCAAAAGAAGTATCAAAATCGAACTTTCACCATGCGACAATTCGCTGCGCCGCAACAATGTATTTTTTTTCTGTGAGGCGGAGGCACCGAAAGGAAAAAAAAAACGCATAGGAAAGTATGTTGGCCAGAATCTAATGCCTACTTCGGGCACCTAATGGGGCTGCGGAAGGAATACCGAAGAAAACATGAGACGCTTGGTCCACTGAGAACCATACGCATACTGCTCAGTATCCTACAGCGGCGAAACAAGACTTTCCGGAAAGGTCCCGCTCAAGGAATGCGGTGCAATCCTTCGAGTCCCCACAGTGATGGCGGCGAACGACCATTGTTTTTTTATCTCGTCTGCTAGCCAGAAAGCGTCCAAAGCTCTGTCCGGTGAAAATCTACTCGGCCAGAGCAAACCGAACGCGCACCGAAGTGCACCGCACGGTGGTCGGGGCGATACGAGAAAAACGTATGCGCTCTGGCTGGCTCTGGCAGCCCGCGGGTAGGGTAGCGAGAACAAAAAAAAAATTGAAGAGGCTCAATGTGTCCTCGCGAATAAAAGTCAAAGTGGAAAAAATAAATAAGAACGTAGTTACTTTGGCTGGCTTTAGTGTCTTGACATGGATGTTCTGGCGTAGGTTAAAAAAACTGTTGATACTTTTTTATGTGACATGACGGCACAAATGAACCACCCCATGCAACGCTTCGTCTCATTGGACCTCGCTGCTTGCTTTGTCAACTCGTCTGCTAGTGTGTTGATTTGGCTTGTCTTGTTGTATGTTCCGATGTAAGACTTTAGAAAAGTCAATAGACCTTTGGCGTCAAATGTTTATAACAACATTAAACCCACAAAGTTCCGCAATTGAAAATCTAAAGCACAACTTTGGAAATGTCAATGCACCTTTCACATCAAGAGCTTATGAGATTTATACCCATAAAGTTTCGAAATTGGTATCCATGCGCTCCATAGATTCCGTGGCCTCAGTGAAATGCCGCGGCGAGCCCGCTCACCATCAAAGCGCCCTTGAAACTTTGTGCTCGGATGGGACTGCTTGACGTTATGTGACTCCCGGTGTATGGGCGTTGCCACGAAATCCAGCCCGAGTTTGCAATCTTCGCGGTAAATGTATTTTCGAGCGTGAAAAAGGCATTCTAGACAAAATCCAGAGTGATTTCCGGCGCCGGGGGTCGCTTTGGTCGGCGGTGCATGGACAGCACGAAAAAATTTCGGGGGGGGGGGGCTGAAGCCCCATAAGCCCCCCCCCCCCCTGGCTACGCCCCTGCTGCTGACCACTAGGTGCATTAATTTTTTAACTGAAATGACCTCTGCAGGCTATACACCGAGGCCTCTTTGTTGGAACGCATTCACATCGGTGTAAATTGAGAAAAAGCGTTGACAATAGCGCGAGGTAACCACCCCTGTGCACCCGTCGGCTCTCCTAGGTGCGCCTCTCAATGCCTTGATCCCGCTACCCCATACAGCTGTGCGCGCTGCTAAACCACTGACAAGGTTGTGTTGCCAGCCACAAATCGTGCGGTTGTCACATTTGTTGAAGGCAGAAGCATCGCTGAGTGAGAGCGTGTCTTTCCCGACAGCAGAAACCTATTCGAGGGGTATACCATGACGAGCAGATGCACCTGGTACTGTTTCGGAAGGTGATGCCAAGAAGCGACCGAAACGGTATCGGACGCGCAGACTCATCTACGCAGTGCGTTAATTCATGGCATTCAAGGCACTCTCGTAGACTCCCTACCGACTATGCGTTCGTTCCGCAGAGTAAGCTAATAAAATTTAGAGATTCCAATGCACTGACATCGCTGCATGCAACAAATTAAAGTGGAGTAGGGGAATTTGCTAGCACTTGATCTGATCTATAGCTATATACGTGATCGCGTTCAATAGGTTGCTATCGGTAATTCAAGATCAGGTTATGAGCACAACAGGCGTAGTGTACCCCAGGGTAGCATCTTAGGACGTCTGTTATTTAATATTTACGTCAATTATTTAGTACACATAGATGGTTGAGTCGAATATGTGATTTACGCACGCGATAAAACTTTATTTCTTTCAAGAACTGACGCGAGCAGCCTGATGAGCAAACGAACACAGCATTATAAAAATTACAAGCATGGCTTTTGATGAATGCATTTTGATAAATTCAAGCAAAACAAGATAGGTCTTATACAGAGCAAGAAACACCTCCTGCATTGTCAGCGTGACTCTCACTTCGGACAGCAATGTTATTGATACAGCTGGTGAAGCTAAAACGCTGGGGATCACGTTTCACGAATTCACGTTGTGGGATGCGCATATCGAAAACCTGATGAGTAAATTATCCCGGAATTTAGGCGTTTTAAGAAGATTTCAAAACACGCTGCCTCAGAAGAATAAGCAGCGAATTTATTTTGCTCAGCTCAAATCGCACATAACATACTGTAGCCTTGGTATGGGGAATTACCGCTTTCACAAACATTAATGAATTAATACCATTACAGAAATACTCGTTGATCTATTGCCACTATACCTCCTTTCATTCCTTCCGTACCATTATACTCAAGTATACGTGTTGTGAAAGTAACTGCCCTTTATACTATGCGCATTCTCTGCCTGTATAAGTCGCATGAAACCGGCAGCTTAATTACAGAAGAATCTAGTTCACTACACAAGAACATGCATTCTGGTATGTCCACAGCCATGCACTAATTATGGGATGCAAGCATTGAAATATGCTATTCCTTCAATTGTAAATAATATTAATTTAACTGTTTCTTCTCTTAAAGCTCTCTTTTTTTATTCTTAACATATATTTCTGTGATGAACTCCTGCAGCAAAACACCAAAAGTTTATTTTTCGTTTCATGTGTTTTAGATTTCAGTCTATTGTTATTATGGCACCAGGTGAAAGTACAGTTTGCGATATACTTGTCGAGTCCATTATGTGTCTGTATGCCACTGCCTGGTGTAGTTTTCGCAGATGGGAGCTTTGTCAAGTCGCTATAAGTGTCATTTTTTTTGTCATCTCCTCAATCATGACATGTACACATGTCTGGAACAATTAAAAACTCAGAAGCGTAACTTAGATCACTGACGCAGTTCATCCAGTACAATACACTGTTCCAACAGGTGCAGGGAATAGTGTACGTAATGGAAATATTCATTAGAACACTTTTTCCATTGTAAATAGAGAATATCATAAATGTAGAACGGCTTACTGAGTCGTAATAAAGCCACATAGCGACGCCGTCAGGTGAGTAGGTACAGTTTAAGAAAAGTTGCACCCTGTGGGATATATATTTGCCACACAGCAATAATCGTCATCTGCCTTGTCCGCCGACGACGCCTCGTGTGATGACTGTGGTAGCGAAGAGGCTCTTCAACACCTTCTCTGTGACTGTCCTCGCTACAATCTACAGAGACGATAGCTTGAAATCGCGATACCACGATTCGACCAAAGACCTCTAACAGAAGAACTTAGTTTAGAATGGCAAAATCACAAACCATCGCAGCGGAGGGCGACGAGGGCACTGTTGCACTTTTTAAGGGCAACAGAATTGGACAAGTTGCTGCAGTCTGAACAGATGTTTATAGTACTGCAAGTGCTACTGTGCTGTGTGATGACGGTATACGGTGACAGTATTTGACTGTGATTGTATGTATATGCTTCATTTTTCCTTTATCTGTACTCTGCTATCACTTTACCTCCCCTCCCCTCTTTCCCTAGCATAGGGTAGCAAACCGGATCTACCCATCTGGTTAACCTCCCTGCCTTTCCTCTTTCTTTTGTCTCTCTTTGCCTTGTCCGCATTTCCTTTCTTTAACGCTGCAAGCCCGGTACTGCCAAGTCACGAACTGCATGCGCGTTATCATCATGACAGATCATTCTCTACAGATAAGTATAACGATCGCAGCGTTTTTAAGAAAGGAAACACAAGCAAGGCAGATGACGATTATTGTTGTGTGGCAAATATGCACCACAAAGAGTGCAACTGTTTCTAGAGTGTACGCAGTCTTCACTGTGGTCGGTAGCATAACGAATAGTTTTATTTCGGAGAGACTCGCAGCCTATGCCTAATTTCCGGAGGTACATTTCCAGTCTGATTTCGAGTGATATGCTGCCACAGAAATTCTTCGCCGTCTTTTCAAACCAAACTGTGCGCCTGACTGCGGCTATGCGTACTGTACCGGGTGTTTTATTCTTTTTTTTATTTCGGGAATATCTTTAATAGCACAGAACAAAGCATAGAGTTATTATGCCCCAGGCAGATTCTCCCGTTATACTAAGTAGTACAGGAAGGGGTCATTTCATGTGTTAGCATTTTATTTCATTTTCAAACATCATTTTACCCCAGTTAAGGAATGTCCAATCAGACTAGTTGAGCAGGTGGGCATTCCGTGCGCGACAAATCGCAATGTACTTCCGTGTAGCTAATGTAAAAATATATTCACTAATTAATTTTTTAAATGTCGCTTTAGGACCGATGTTTCAGCTATGAAATTGAAGCCGAGCTGTAGTGAAGTCACTTCTGTTTAACAGAAATCCAAAGACTGGCAGGAATTTCGAGACATTTGTCCCCATGGATTGTTAAGATATGCATTGGCGTTCCAGTTAATATTGTCCCGAGCAGTCAAAAGAAGGCTTTTGGGAACATATTTATATTGTTTGCCAAAACAGCTGGAACATCCGTAAAAATTTCGTAAAACATAAAAATTCTCATGTTCCGCACCCGAGCTTATGAGTGCTTTGATTTCTTGTCTTTTTCCACCTGACTGCTTTTTTATTTAATTAGTGATTGTAATTTGCATTCTTTATATAAACCCACTCCTGTAACAGTCACAAGTGAAACTAACACTATATTCAAATAAATAAATAAATATACCACAATCGACACGGCTCCGGCCCATGGACGAAAACGTGGCCACGGTTTACAAACTCAACTTTCAGGCCACATAGTTTCTCAACATCGCTCATGGGCGTACTGTACGAACGACTTGACTGCACGACGCTCAGTCGCCGCTGAGAAGCAAGCAGAGGAATGCATCTGCGCTTCGTATTCGGTGGCAGCTTGCGATTTTTATTCATCGCTATTCAAACAAAAATAAGACTAAAGCCGCCAGCAGTTTGGGGCGTGCGTGGTCATAACTCCGTCACTCCCTCGCTGCGCGCCACTGACATCACAGCTATAGCGGAGATCAAGACATGCGAACTGAAATGGAGACCTAAAATAAGCAAGAAAACATTTCCTTTAAAAATAAGACGATAGGCGAGGGGTGGAGGAGAGAGGACTCGTCGGCAACAGAGAGGCGTTGACGATGTTGACACGGGTCACGTGTATAGGAATGCAGAAAAGCCAGATTTATGCGTGCGCTCAAGGCGTTCCCTCGAGGCATCGGCTACTGGTAGTTTCAGTGATGCAATATTCAGAAGCTCTTTACCATTCGGCAGGAACCTGTCTAGCACTGAAGCCGCCGCACAGATCTTGCTCTAGCTGCAAGAAAGAAGTAACTAAAGCGAGCGGAAGCAGAGAGCGGAGTTCTTTGTGCGTTCTTTGGTGCTCGCCTTAGGCTAAAAGACATCAGCAGAATACTACACGCTTAGATACAAATATAATATGCTTCCCAACTTTGCAGTTCATGATGCCTTACGTTCGCCGCCACGTTGGAGACAGATATAAACGTGTCACGAATGTCTCAAGACACTGATTGATTGATTGATTGATTGATTGATTGATTGATTGATTGATTGATTAAAATGATTATTATCGTGGTCTGTGACTCTACTCTCTTGCCATCAGGTGTGAAAGGAATGACATGTCTAAAGCGCATAAACTTATCAGCCTGCGTCCTGGACGTATCGGAGAATAGAGTCAAGGATTGCCTGACGGCTGCTGTGCGTGCCTCTTTTTGGTCGAGGCCACTCCTCAATGCCTAAATGGTGGGCCAGCATTTATTCGAATGTGCTTATGGTTTGTTACCGCTGTGGCCGTAGTGTCGAACAGTCCCATGATAAGATGAGTTAGTGACGCGGCTTGCTGGAAGCAGTAATGACATGGCCAGTGTTACTGCACACAAAGTGTTTCATGAGATGCGTTTGAGATTCCTTAAAAACAGAGAATATTCAATTAATAAATAATTTCCTCGGGATTGCTTTTACCACAAAGGCGTGACTACAATGTGGCAATATTAACATGGCTTGGCATAGTAATTAGCCAAGTAATTATAAAAACTAACATATTTAAACAAAAGAGTTCGATGATTGATTGTATTGCAAGAGACGAAACTCTGTCATCTCAGGAGTACTTATAACCTGTACCAGATACAGAAAAAGATGACGCCGCTAATTTCTGTACCTATATGATCTCCGGCCAACTAAACCCAGAAAGCCGAAACAACGAAGAACACAAGTGTTGCGCCCTCAATAGTAGCTGGCGCCCATCAGTGACGTGACTTTTGCGCCGCACTATCGGGCGAGCATGAAGTGAGTGAAGGGGAAAATTTGGGCTTGTTGGTAAACCATTTCGAGCAGTAGACCTAGTACGTTGGGGACGAGAACAAAATAGGTGACAGGACGCACTTCACGCGGTTCCCCTGGGATATTTGGCATTTGCGGGGAGTTATGTATGGCCGTTTTCAATATCACCACTATCCATAATCCAGGGAGCTGGGCAGGCGGCATCTTGGTACACAAACAAAATTCCGGGGTGGGGGCATGTGTCGGTTTAAGGGGTGGAGGACGCAAACACATCGCTCCAGAAACGTTCTGCCGAGAGGCTGGGAATCACTTAGTACTGTTCATTTAAAATGTGGAAGAGCAGAGGGAAGACGTGCTATCTCGTGAACCGCGAGAACTGTTACCGCTGTCACACAGACTTCAAGGTACGTGTGGGATCAAACTGTGTGCGAGTTTCATTCGCCTCAGCTGCAAAAGGAATGCCCGTGTTTACGACGGGTCGTCACGCACACCTTTCCCCAAGGCGAGCACAGCAAGCGCTCAACCGCCAGTGTATTCGGTGAAAATTTGTTCGGTGCATAGCTAACGTACATTATCACCAGACAAAAGACCTGTTTAGGTGGTATGACAGTCTTCCAGTATTCTCAAAATATTATTACCGCCTCCTATTAAAGTCTAAATGTCACGCAGAATCAAACAGTGATATAATGTACCTTGCCAAGGTTGACGACTGGGCGTGTTGTTATAGCATATTAGAGGTCGGATTGCGCAACATTTTGACGAGACACACAAAAGAGAAACACACACCACAGAGCGCTTCATGTGATCGTTTTTGTTGCACTCGACATCGCAAAAAGGAACAGGATACGAAATTTCAGATTAGCGCGTGATTAGAGCGCTCTGTGGTGTGTTTCTCTTCTGTGTGTCTCGTCAAAATGTTGCGCAATCCAACCTCTAATATAATGTACACTGTTGTCAAGTGTACACGAAAACGTATCCGTGCAGCAGACGCGGCACAAAGAAATCTGGGTCGTCCCCACATGTCTAGCATATTATAGCAAAACTAACCTCAGCACTTAACGCCGCTCTTAGCTCTTTTCCCAGCGATTCAATTCAGCGAACCCACCGGCTCGGCATTTACCAAACTAACGAATGTCGCCCGATAATTGCTAAAGTTACTTACTACGAAGTCAAAGAAACACTATTTTCATCACGCGCGCAGTTAAGATATAGCAACATCGCAGTTAATGAGGACTTTTCACCCGCAACTCGACTTGCCCGTAACAAAACTATAATTGAGTTTGCTAAATCGCAACCAGACTCGCCACAGTTTAAACTCACCCACAAGAAACTACCAATAAACAATAAGTGCTACATGTACCATTCTAACTCGTATAGTATTCAAGAGACGCCAGGACGCAACGTCGGCCTCAACCATGTTGCGGCTGCCTCGCAACACGTTCCTACTTAGGGAAGCGTGAGGGGTGGTGGGCATGCGCAAAATATAATCAAATCAGCATCCTTTATACTAGCATCAGAAGTGTTCTGAAAAACCGTGACTCATTATCATCTGCAACCGGCACCTGTTCTGCCAATATAATAGCTCTCACTGAAACGTGGCTCTCGAATGACATTCTTGACTCAGAACTGTTTGATGATAGCAAACAATCCACGATATATCGCTGTGAGCGAACAGAGCGTCGTGGTGGCGGCGCACTTCTTGCCATTTCGAAACGCATCCCATCGTTATCAATTTGCATCAGCACCAATCTGGAATCAGTGTGGGCTACAGCAACTCTGAACCATCAAGAAGTAATTTTAGGCGTCTGCTATCGTCCACCGTCCTCGTCACCCGCATTTACCAATGAATTGCATGATGTAATTAGTTCCATTACGACAAAGTTTTCTTCGACACCTCTTTTCTTATTTGGTGACTTCAGTTTTCCTAATATAATTTGGAACAATGATATACCTAACTTGTTATCATCCTCTTCTGATTCAAAATATTTTTTTGGTATTTGTACTACATTTTCGGTTAACTGAATTAGTCACAGAAGCCACAAGAATAACATACAATTGCGCAAACATTCTCGATTTGATCCTAACCAATCGTCCCGATTATGCCTCTGCCATCCATTACTTCTTACCCTGTATTAGTGACCACTTAATGCTAAATATTCACTTTAATACTCCGTTTCTGAAACTTCCGAACATTAAAGATATAGTAAGCGACTATAAGAGAGCTAACTTTGAAGCAATAAATAATGAGCTGAGTCTATTTCTTAAGATATCCTTGAGTGATATTGAATATCGCAGTGTACAGTCAAACTGAAGCATGTTTTCGGCAGAGGTAAATCGCTTAATCAATAAACACGTCCCAACCCGCACTATAACATGCAACCCGTGCGCGCCTTGGTACAACAATCATTTAAAGCGACTATTCAACAACAACAACAACAACAAAAAAAAGACGACTGTATACCGTTCCGCGAAGCAATCACCTGCTGACTCACGTTGGGAAGCCTACACATTAGCATCTAACGCCTATGTAGCCGCACTGAAATGCGCTAAAGAAATATTCTTATCAACCACTTTACTATATATGCTGATAACTAACGTAAAAAAATGTTGGCGTGTCATACACCCACTTTCCGATGATTCTATCGCTCTTAACAATTGCTCTGGTAACCCTGTTCCGAAAAACTTATGCGCAACTCCCCTGAATAACATTTTCGTTAACAAATTATCGTGCACTGCTGAAATTGAATTGCCTGTCTTAACTTTTTAACTATGCCTCCAGTGACTGTTGAAGTTCCCGGAATTATTCGACTAATAGATTCATTGAATATACATTCGTCACTCGGCTTTGATAACATCAGTGCTAAATTTCTGAAAAACACCTGCTCTTATAGGTCCATTATATTAACTAAAATATTTCAACAATCACTCAACACATCTACTATTCCGTCAGAATTAAAAATAGGAAAAATTATTTCTTTGCATAAATCTGGCAGCAAAACATCGCCTACAAATTATCGCCAGATATCGTTAACCACAGTACCTGCTGCAAACGACTAGAACATATTATTTTTACTAACCATGCGGATTTTCTTGAGTCTAATTCATGTTTTTCGCCATCACAGCATGGTTTTCGAAAATCATTCTCATGTGAATCGCAATTATTAACAGTTACTCACAAACTACTCCAAATACTTGACCATTCTTCTCTGTCCGATTGCATCTCTTTAGATAGAGCATAGAGATATGAATAGAGCAGGTGAACGTGCTACCTACTTTATTATTCATGTTTCAGCAGTTCATGTTTCTACTTCTACGCCTACTATGCCTACCCAACGAGAAAACCCGTCCGTCCGTCCGCCCGTCCACCTGTCACGTAAGACGAATCGCTATAAAGAAATTAGTATATAGATCTTTTCATCGGGCGAGGAGGATAGGGTGCGCGGACAGCCTTTCCTCCTCTCTGGCTTGGGCGATCCGGCGCGGCGCTGCTTGAAAGTATTGCTCTCGCGTGCTGCGGAACGATTTCGATATGTTTTAGGTCTTACTTTGTGCAATTTACGCCATGTCCGTTCATATAAGGTCGTCAGGGAAGCTTCTCGGCGCATCGGTACCTACAGTAGGCGGAAATATCTCTAGGGGGCGCAAAAATGTGACGCGCTTTATCAATCGCGGTGTGTGTATGTGTTGTGAACTATTTGGTTATATCGGTTTTAATTCAACAAAGAAAACCGGTGGTTCTGTATTAGCAGCGTGAAATGGTAAATCTGCTCACTATCTGATCGCTTGGCGTAGGGAGTAAAACATAAAGCATAAGAGCGCATGCTCGTGTACGGCCAACCTAAGGCAACCATGAAACATCTAAGCGGCAGGCGCTATCAAATATTTGTGATGCACCGGCATCGTTCTCGCGCATTTTAAGTCTAGTAGGCTTCAAATTACCAAATGTCCACGCTAGCTTCCCTGCATGAGTCCGATGGCGCTGCTCAACACAGCGATCACTGCGGTTGGTAAACCAGCACGATACATATGTAAGCTGTGCGCTTCGGCATTGCCTTTTTGGCCTGCATACAGCCATAATATATGAGAGGGATCGCATAAACAGAATGCGATGCCTATTTTTGAGGACAAAATTTCCGTAATACGTGTGAGTGCGTCGTAGAGAACGGAACGAACACAACCGAAAAAAAAAAATTCGGTTATCATCCTCTCTTTCGAAAAAGCAAGAGAAAACGAGCTAACGCCGCAATATGACGCCGCTCAACGTTTATAAATATATAACCGGTGATGCCGTATGCTTGGACCATGCGGTATATAGAACAAAGATATCTGTAATCCAGCACCTACCACTGCTTAGGACGCTCGCGCAGTTCTTAAAGAGTCCCTTTGGTGGACAAGCTTAATTCAGACTCTAAGGTATGCCACTATTGCTTGCCAAAACTATTTTATTCAGGGGCGGAAACCTCATCCATCGAACCAAGTAGTCACGCAATGTAACCTGCTGCGAACGGTTTGAACGCTTGTCAAAGTATAACATCATATCGTAGCAGAACGGTACCCACGCTGTTAGGATCGTCGCTTATGTTTCATGGCTCCTAAGCCGCAGCTTAGAAATAGAGGATAATACTGCAATAAGGTCACATTAGTGATTGGAACATTCAGAAATACACAATTGATCTCCGAGGCTGATTGTAGGCTCAAATATGCGCGCACACCATCGCGCTGCGTGTTCCATCCACCTCAACGCCAGCAGAAATTCTGGCCATGACGCATTAAACCACTTCAGCACGTCTCACAGGACCGTTTACCACGTAGAAGACGCACGTCATACTAAACAGACCGCACGACTGCGAAAACAAACGCCAGAACCTACCGCCGAGGGTATACCTGCCATACAAAAGACCGCTTTCACCCAAGCCAGTATGGCGCTGCTCATAGGCGGCGCCACTGCGTTCACAATATGGCGGCGCCAACGAAAAAAAGGTCTATAAAACAGAATAAATTCGAAAGGAAAAACGTTGGTGGTGATCAGTGAGCAGTCAGTGAGTTCATAAGGATAAGGAGTGATGAGAGGTTAGATAGGCCTCATGACGATTGATAATGGTTAGATGCGGATGGATAAGGTGCTGAAGAGCGATAAGGTAATCCCTTGCTAATGGTCGGTGCTATTCTGATAAGAGAGAGAGAAACAGAGAGGGAAAGGTAGGGAGATTAACCAAGGACGTGAACGGTTGGCTACCCTACTATTGGGGAGATAGAAAAGGGAGGAACAGATAAGGAGATAAAAGAAAATAATAGTCAGTCATTCACCGTCAGTCGCAGAGGCATCTCCACTGTCACAAGCTTTCATACAATCCAGTGCCCTTCAAGAAGCGCGGAAGGGCTTTGTGGTCTTTTGCATACAAGATTGCATAGGCCATGGTCCAAGGATCTTTTCTTCTGAGAGCGCTGTATTACCTAGCAGGTTGAGTTTGGCTTGTAAAATACATCGTTGAGTGTCAAGGGATGGGCAGTGACAAGAAGGATGAAGGCTTGCGAGTTGCCCGACAAAGACTGCCTTCAGTTTCTTGACTTACAGATTAATTTTAAGTATGAGCATATTTGCTGGCTGTATATACCTAGAACGACGAAGGCTTTACTTGCATATAACAGCGCCCATTCTAAGATAACCAAAAGGACGATCTTCACAATGTGTTGCCGCTCCGCCCTACAGAAGTCATCTTTTCACACTTTCGGAGGGAGTTTTGCTCTACAGATAAGCACTTAGAAAAGCTTGTTACGCCTCGTGTTTAATTTCAACCGTAAGTGAACGTATCCTCCAGGATATAAAAGGAGTCGAGCGACGCAAACGAACCTTCGAAGGTGTTAGGCATCTTCATGTGACGCCTTACGTGCACCGGGTTTCCCATTCAATGTTAAGAAGGTAGCCCCCCGAATAGGTATGGCATCACTACAGTTTTTTCCGCTCCCTGCAAACTAGCAAGTGCTTGTACCATGATACGCAAAGAAAGAGAAGATCCCTATGAAATATGGCATGTCAACTCTTTCACCAAGTGTGTCAAAGGGGTGGTTTATCAAATCACTTTGTCATGCGGATGGGTTTACATAGGACAGACTGGTTGTTGTTTAAACGAGAGAGCAAGAGAACATAATTTGGCGGTGCGCAGCAAAACGGGGGGGGGGGGGGGCATTTACATATTCATTGCAGGGACTGTGGGTGTCAACCAGTGTTCAAAAACGCGATTTCTTTTTTCTGAAAAAAAAAGAAAAGGCAGATAGGCTGGAAAGAGAAGTGTATGAGGCTTATTGCACTGCCATGTGCACAGAAAGTTGCGTTAACATGGCTTCAGTGTCCTTGAAGTAGAAGGAACTTTGTTTCTTGGATGGAAACAACAAACATTCATTGTAATTCAAAATCAAGAAAGGGGCTGACAGATGGAATAGCACACTGTGGTATAAAGATTATAAAACAGGTATAAGGTGCCTCAGAAAGGCTGGCTAACATTTCTACAGGAGGACATATCTTCGTCAAAGGCGTACTCGTCATCCTCGGCATGTTAGTTTTAAAGGGTTAGTACAGTGACGTCATGTGCGGTTGTTGTCGGGGGCGGTTGGTTGTAAAGGGAGAGACTTCAAAGAGAATGAGCGCTGACGCCTGACGTCTGTGAGCATGGTTCCTAAGACGAGGGGACAAGAGCGGGAGAGTGGGAAGGCGGGGAGAAAAGAAAAAAAAAAGAAAAAGAAGACACCAAGAGGGAAAAAAAACAAGAAAAGAAAAAGAAGGGCATGGGAGGGTGTTGGGAAAGCAACAGGTTAGGGAGCATTCAGGGGCGTCTTTGGCGGCATGTTTTTGTGACTTTAGAGGAGCCGGTCGGGCGGTCAGTGCGCGAGTAACAAGAAAGACCCAAAAAGACTTCAGTTGAAAGAATGGCTTTAGTAGCGTAGCAGCAATGCGGCAGTAATCTTAAAGGAGTTAAGATGGCGACAAGGAGTCGGGTGCAATGCATGGGGTAACTGGAAGGCAGCGGCATGGTCTTTCAGGGGACGTACCCCCGGTAGCTCAACATAGGTGTCGTTATGGTGATATACAGAAGTGGCGGTACCTTGTGTGGTTGAGGCAGTGAAAAAGGTATTACTACGGAATAAACTAAGCTTTGCTTAGCTTATTTTTTGAGATAGTGTGCACGCACGTTTTAAATCGACAAGTGGGATTTGACTGATTTTAGTGCTTTGGCACTTGATAGTTCCAAGGTTATCAAACTTTTCTTGAAAACGGCAAAAACTATACTCTGTGGAAACTTGTGAGGCACGTGTTGATGTTGAGCATTTATAAGCCTCTGTACACGGCTTCTGAAATACAGTCGGAAGTTTGCGCCCGTCCTGCGTACTTGTGTCTTCTCTGTCCGTGTTTTCTGCGCTGCTCGTCAAGGTTTTCAGCGAAAGCCTGCTTGCTCACGAGACGTTCATTACATTACTTGACATTTTCATTCTAATGCATTGTTACTTCCTATTTCCTGTTTTCTCCCACCAAAGGTTGTGGGCTCGAGTGCCTTAATTAACTATATCTTAATTAACTGTGCCTTAATTCGTTTCACTTTAATTAACGCCAATGGTAGTGAATTCTACTCCCTATGAATTTTGGTGTCATAACGCTGGGTGGCGTAACGCCGGACATCGGGTTTTTTCGTCCCATGAGCCGTCTAAGGCTTTCGCCTTGAAAACATACTCTCACAACAGCCCACCGACACATCGGTATAATGATGCTTTGCAAGAAGAGGGAAATGGATACGTAGAGTAGTATGTTGGTGCCATAAAATCCACTTCAAGGTTATACAACCGCATCTGAATATATAGCACTTGAGCGTATTCATACCTTAGCGTAGAATAAGAGGATGACCATTATTGTTTGGGCGCACCTTCTAGCAGATACTGTAGCAGCCTACTACTAGATGCTAGATATACAATTAAATGATTCCTTTTCTCAGCTCGACTGGCCGCTGTCGACCACCTGAGGTCGAGCACCAGACGGGGCCGCGAAAAAGCAAGTGATGGTGCTCGCATGCGTGTGTTCGCGAGTCGTGGTAGCAGCGAACATCATCCCCCTCTCCAGGCTATCTGCGTCCGTTGCGTCTGCAGCGATGTAAGCGCGCACCTGACAGCTGGTGGCTGATACCCGAGTGCTGCGGCTGCAGCTGGTCTTGCCGCCGGCCGGCATCTGCCCATGGATTAGGGCGAGCACTCACCCGACTTGTCGCCTTCGTGCCCTTTCCACCCTCCTCTTTCTCGAGACTGCATGTGAGGCAGCAGTGGCACTGCCGGTTGCCTCGGGCGTCTTGTACGGCACGTCCCTGCTTGTCGGTCACTCTGATAAAAGCGTGGAAAGCTGCACGCGCCGGCGTGAACATTCTGGTCCACCTGTGTGCAGTGCCGAGAGCATTTAGAGATGCGTCATTGTTGTATTGAATATCTTATTTATGTGCACTGCAGGACGGAGGCATCTCTTTCAGCGATCTATAATTACCCCTACGTCTTGTGCCAGCTGACATTACTTTATGCCAGCAAATTTCCCAATTCCATCCCGCCATCTAATTTTCTGCCGTCCTCAACTGCGCTTCCCTTCACTTGGCAACCATTCTGTAATTCTAATGGTGCACCGGTCCTTTGCCCTACGCATTACATGGCATGACCAGCTCCATTTTTGATGCGAAGCTTTCTTTGCCTCTTCCTTTGACTTTCTCTGCTGCTGCTTCTGTCTGGCACACCGCACTCAGAGCATGTATAAGAGCGTAGCAAAGAAGGAAAGAGACGCGAGAAGCTCGTTTGAACCGCAACGCTGGATGGATGGATGTTATGAGCGTCCCCTTTGGTGACTCAGAATGGTTTGGGTGCGAGCTAGTTGGTACGGATCATTCATATTTAAAACAGAGCCAGAAAAAACACGGACAAGGGAGGACACAGGACGAGCGCTGACTGCCAACAACACCTTTGTTGGAGCCTGCGCAAATATATACAATTCTCAACGGGCATAAAGAGAGTGAAAGAAGAAAGGGGAGGCGAGTCATCGTCGGTCAACTCCTGCTGCACATGCGTCAATAACATTAAACAATATAAATGAAACCATAACATGGTGGACACACGCCAAACTGATTAACTTCTAAGGTACTTAAGTTCTTTATCACAAAGTGCTATGGAAGGGGAACTAACAGATGTGGCTCCTAACTGACATATTAAAAATGCCTCAAAGATTTCTCTGGCAATCTGATTGCTGTACCTTTTCAACACACGTGTGTCGACAACGCTTCGACTTTGTCAACCTTAGGCGGAACGCAGAACTTAGGTCCCAACCTCAAAACTCGAAAAGTTGTCCAAGGCGGTGAAGCGCTCCAAGGGATTGTGCCTTGCCGCCTTTTTCACTGTTAAAACTCGCAAGATGGGCCACCTCTTCAGAATCATTGTTTCGGAAGTGGGCACTTGGCAGAAGTGCCTAGCGTCCTACCTTCTGGAAGGTCTCAGGCAACTTCCCATAAATGACCCGTTTTTAGTACGCAAATCGACAGAGGTCCCTTATAAAAATTTCTAGCAACATTTTTTAGACAGTCTATAGACTTTTGTTACTAGAACCTACCAACAGTCAATTGAAATTCTACCAAATGTCTTTACAATCCTACCAACTCTCTAGTAACATCCTAGAAACAATTGGCCACCAACTCCCAATAGAAACATGTTCATAGGATGTCTTTAAACTTCCTACCGATTTCCTATGAACATTTGTCTTTATACACCCTAGTAACATTCTTTCAAAAGAGAAATGTTCATATATTTTCTGGGTAATTCCTACCAATCCCCTATTAACAAACTTTCTTTATACACCATATTAACATTCTTTCAAAAGAAAAATGTTAATATATTTTCTGTTAACTTCCTACCAAACCCCTATTAACAAACTTTCTTTATACACCATATTAACATTCTTTCAAAAGAAAAATGTTCATATATTTTCTGTTGACTTCCTACCGATCCCCTATTAGCAAGCTTTCTTTATACGCCGTATAAACATTCTTCCAATTGAACAATGTTTGTAAACGTTCTGTCCACTTCCTACCAATCACCTATTAATATGTCTTTATACACCCTAGTAACATCTTATCAAGAATTGGATTCTATCAAGAATTGGCCCCTATCAAGAATTGGCTACCGTACTTCAATTGAAGCATGTTCATAGATGGTCTGTAAACATTCTACTAACCGCCAACCAACACAAGTCTTTTGGCTCTTTAGTAACACTCTGGCAATATTTTACTTCCATGTGCTTATGTACTTGCTACTGACGTCTTACTATCCCCCTAGTAACATTTGTCCCACATACGACCTAGTAGCATAGTGTAAAAATGTGTCAGTATGCGTGAACCTGTTGGTAAAAGGCAGTATGAAACCCAGAAGGTGCATGTACATGGAAAACAAATGCAAGTTTGCACTGAAAGAAGTTTATTCACACAAAAAATATTCACACAGAATTGTGAAAGAAGTAGTAGAGAAATCAATAAAAATAATAAATTAATGATGACTTAGTTGATTACGGCATGGCAGCTGTCGCATAATCTCTAGGAAGCATCGATTATAATGTATTCTTCACATTCAGAGCTGATGTCCAGAATGTTTGCAGAATGAACCAACCCTGCACAGAAACAAGATGGTCAGTGTTAGCATCATGTTCAGGTTAGCATATCACATACACAGAACAGTTTTTTAACAAGGTTCAGATGAATCCTAAAATTGTAACCGTCATCCCTGTTTACTTGCAGAGGAGTTGGCAAGGATTGGGAACATTTTGCAATGCATATCATTTGCTGCGTTGTATTTACTACATGTTATTAAAATTAGGAAAGTGTCCAGAATGTTTTCTCTACCAATTATCTGCATAAATGAGTTACTCACTCAAAAAGTTAATTAAATGGTTTATTCATGGTGAAACTTGTAGCGCGCACAATAGACACGGACGCAGAGACGGTGGACACGCGAGCGCTTACTCACAGCTGGTTATTTTTGGATGGACTGAACGTAACAGCGCCAGATAGCTGCACCGAGCATGTGCTAAACGTGTCATCCATTTTTATATAAACAGATTACAGAGCTTCAAGCAGTATTCAAGAATACAAATGCTTTGTCAGTGATAGCAACCAATGGCTGACTGACGCATTTTTAAGCACGCCTTATTATATGGAGCGCTTCTGTAATTTGACGTAATGGTTTATTTTTACTCGAAAACAAAATATCAGTGTCAAAATATACCGGTTCACAATGACATTGGTTGCAATGGTTAACAAGCGCGAATGATTTTCTTTCACATTCGCACTTGTCTAACCAGTGCAACCTACGTCATTGTGAACCGTTTCGCTGAAACATATGTGATTGTGAACCATGAAACTATACGCTCAATATTTTACTATCTCTCATCCTGTGCAGCCAGAGTACGAAAGAGCAAAGAATGATTTCATGATCAGACAATATTTAACACACATTAAGTCAATGCGAACACTGTCAAAACGAAGTATTTGTACGCTTCTTGTTTATAGCAACTTCAAGCGAACCGCATGACGCGGGGCAGCTGACAAATGTAAGACAATCATTCTTAAAACATTTCACGTCGTTACAGTTCGCGCTATAATAACCTGCCAGAATGCGGCGTAGGAAGAAATAAAATAACATCAAAATAAAATGTTTATGAAAAATGATGGAAAAGAACATACCTTTTATTATAGTTTGGAGATAGAGAAAACTTCGGTGCATAGCAGTCTTGAGGAACAGCTATTCGCTACTTGAGCAGTTTAAAACACGGACAGTGCCAATATTGAATCACTTCACACGACACTGCATCGCAGCTGGCAGAGAAGTTCCAGAAACGCTCACATCATGGAACGAAGAAAGCACCGTGGGCTTCGCAAACACCTTGCTGGTTGGCTCGCATTGATGAATTAGCCACAACACATCATAAGAATAAAAAGCAGCAAAAACAGCTAGATTGCTGCTACAATACGCCACGAAACACCTACATCGCTCGACCGTATGCCGGCGTCGCAAAAGAACTGATGGCGATTGCGATAGTCACCCTCTTTGCCTCGAGTCGGCCAACTGTCAAATTTTTGTGCATGCGCGGGAGAGGCATACTGCATTCTTTCGAACCACCTGCTTCGCTTTGACCGCCGCGGAACTAAAGCCCCTCTTTAAGCCGAAACATGCCCCCCCCCCCCCACCCCTTCCCCACTACTTTGCGATGGTTGACTCACACCTAGACATTCGTCGCCTCTCAGTGAAAGTTGTGGCCGGCCTTTTGTACGCACCCCTTTCTGGGAACTGCACTTAGAGGGAGGAATGTACCTCATGGCCAACGCGGCGTTGACAAAGAAAAAAAAACTGACAAGACAGCCGGCTCAATTTGTTGGGCATTTAGGGGCTGTATAGTTTTATCTTTCTAGACAACTATTGTTCTGAAAACCGACTTTTTTCTCGAAATGTAATAAACATAGAAAAATATCATATTCCGTAAATTATGTGGTTATTCTATTTTGCGCAAGAGCATCCTTTAGCACTTGCTGCTTTCAATGACAAAGCTTTGCTCCCTAGCGCCCAGCGGTGAAGCACATCGTAGTACTATTTTTATAGTCAAATACATGTCCAAAGCGTGGCGGCTATGACGTTAGCAGTTTTCAGACGCCCGAAGCACGGCAAAAGCATGGCCTTTGATATCCTGGCTCTTGGTATACGGAATGCCATTATTACGGATGTCATGATGACCCGTTGTCGGAACTCAAAATTTTGTCGCCGTGTTGTGGAGCAAGATCACTGAATGTTAAGAGTGCATAATTATTTCTTTTCTGTTTTCACACAAAGCAAGCTACCATCGCCATAAAGCACATCAGTTGACATAGTTACTTTGCCTTCACTTTGATGCAATGTCCATTTCCTTTAATGTGCAGCAGCCGTCAGTAGGAGGCAGGGACGAAAGCGTGCGAATAGGAACGCGTAGAAAGCTACATTTTTTTATACAGTAAGGGTAATTTAATTACTTTTTCACAGAAAGGTGTTAGTTGCACAGAGTTCAGCTTTTCTTTCTATTCGAACTGTGCGCTTCTCAGGTCAATACTCGCTCTCACTCAGCAGCAGCTGTATTTTGCAGCCTTTTGGACATTTGAGCGGCAACGTTCCAGCGCCGTGTTACCCTGAGTTTCGGCTCTTTTTATTCTTTTTAACTAATAACTTGACACTACTATGCTGACACGTTCGAGGTTAGGGCGTACTATTTATATCGCAGAATGCACTGACCTGATTATCTCGTTGCAAAGCTAATTGGTGGCATTGCAATAGCAGTGTGTGGTAAGGGCAAATTTGCGCTCCAGCCCCACGCCACACCACCCGTCTGCCCGCACGCGTGTGGTCGGGTGAAAATTTGCACATTTCGTAGACTGGTACAGACATTTCGGTTTACACTGCATGTGCGAGCCCAGTGTACGCCAAAATTTGTGAACCAGTGGGCGAAATGTATAGTTTTCTGCACGACCGCACGCGTCACGGCTCAAGCGTAAATCGGCCTTTAATTAACCAGCCCGAAGGTCGGGATAAAGCTCTGCAACTGGTGCGCGGCCTGCACAGTAGTCCGCTATCACACCGGTCAGGTGGTGTAGCGCAAGCAAATTTTCTCGGAGTGTGCTGACGTCACCGCACGCTCCCGTAGTCCAGTAGAACCTATAGAAAGATTAGTTCTAACAGTTTACGAAGATATTTCTTTAAACATTTTAGTATTACTCCGTCAACAATTCACTACCGACTTGGATTGGGACTATGATTTAAAACAAAGAGCTTGACTCCTGAGTATGTCATATGTAGGCATTAATGTGTGTTAGAAAAATTTATCAAAAACTCTCAAGTTACTTCCCATTCTAAATATGTTTGGCAAACAGTACGAGCTGTGAGGATATATGTCCTTCAAACAAAAAAATATAGTTCGATGACGTATAGTAAAACATTCTTTACACAAAAGTAACGAGCCTTGTGACGCACTACTAAAGTGGTTATAGAGACAAAAGCTAGAAAAATACATGTTGATGGGGACCTTAAAATATTCTATGTGCAAAAGTAAGAAGGAAGTCTTTTACGGTGTATTAAAATATTCTTTATACAAAAATAAGAAGGAAGTCTATTAACGGTGTATTTAAAACCTTCTGTATACAAAAGGAAGAAGAAAGTCTGTTAACAGTGTATTGAAAATATTCTTTATACAAAAGTAAGAAGGAAGTCTTTTAACGGTGTATTTAAAACATTCTTTATACAAATGTAAGAAGAAAGTCTGTTAACAGTGTATTGAAAATATTCTTTATACTAAAGTAAGAAGGAAGCCTTTTAACGGTGTATTTAAAACGTTCTTTATACAAAAGTAAGAAGAAAGTCTGTTTACAGTGTATTGAAAATATTCTTTATACAAAAGTAAGAAGGAAGTCTGT
Source organism: Dermacentor albipictus (assembly GCF_038994185.2). NCBI lineage: Eukaryota > Metazoa > Arthropoda > Arachnida > Ixodida > Ixodidae > Dermacentor > Dermacentor albipictus. Next base: position 83,193,349 of record NC_091821.1, read on the forward strand.
TAACAGTGTATTGAAAATATTCTTTATACAAAAGTAAGAAGAAAGTCTGTTAACGGTGTATTGAAAATATTCTTTATACAAAAGTAAGAAGGAAGTCTTTTGACTGTGTATGAACAAATGTTACTAGAATGTAAATGTAAATAGACTGTCAATAAAGTAAATAGAAAGTTGGTAGGAGTTCTAAAGAATGTTAACGTTCATTTTTATAAGGGGTAGACCGGTTCCTAAAGGAGTCAAGAATTAAAAGAGCACAGGCATTCTCGGCAGACATTGAGGACTTATATTATTCCCTACCTCAAGATAACCTCTTCGCCGTTGTGCAGAAACGATAGGTGAAGTCCGATTCCAGAATGCGGTTGGCACCAGCGTCGCCAATTTCCTGGACCTGCTGCAGGTTTACCTAAGATCTACCGTCGTCCTGCATAATGAAGAGTTCTATGTGTAAAAAAACGGGATATGCATAGGATCTCGTATTGCGCCCATAATTAGTGATACAGTATATTGAGTTTGCACCTTTCTCATTACTAATTAAAATCTTCATAGAACTGCTCTATTTCTTCGTCATTATGACTGGACGTTGGACCGTATGCTTGTACTACTTTTAATCTGTATTTTCTCTTCAGCTTTATTACGATGAGCGATACCTTTTCATTTATGTTGCAGAATTAGTCGATGTTGACCGCAATGCTCTTATCAATTAGAAATACTACCCCATATTCCGTCTTATCTGGAAGATCTCTGTCGCAGAAGACGTGGCCATTAGTCAGTACAGTTCTCCTAGCTTCACTCAGCCCAACAATATCCCAGCTGATGCCAGATAATTTCTCGAACAGCCCTGCTAAGCTATAATTATACCTTCAGGCAAGAGGGTTCGCGTGTAGAATGTAGCCAGGTTTAATTTCCAGTGACGACCTGTCTAGATCCAAAGATTCTCAGTACTTTCCGCGACGTCCCACGTCCGCCTTCTTGGTCAGGTGCTCCGCAGCCGCTGGGGACTGAGGGCCAGGATTTAATTATAAGTCATGATCGAAGTAGTGGCCAAATGCAGCACTAGGGAGGTCATTTCCTTTCTGGCGAGGGAATGTCTTTTTGAAGCTAAGTGGGCCTTCCTAACTTGGTCGTAGTTTGAGTAGTGTTCATATTCATTCTTCATATAAAAGGCAACACTTTAAAACCAGCAGTTACCACAACTCATTTTAATGAGATACGGGTAAATATAAGTGTATCGCCATTCGTCAGGGACGCAACCGCGTATAATACCTAACTCCCGCCTCCCTTTCCCCTATTTTATGCCACGAAATGAAAACAAGTTTGAAAATGCGCAATGTATACGGGGTGATCATTTCTTAGTTTTTTCTTTAATTTTTTCAAGATCGCCGATGGCAGATACCTTAATTCTTGTCCTTGAGCTGTATTATTCGAAGAGGCGGACATTATTAGCTCGAGAAATCAAATCATATATTGTATAATTCAAGGAAATTCACTAATTAACTTCTTAAATAATTACTTTGCGGGACATATTGCAATTTACGAATTGTAGCCGGTTCGCAAGACATATGCACTTGGAATGAATTTCCAGAATGACAACAGTTTCGATATATTATTTCCCCAAGTGCGGGACGAAATACATGGGCGTCCCAATTACTTTTGCGCTTCAATGCATTAGAGAGCGTTTTGTTAAATAAGTAAGTGGAACAGTGCACTGTTTACGGCGAGTTTGTAGACGCATATCTCCCAACCTGTTGTCATTCTGGAAATTCATTCCAAATGGATACGCCTTGCAAACTCACCGACTACAACTCGTAAATTGCAATATGTGCCCTAATGTAACTAATGAGAAAGTTGATTCGTAATATTTTGTTAATTAGTTAGAAATGTGTCTCGATTTTTCTTGCAATAATGCTCGCCTCTCTGAATAATGCAGCTCAAGGACTAGAAGTATGTTAGCAGCAACAGGCAATTTTTTAAAGAATTCCGTAAAACCTAAAAATGATCACGCCGTATACTCTGCATGAAGCTGCGGAGCTGCTGCTTCGGTTGTGCTCCCGAATAAACAGACTGCAAACGATGTTCTGATAATAATAATAATAATAATAATAATAATAATAATAATAATAATAATAATAATAATAATAATAACAAAGAAAGAAAAGACTACGCTTTCCCCTCCAATAATTTCCTTGCACGATCGAACATAAGTAGCCTACTCCTTCCGAAATGTGTTCGAAAGGCTCAAACTTCCGAGCATGCGCAGGTGGTGTGCGTATTCGCAGGAGGCGTCTCTGTACTGTAGCAGGCGTGTCGACCGCGAGGTGCACCGGACAGCGGTGACTGCCGCGCCAGCTGAAGGCCGGCCCCTACGCCACATGCCGAGCGGCCGTCCGCGAAGGTCCGCAAATTGGCCAGCTTCTGTCCATGATCGCCGATCGCTCTGCCATTGCCTAAACAAAAGCGCGGCACCATCGCAAACGACCTCTGCTTTAATGATCGGCGGCCACTTGTCGGACGTGCTTGCCGCGAGAGTAGCCATGTTATGCGGGAAAGTCTCTGCGCGTCAGGCGTATGACGCGACCGAACAAGTGCCCTAAGGCCGTGAACTCTCACAAATAGGTCTAGCGAGAAATTTAACGTTGCTACCTTAAATCACCTTAAATTCACCTTAAATTGATACACGTGCGTATCCTATACACCTACAGTCACGTGCACGGTGAAGGTATAGGCGCAGCGAGCGTTCGCGAAATGAAAATATAGCAAAGCTTTGGTTCGACTGCGGTGCTTATAATATTGTGCTCTATTGCACAGAGCAACAAAAGCGTTTCTCATAGAAATGTTCCACTGACGAAGAGAATTCCTGTCACTTTCGCTATGGGCAATGATCCACTCCACCCATAGGCGCCAACTACGGGTGGGGGGGGAGTATAGCTTCCTCCTTCCAGTGACGCCGAAAACCTACCCCCCCCCCCTCCCTAAGTGTATTTACCAGAGTTCTGTCACCCACATCATTTGAGGCTTCTATTGAGTTGTCTCTACCTTCTAACTTACAGTTTTATTGTGGCGGAAATTCTTGCCTCACTTTAGCGCAACTCAGTTTGAGTATGAAGGTACAGGGACATGACCGGATGAGCACTATCCGGTCACCTGTCCCTGTCCCTTCATACTCAAACTGAGTTGCACTAAAGCGAGACAAGAATATGATGCACCAACAAGCCCATTCAGCAATACTTGTTGCTAAAAGCTTACTGCATCATTACTGGAGCGGGCGTGCGCGGCTTTTAATTCATACTTTCGCTCTGTTTCTGCAAATCCTGACAATAGGAGGACAAGCGCATTAAAGGCACCAGCGGCTGCTACCTCATCCTTATTTTCTCCAACTTTTTTAAAAATTTC